>NC_134217.1:24934788-25239966 GCF_965140235.1 Caretta caretta | reverse complement strand
TCCTAAGTCACTTAGGTACCTATGAAAATGATATGCTTACAGCCTGATTCTTATTTACCCTAGTCCCACATCACACTGCTCTTGTCCTATAAAGCAGCCTTAATATGTGCATTAATATAATTTACTCCCAATTTAAGCCCCTTTACATTGCTAGAGTGGTGTAAAATGCATGAGTGTAAATACACTTGTAGGATTTTTTAATACTAAGCTCCATATGTTCACATTTTTGTATAACTCTGATTACGTTTATAGACTAAGCATAATTAACTATCCATTACATGCAACTTTTGTCTTGAAAGAGAAAAAGCAAAAAAGATTATTAATATCTTCAGAATTTACTCTTAACCAATTTTTTTATTAGCAAAAAATGTTTTAAACCAAAGTTTCTTTCAAATGGTCACCTAATAAGTTGATAAATAACTGAAAGTGAAATAGATATGCAGCGGTGTTATAGCCGTGTTGGTCACAGGATATTAGAGAGACAAAGTGGGTGAGGTAATATCTTTTATTGGACCCACTTCTATCGGTGACAGAGACTGTTCTGAAGAAGAGCACTGTGTATCTCGAAAGCTTGGCTCTCTCACCAACAGAAGTGGGTCCAATAAAAGATATTGCCTCACCCAGCTTGTGTCTCTCGTGAAAGATATGTATATCTAGCCATTTATTATGCGTGTCTAATGCTATTCCAATAAGGTTTTCCCTTATAGTCTGTTGCAGCATATTCTGTATTTTCTTCTCAGGACTATTGTACCTTATTTTTTCACTACCTTAAGACTGTATACATTCCATTCCCCTCTGTACTCTGACTAGTAATCCTTCCAGGGAACTTTACTAAAGAGAGACATTTTTGAGATATTTCAAGTACTGTGTTTGTAATTGCTGTTGTGTTATGGTGCTGAGAAATGTTAGGGGGTGTTTTTGCGAGGCTAATTTCATTTTTTTTTCTGCTTCAGCTAAAAAATTAGGAATGACAGATGTGCCTGCTGAGGTAGTTACCTTTATTTCCCATGCAACACAAAACCGATTGAGAACAGTGATAGAAAAAGTAACAATGGTAACACAGCACCGAATGGAATCGCACAAAGTAAGTATGTAGAGACGTGGTACTGAATGTTGTCCAATGATATGGTTTGAGGTATTTCAGTAATAAATCCATTCTTTCCTTTCTGAGCAGACTATAGGTGGAATATCTGCACTGTTTGTGGCATGGTTTGGTCAGAATTTATCCAGGCTTAATTAATGAGATTATTTATCCATTTATTTATTTATTTATTAATTAGGTGCCTTTCTCTATGATAGAACTTGTCCATGGAATGTTGCCTTTAAATCCCTATTGTCTGATTATTTCAATTAACAATACTAAAATCTCTTGTGGGACAGCAGTTAAACTGTTCCTAACTGTGGGTCATGGTTGAAATTGCTGTTTCTCAGTGCCTCTTATCTCTGAACCGTGGTAACCACATCTTGGATTGAAATTGCTTTCCTTATGTGTAAACCTTCTTTTAAAAGAGCTTATAATTCTACTTACTTCTTGGCTGTGAGAAAAATTTGTACGTACTGTTACAAATGGAATTAGCTGAAAGGAACATTGGTCTAAGCGACGAATACGTCAGAGACTACAAAGATGAGATCTTGCATATTGGCCTGAAACTGAAATGAAAAATGATAATTTTAAATCCGCGTTAACTGTTTTGTAATGCATATCTAGTGTATTTTCATTAATAACGGAGGGAAATGCCACATATTTTTCTTAGACCAGCAGCCTGAAAATTCAGAGGTTCAACACTTTGAATAATCAATGACATTTTCTTTGAAGTTAAAATTGTCCTTTGAGCCTATTGCTGGTGATCATAATTTTACAGAAAAGTGACATAATTTGGGTATCTGACACTATGGGAGCGCTGGTAAGAGATTGCAAGCTAGTTTCTGACCACTGGTAATAAAATCTTTAACAAACAAATCAAATTTTTATTCCTTAACCTTAAATACTAAAGATATTTTTATCCCTGTTAAACTAGTATCAAAGCAAGATGAAGAGGTCATGATCACAGGGCAAGTGGCAATTTGGACCCCTCTTAGTTCCTTTTAGGTGGACCCTTCAGGTGACTGGCTTGTCTTCCTTCACCTCCAAGATTCAACCCCACGGTCCAGTCACACTTAAACTGGCTCTCAGGGAAACAGAAGGGCTGCGTCCCAACTATGTAAACGCGACAGACCCAATTGTACTTAACTAGCATCTGCAAGACATCTTCTTTTCAGGAGTCTGTGACCAGTGGCTGATTAAAGTGATTGAAAATAAACATATTGTTTATTCATCCAAAGGTACATAGCAGCCAGACATCCTGCCACATCCTCTGTGTGAGTCTCTCAGAGACTCATCTGCAGCCACTGCTGCTCAGTTATCCCCAACTTTTTCTCTTCCCTTGGCCAGGAACATTAGTATCCCCTTTGATCCCAGGTTTGGGCCCAGGAAGAATAAACCTTGCTAGCATAGGCAAGAGGGTATTCCTCAATTAATAGCTTCCCAATAATTTCGTTCTCTGACAGTGCCTTATGTATGCCGTTATTTGTTTCCTATTTGTTTCCTCCCATCAAATTCCTATACTTTAACTCCATGCAGTAAAGCAGGATAGTACCAAGCAGATAAACAGAGGTGCAATGTGATGTTCATAAAAAACAATAGATAACTCCCTCATTCTCCATAAAAATGTCTGACATGCTCGCATGCAGCCAGTGTCATAAATGATTATTTGTTGAGTGCTGATGTTGTGTTCATAGTTTTTTTGCCTTACTTTCGTCCATTTTATTTTTAGTATAGATCTGTTTTAAGTTGTAAATGTTTTTTGAAGTTCTACATCTTTTGACAATTTCTATAACTGTATTGCAGTTAACTATAAATATAGGACCTGCATTTTATATCTAGGTTTAATTGTCTTCTGAATTATTAAATTAAATGCCACAGTTTTTCAGTGAGTTAATTTATTGTTTTGATTTATTTAAGTGTGCGGTACCTCTGACATTGATTAATCAGTCCATATATTTTGTATTTTAAAATGTTATGTTAATTAAATAATTTTATCAATTACTTGTGTAGCTACAATATAACAAATAAGTCTGTTGGCTTCATTTTCTTATTGTAATAAATTGGTTCACCATGTACATCTTGTTTGTTAACACTTAGGGATTTATAGCTTTATTAAGATGACTTGTTTCTTATTTCCCAGGACGATGAATGGTATGAACAGGCTACAGATGTTCGATCACAGCTGAAGTTTTTTGAACAGTTGGAGCGTTTAGAAAAGCAAAGAAAAGATGAACAAGAGAGGGAAATTTTGTTAAAGGCAGCCAAGGTACCTGTTTTATTTCCTTTTTAAAAAACAAATAGTAGCATTTATGTATCAAAAGGTAGTATAACAAAAAAAAGTATATATACATTGGCCAAGTTCGTCAAGGCTGATGTAGGAGAGGTTGAATAAGTGACTTCTAGATGTACCCAGTGTTAGCAGAGCACATTGGGGGCCAGGGGAAGGAGATTCACAGCTGCCTCCAGCCTTGCCCTGGACTGTATTTACACCGGGGAGAGGCAAAGCTGTAACTTTTACACCAGACTTTCAGGGTAACTGCCAGTGTGACCCTCTTTACAAAGCCCCAGTGCGTAATCAAGCTCAGCTGCTCTGACCTTTCTCCTTTTGGTGACATTCCTTCCCCATACTCTGACCCATGTAACTCCCCCCCGCAAGTGCATGTGCAGTAGCTTTTCACCAGTGCATGTTAGTCCACATGCTCAGGTTGGATCCTCAATTACCTTTGCCACCATTTGTGCTGTCATAAGCCCGATGTAATACATTCTGCTGGAAAATATTCCCCATTGGGGATAAATTGACTGATCTGTACTGAAACTTGAGACCAGCTCTAATACTACTAGTATTATATAAAGACATTTTCCATTTAAACAATTTTTCATGTAGAGTTTTGTAAGCTGATAGTAAAAGTACATTGTATGTCGTTCACATAAACAAGTTATGTTCAAGCAGGTATCCAGTTTAAAATTAAAAAAAAAAATGAAACTCAGGTGATTAATCCACTCTCAATGCACTGGGTTATCTTCATTTATTGTAGTTACTGTAATCTATAAAATCACTCCTGCCCTGATCTGGAGCAGTGCCAAGCGCTGCAACTCCCATTGACATCCATGGGAGTTGTGGGTATTCAACTTTTCCCAAGCTCAAGCTTCTATTGTAATGAGGCCTCTGGGTCTAGATGACTATGGATAAGATTTTCCAAGGAGTGTAAGGGAATGAGGTGCCCAACTCCCACTGAGTTTTAACAGGTGCCTAACTCCATTATGTCCTTTTAAAATCCCATCTTACATTTACAGTACTTAAACATAGTGCAGTGAGCCAGTGGTGGATTTTTACTTTTAATTCTCAATTTTCAAGATATTTTGTTTCATTAATTGGCTAAATTCTGCTTGTTTACATCAATGTAATTCTGAAGTAATACCACATGGGCATAGAATCTGTCCCAACATATCTAGAAATGTTGGTGCAGTAATTTCTTAATACCTGCATTTGTCTGATTTGAATTCTGATCATTATGTCACAGTTCTTCTTGGATTCAGATGGGGGAGGGATGCAACACCATAATCTGTGTCCCTAGCCTCTATTTGCCAGAAGCTGGTAGTGGATGACAGGGGATGGATCACTTGATGCTTGCCTGTTCTGTTCATTTCCCGCTGAAGCACCTGGCATTAGCCACTGTCAGAAGACAGGATACTGGGCTAGATGGACCACTGATCTGACCCAGTATGGCCATTCTTATGTTCTTATATTCACAAACATATAACTGCAGCTTTTTAAAGTTTATCTTGAAGCCTGGTACCTGTATTTTATGAGCCTCTCTGTAATATATACTATAAAGATTGCTGATTTTTATACGCTCAGCATAAGATACTTCAAAGTTATTTCTAGGGAACAGCCCTGCATTGGACTGGATATGAGGATATACTAGATGACACTAGAGATTGCCAAGGCACCGATCACCATCGCCTCAGATCTCCCAGGCATTTGTCCCATCCAGTACAGTACCATTCCTGGTCGCGGCACCGGTCACTGGGGGCCCCGTACCGTTCTTCGGGCTGGCAGCGGCCCTCACCTTCCCCATACCAGTCTCCGACGAGGGTCAGTCAACAGACTCAGGCTTCGACAGCCCCACCCTGGTCACCAGAAGGGCAGTGGGTCCAGGTTGGAGGGCCAGTTCAGCCCTTCCTCCATAAAGGGCAAATAGTCTCCTATCCGGGAACCTGCGAAGGCCCCTTCGGCACCGGTATGGGGACAAGGACAATGGCCCACCCAGTGGCAATACTGGGACCCATGGGGGGTGCCTGTTATGCCAGCACCATACTCCTCCCAGGCTCCATCGGACAAGCTACCCCCGGTGCATGGAGATGAGGCGGTGGCAGGGCCCTCGCAAACCAATAGCCCCCCTCCCCGATGACTTCAGTGAGCACCAAGCCCTACTCAAGAGGGTGACTGCCAACCTGAAGTTGGAGGTTCAGGAGCTAGCTGAGGAGTCTGACCACCTCTTCAATGTCATCCCTTCCTCCGCCCCAACCCAGGTGACATTGCCCATGCCCCCAGCGGTCTTGAAAATTGCCAAGTCTCTATAGCAGACCCCATTTTCTATTCTGCCCACATCCAAGAAAGCGGAAAAGTAGTACTGTGTCTCCGCAACGGGATTTGAATACCTGCACATGCCCCCTCCCACGGGGTCCCTGGTCGTGTCTGCTGTCAACGAAAGGGCCAGGCAAGTGGCACCCCCAGGAATAAAGATGCCAAGAAGTTAGACTTATTTGGCAGAAAGATTTATTCAACAGCCAGCCTCCAGTTTAGGGTATCTAACCATCAGGCCCTACTCAGCAGATACAATTTCAATTTCTGTGGGACTCCATCAGCAAGTTCAAGGAGAGTCTCTCACAGGATTGGACTCAGGAGTTCGCCACCTTGGTGGAGGAGGTCAAGGCTGTGGCCCCAGGTGCCCTCCAGATGGCCACAGATGCGGCGTCCAGGGTGGTCTGGTTACAGAGGCGCAGTTCCTGGTTACAGACCTCTTGGCTGTCCAGGAGATGCAAACTACTCTCCAGGACTTCCCTTTCGAGGGAATGGGGCTATTCTCAGAGATAACTGATGCAAGGCTCCATGACCTTAAAGATTTCCGGGCCACCCTCCGCTCTTTAGGCCTGCATACTCCTCAGCAGGCTAGAAAGCTGTTCTGCCTCCCACCTCCTCCGCTGTCATGGTTTGGGGTGCCCCTTGGTCAGGCTCCTACAGAAAGAAGGACAGAGACAGGGGCCTTAAGTGACACCACCAGTCATCATCTTCTCCCCTGCCCAGCCTGGTCCTTCCAGGGACCAAGGCAGGCAAAAGCAATCATTTTGAGGGTGTGCCCGAGGACGATGTCCCAGTCAATGCACCGGATCCCTATCTTCCTTAACCACCTCCGCCCTTTCCAGTCAGCCTGGTCCCATATCACCTGAACTGCTGGGTTCTCGACATAGTTTTGTTGGGTTATAACCTGCAATTTATAGCCGACCAACCCTTCTACCCCCCTTCCCTGTCCTCCTTCAAGGACCCTTCTCACAAGCAACTCCTCGTTCATGAGGTCGAAAACCTCCTGAGAGTCCGCAGAACATGGAAGGAAGGAGGATTCTATTTCCGCTATTTTCTAGTTCTGAAGGCCAAAGGGGGCCTCAGATCTGTGTTGCCTCAACAAGTCTCTCAGAAAGTTGAAGTTTTGCATGGTCTCCCCAGTCATTCCATCCCTGGATCTGGGAGACTGGTACGTCACCCTCGAGTTAAAGGATGCTTACTTCCACTGACATTTGCTCCGTTTCATGTTGGGCCAGCGCCATTTCCAGTTCACTGCGATGCCCTTTGGTCTCTCATCAGCCCCGAGAGTGTTCACAAAGTGTATAGCACCAGTGGCCGCTTATCTGTGACATTGGGGAGTCCATATCTACCCGTACCTCAATGATTGGTTGATAAGGGGCCAGTCCTCGGATCAGGTGCAAAGGCATCTTGATCTGGTCTGTTCCGCCTGTCACAACCTGGGCCTAATAATAATTGAGAAAAAGTCAACCTGGACTCCAGTGCAACACACACAATTTATCAGGGCGGTACTTGACTCCACTCGGGCCAGTGCCTTCCTCCCCGAGACTCGATTCCAAGCCATGGGGGACCTCATCTCGTCTCTGCATGCCCAACCTCTCACCACCGCTCACACATGCCCGAGACTGTTAGGTCACATGGAGGCATGCATGCACGTGGTCCGGCACGCATGACTCCACCTCAGACTCCTACAGGCACGGCTGGCATCAGTCTATGTCCCCAGCCAGCACAACATGGACCGGGTGGTCAGGATTCTCGACAGTGTACTGTCATCTCTCGGCTGGTGGCAAGATCCCACATTGGTGCTGGAAGGAGTCTCCTGCGCAGCCCCAGTCTCATCGGTGACTCTTGCGATGCTTCAGACCTGGGATTAGGAACCCACCTGGGCAATCTCAGTATGCTAGGTCGTTGGTACAGTCACTATCGGTCCCTGCACATCAACATCAGGGAACACAAGGCGGTTCGCCTAGCCTGGCAGGCCTTTCTGCCTCACATACAAGGCGTGGTGGTTCAGGACCTGACAGGCAACATGGCCACAGTCTTCTATAACAACAGGCAGGGCGGAGTTAGGTCATCTGCCCTCTGCCAAGAAGCCCTCTGGCTCTGGGACTTCTGTCTGCAGCACAGTGTCCATCTCATAGCTGCTTACCTCCCAGGGGCCAAGAACGCTTGGGCAGACTGCCTCAGCAGGACATTCTTGTCTTGCCACGAGTGGTCCCTTCACCCGGAGGTTGTCAGTTCTATCACCCACAAGTGGGGAACTCCCCGGGTGGACCTATTCATGTCCAGGCAGACCAGAAAATGCCATGTTTTCTGCTCGTTTCAGGGCATGGACAGAGGATCCCTGTCAGATGCCTTTCTGCTCCCGTGGTGGGGCCTCTGATGTACACCTTCCCTCCAGAGCCATTGCTGCCCAGGGTCCTCATGAAGATCAAGCAAGACAGGGTGAAGGTCATCCTCATAGTGCGAATGTTGCCACACCAACACTGGTTCAGCACCCTGCTTGATCTCTTGGTGGTGACTCCGTTCCAAGTGCCACTCAGGGCGGACCTGTTGTCCCAGAACCATGGCAGGGGCTGCGTCTGGTGGTTTGGCTGCTGCGTGGCTAACCACACAGGAGCGGCAGTGCTCTACTGGGATCCAGTGAGTCTTGTTGGGAAGTAGAAAGCCCTCCATAAGAGCAAGCTACCTCGCCAAATGGAAGCAGTTGACCTATTGGATGGCGAATAAAGGTGTCCGTCCTGAGCGAGCTTCGTCGCAACTCATTCTAGACTATCTCCTGCATCTCAAGCTCCAGGGCTTGTCGCTCTCATCGATCAAAGTCCATCTAGCGGCCATCTCAGCCTTCCACCCGCCGCTTGAGGGCAGGATATCACTGCCCCCTCTACTAGGCCTCTTCAGCAGCCTTTCTGGCCCAAGTGCCTATCCAGGACATCGGTCCATACCTTTTTGTCCCACTACGCACTTACCCAGCAGGCTTGGGATGATGCTGGTTTCGGTAGAGCAGTACTGCAAGCCGCTAAGCTGTTAACTCCCAGCCCACCACCATAAATACTGCTGGTGTGTCACCTAGAATGGAATCGACCTGAGCAAGCACTCGAAGAAGAAAATACAGTTACCTACCTTTTTGTAACTGTTGTTCTTCGAGATTTGTTGCTCATGTCCATTCCATTACCTGCCCTCCTGCTCCTCTTTTGGAGTTGCCGGCAAGAAGGAACTGAAAGGATGTAGGGCCGGCGATGCTTGATATACTGCTGCATGAGCATAGCACTCCAGAGGGCGCCACAGCCAGCCCTACGGATACTGCTAAGGCAAAAATCTCTGACAACTGTGCATGTGGGCGCACACACGCTCCTAGAATGGAATGGACATGAGCAACATACCTCAAAGAACAACAGTTACGAAAAGGTAGGTATCTGTTTTTTCTCTGAATTTGCTCTGCTACTATGGAATCCTTTAGTAAATTGCAGCATTGAGCCTCAAGTACATACAGTATCTGATCATCCCATCCTAACTGTCAGTATTAGCAACATGGGTGTATGGTCTAACCAAGTAAGCTTTGCCTGTCTTACTTCTTTTTAGGTTTCTTTGCATATTATCGTGAGTTAAAATATCCTTGAGTACCACTTGTATGAAGAAACTGTAAAATCAAATGGTCAGGTTTAGCAGGAAACAAGTTAAAAATGTCTTTAAAATTTTTTTTCTATGTCATCTCAAACTATCTTCCTTTTGTGGCATGTTCTCCTTCTCATGTAGGATTATGCTCTAGTATGTTTCAGAGGAACAGCCGTGTTAGTCTGTATTCGCAAAAAGAAAAGGAGTACTTGTGGCACCTTAGAGACTAACTGATGAAGTGAGCTGTAGCTCACGAAAGCTCATGCTCAAATAAATTGGTTAGTCTCTAAGGTGCCACAAGTACTCCTTTTCTTTTTGCTCTAGTATGTGTGTTCAGATACACTTTTGAGGATCTCTTATTGTGTGGTTTATATTTGTGATAAGGAAGAATTTGTTCTGAACACCCATCTTTTACTTACTTTTTATTATTTTCCTCTTTCTTTTCTTTGTCTCAAAGTCCTATGACTATTATAACTGAGTCTTACTTTGTTTTATTTTATCACATACCTTTTCATTAGCTTTTCCTAGGGTATTACAGTGCACCGATTCATAGATTCATAGATATTTAGGTCAGAAGGGACCATTATGATAATCTAGTCTGCCCGCCTGCACAACGCAGGCCACAGAATTTCACCCACCACTCCTGCGAAAAACCTCTCACCTATGTCTGAGCTATTGAAGTCCTCAAATCGTGGTTTAAAGACTTCAAGGAGCAGAGACTCCTCCAGCAAGTGACCTGTGCCCCATGCTACAGAGGAAGGCAAAAACCTCCTCTTCCAATCTGCCCTGGAGGAAAATTCCTTCCCGACCCCAAATATGGCGATCAGCTAAACCCTGAGCATATAGGCAAGATTCACCAGCCAGATACTACAGAAAATTCTTTCCTGATCCTTCCATATTTGCAAGTGTCAGACTATGAGATCTTTCTCTCTTCTCTTGTTCCACAAATTTCACCCATTATAAATACTTTGCAAAATTATATGCTAAAATTATGCACATCTTAAACGTTTGTGTGGAAATAGACATATTACTTATCTTTTGTTCATTTTTTATTTCTTCTTCCTTTTTTAGGTTTCTGTTTCTGAATTCTTTTCTTCTCATCTTGCATTCCTTTCAACATTTTATCTGTTTGCAAACTATGCTCTTCTGAATTATTTTCTCTTTTCCGTGATGTTTGTTTTCCTTTCTAATCTTGTTGGATGTTGGGAGATCAAGGATCTCTTATCCATTACTTCCAGAACAAAACCGTTTTGATTTATAAGAGTCTGATCTTGCAAAATACCTAGTGCCTTTAAATCCCGCTGAAACAAAGATCTAGAAAATACACAGAAATGCAACAACTTGAATTCTCATGATTATAGAAGGATTGAAGAATGGATTTGTAACTAAAAGAGTGAACAATCTTGTGTGAGACTACAAGAAACCAACTGCATGAAAATGATGAATTCATAGAGCTGCTCCTAACCCAGCAGGAGATGGTGTACAACAGATATTATAAATATTACAGTTATTAGATATTATAGGTGAAGTATAATAGAAAAATATGAAAGCATAAGGGTACAAACAGATTATCCGTTAAAGGAGTGTCATGTGGTCTATACACCAAAGGGTTATCACAGAATCTACCTTCCTGCTAAGTCAGAGCTGATTGGCAACCCTACAGCAGCGGTGAAGGTAAAAGAGCTATAAGGCAGGAGGGCAGGGCAGCTTCCAGAGAGAGCAAAGGGACAGAGATGCTCCTGCCAACAAACTGAGAAGCTGCCGGAGAAACCAACACTCCAGAGAAAGAGAAACAGAACAAGAGGCTAGAAGCAGTTCAGGGAATAACAAGGAACTTGAGAAGGGTTAAATCTGGCTGCTCTGAACAGGGGCCCTGGACTGTGACCCATGTGGAGTGGGCTGGCCTGGGTTCCCCTACTGCTTCCACAAACTAAGAAGGGAATAGTCAATGACTATGAGTGAGTGGCCAGAGGAGAGACTCCGAGACCATTGGACTTTTCTGTTATACAGAGGCAATACCATCTTCGTACTCCTACTTGATATTCTCCAGTTTATCCATCCAAAGTTCATGTTCACCCCTCATTTGAGTCTTTGATTCCCAGGATACATTCCCCCATCTTATATGTGTGACTTTCCTAGATAGCATGACCTTGCATTTGACACTATTAAAATGCATGCGGTTCAAAAGCGCCCACATTACCAAGCAGTCCAGGTTGGTCTGTATAACTGATCTGTCCTCATCGTTATTTTCCACTCCACCAATTTTTGTACCATCAGCAATGATTTTATATTGTCTTCCAGGTTCCTGATGAAGATACTGAATAGCATTGAGATGATTCCATTTGGGTTTTTGCCCAAAGTCTATAGAATCTTGCAGTAATTTGGTTAGGAATTTTCCCCTAACATTACATCACAAATTTCCAAGATTATATAACTCCAGTGATAGTCTGCTGTACATTTTAATAGATATTTCAATATTTTAAGCTTCAAAATGCAAAATGTTCTCTGAATATAGTTCTACAAATGTGCTTGTAGCCAATGATATTGGGAGAACTAATATCAAATCTGGACTGGGGCTTCCATTTCCCTGATTTCCATATAAAAGGTGACTCCTGAGTGTCCAGTGCTATAGTCCAGCAGTAGTTAAATGACAGAACCAATTCCCCATTCCTTGGGCTGGAGGTCATGTGCCATACTGTGACTGCTATTTCTTAGCAAGGGCTTCATTAGACTCTTACTTGAATGGAAAGAGATCCCTCCCTGATTCTCCTCTTCTCTAAAATATCGTATTTCTTGGTGGCACCCATACTTAAAAATATTGTTCTGTCATTTCTTGGTGCTCGGTCCAGATAGACTGTCTATAACTATATGTGACAGAAGAAATTGTGACGTTGAAAGGAAAAATTCCTATGGAAGTGAGGAAGGGAAAATCGTAAATCATCTACCATTCTGTTGGCAGGTTGGGTGTGGGAAGTGCCCAACTTGCAGAAAAATAGGTAGAGAGTAGAGTCTGTCTTGGAAGATTGAGGGTGAGTACAGTGGTTTATATTAAAAAGGGAGTTATTTGTCTTACCATATTATTGATCTTACTATACATTGTGATATATTTCTATTCTTACAATATAATATGATGATAATCTCATACAGCACCAGATAAATGATTACTTTTTAATGTAAACCTCTCTGTGTACATCTGTCTGTATTTTTTGAGTTATGGTAGTTGACTCCAGTTGATCTTTTCTTTTTTAAATTGCCTTGCTCTGTAACATTCATATGTAAATGATCCTAAATAACTTGAGGGACTGGGGGGCTCAGGGGATTGGTAAAGGAGTAATGAACTTTTCTCCCCATGTCACTTCCAGTTCAGTTCATATGTGACCAGTTTCATAGTGATTGAAAGTTATTACTATCTGATAGCCTGTGTGCAAAGAGTTGGTGACTCCCATCCAGCTCTTATTGACTTTCATAGTGTTATCATATATTCCTATAATAAAACTTCTACCGCATTTAGCAATGTAGTTTGAAGTCCTATCAGAGAGGCTGATGATAAAAAATTAACATTAACAATGAACTAGACGAATGGTTTTCAACCTGTGGTTGATGGACACCCAGGGATCCACAGACTATGTCTAAGATTTCCGAAGGGGTCTGCATCTCCATTCAAAATTTTTTAGGGGTCTGCAAATGAAAAAGGTTTGAAAACAGTTGAACTAGACAAATTTTTGAAAATCCCACAGTGACTGGTTGTTGATTGGATGACTTCCTGGGACTTTTCTGACTTAAGCTTCCACGGTTGTATGAATCTTCGGTTGGTTGGTCTTGCCAAGAATGGTACAGACAGTGCCGCATTTGTTCTATTACTTGAGCTGTCAGTTAGATACATTAAACAGGCACTCTTGTTACCAGGCCAGCTGAGCTGGATTTTAGCTACTGACCAAAATATGTAACTGTCTGATGACTGTTAGTGGTCTACTCTTTGACATCTGTGTCAGCAGGAGGCCAGTGATTGAACTGGCTCTTGGAAACTGAACTACCTATGCTAAAGGCTACGTTTTAGTTACGGGTACTTTTACTAAAAGTCATGGACAGCTCACGGGCAGTAAACAAAAATTCACGGCCCATGACCTATCCATGACTTTTATTATATACCCCTAACTAAAACTTGGTCCAGGGAGGCTGTGGGTGCTCTGGGGGTGCCACAGGTGCTTGGGGGGCGGGTGGGTGGCAGCAGGGCGTGGCCCGGGATCCCCGCTAGTGCTGGGGGGGAGGGTTGGTGGGGCTTGCAGGATCCCTACCTGGCATCACATGTCCCTGCAGCTCCTAGCGGGAGGAGTGGCCAGGGGGGCTCTGCACACTACTCCTGCCACAAGCACCAGCTCTGCAGCTCACATTGGCTGGGAACTGCACCAATGGAAACTTCGGGGGTCGTGCCTGTGGGTCCGGGCAGTGTGTGAAGCCCCCTGGCCTCTCCATCTAGAAGCTGCAGGGACATGCTAGTGGAAGCTGGGGACCACCCCCCCAGGTAAGCGCCGCTCTGAATCCCCTGCCCCAGCCCTGAGCCCCCCCTACACACCCAAACTGCTGCTGCTGGCCCAGGGCCTGCCCTCCTGGGCCAGCACTGGCTGCTGCAGAACTCATGGAGAGTCACAGAATCCGTGACCTCCGTGACAGACACACAGCCTTCCCTATGCACCCTAAGAGGTGGTCTGTCCAAATCAGGGTTAGGCAGTCTAAGTAGGGCCCTAACAAATTCACAGCCATGAAAAACACATCACGGACTGTGAAATCTGGTCTTCCACTGTGAAAGTGTGTGGTTTTACCCTATAGTATACAGATTTTATGAGGGAGACCAGGGTTTCTCAAATTGGGGGTCCTGACCCAAAAGGGAGTTGTGGGGGAGGGGGTCACAAGATTATTTTAGGGGGGTCGCAGTATTGCCACCCTTACTTCTGTGCTGCCTTCAGAGCTGGGCAGCCAGCGAGCGGGCAGCCAGCTCTACACACAGCAGCGCAGAAGTGAGGGTGGCAATACCGTACCAGGCCATTCTTACTTCTGCGCTGCTGCTGGCGGCAGCTCTGCCTTCACAGCTGGGCTCCCGGCCAGCACCACCGCCAGCAGCAGCGCAGAAGTAAGGGTGCCAATACCATACCGGGCCACTTTTACTTCTGTGCTGCTGCCTTCAGAGCAGGGCAGACGGAGAGTGGCGGCTGCTGACCAAAGGCCCAGCTCTGCGCACAGAAGTAAGGGTGGCAATACCGTACCATGCCATCCTTCTGCGCTGCTGCTGGCGGTGGCTCTGCCTTCAGAGCTGGGCTCCCAGCCAGCAGCCGCCGCTCTCCAGCTGCCCAACTCTGAAGGAAGCACTGCCTTCAGCAGCAGCACACAAGTAAGTGTAGCAGTACTGCAACCCCTCGACCTCTACAATAACCTTACAACTTCCCCACAGCTCCTTTTTGGGTCCGGACCCCGACAATTACAATACTGTGAAATTTCAGATTTAAATTGCTGAAATCATGACATTTACGATTTTTAAAATCTATGACTATGAAATTGACCAAAATGGCCCGATTTCTGTAAATTTAGCTCTTGTTGTGAAATGTTAATTAGGAACAATTGTTTCCTAAAAAAATCCCAGCATTGGCTTTCGTTCTCAATAACCTAATTATTGTTAATTGCCCTATTAATAGTGTTGCCACTGTACATAGGGAATGCTGTCTTCGCTATTGTTTCATTCAGGGTGAGAAAGCTTGGGTGCTTTAGAATTCATGATATGCTGAGAACCTAAAAATTTGAAAAGCTATTTTTTATAAATGCAGCTTTCTAATGGGCTTGCTCAACATACAGTACAATACACATTCCCATGTACAGAGGCTTTGAAATGTAAAAATGCTTCATAAAACAGCCAGTCACAAGTTAAATAGGAAGATTTTAGGATAAGTTTTAAAGAACAAAAGTTGTTCAGTAACTAAGGCTTTGTCTACATTGGGATTTCAGCCGCTGGCATAGCTGCACCAGTACAGATTCCTAACGTAGACACAGTTTACACTGGTGCACACTCACTCAGTGTAAATCTTGTCTACACTAGATGTTTACACCAGTGAAGCTCCACTAATGCGTGAAATTCCAGATGTAGACAAAGCCTAGATGCTGGAGAAGGAAAGATTTCCAGGTAGATGGAGTAAAAGAGTTCTTCCAGCTTGGGAGAGTCAGGAGGAAGTGATAGAAGAGGCAAACTTTTGATAAGTGGGATGATCAAATAGACAAGGGTCAAACCGCTTGAGTGGGGTGAGTTCTGGAACAACTTGAAAACCAAGTTGGCATTTTTTCATTAGATTTTTGAAGATGGATAAAAAGCAGTGAAAGGTAATAGAGGAAGGAAGGAGTATGGTCTTACTTTCTTGAGTAAGAAGGTAGTTTGACCCTAGGATTCTGAAGCCCTGATAATAGGTGAGCATAAAAGAGGCAAATGCAGTAGTCAAATCAGGACATGATTAGGAAATAGGTAAGCATCTTAACAGGCAGAATTAGATTCTGGAAATATTTTAGAGAGGATGATAAGTAGAATTACAGACAAGGGAGACAGAAGAAAAAAGAGAATTTAGGGAAAGCAAAGTCTAGCTAAAGATTATCACCTAAAGATATACTGAAATATCAGTATGCAAAATAGCCGTAATCTGACTGGAACTTTCCTAATACCATGGCCACTCCTTGTAGCTCATAGAGTTTGCCAATAATTTGGGCAGAATATAGCGATTCCCCTATTTTCATTGTATTGTAGATGTGAAACTGATCGATCACAAGTAGACATTTTCTAATAGTGCTGTGGTTTATTATGAATAAAAGTACAACCACAGGAGTGAGTTAGGTTCATTTTTAAGGTTAGTATTTTAGGAATATAGGAATTGCTTTACCTGATCAGACCAGGGGTCCATCTAGACTAGTACCTTTTCTCTAACAGGACTCCGTACCAGATGCTTTGGGGGGGGGGGGGGGAATGCAACAAACCATACAACAGGCAGTTATAGAGTAACCTGCCCATAGAAGAAGTTTGGTGTATGTCTGTGGTATGGTGAGTATGATGATAGGGAAAGCTGAATGTGTCAGGGCATTTCTGATTAATGGTCAAGTCCACAGGTTTTTTCCCCAGTGTTTCTACTCTCTCCATGGTAGAAGTGGCTGGAGTGAGGTTGTCCCCCAAAACCCACTGTGATCCCCAGGCACCTCCTGTCTTGGACCCACTCTTTCCGGCTCAGACACCATGGTAATGAGTTCAATATGAAAACATAGATTTGGAGGAGATGGCTTTCAAGGGAGGGTTCCACATTGTGGCAAGAGGATCCACACAAGATAATGCTGACTGAATCAGCATTACCTTATTTTGGTTTGTCTTGCTGGTGAAAAATGCTGGGGTGAGAGAACAATGCCATACAACAGCTGGCCACACCTTCTCTGCATACATGGAGCCCAAACCCTACAGAGGGAACATGGATCAGAACCTGCTCTACCCCTTCTGTGCACTTCTAGTCAGGATCCACTGGTCTTTGCTCCCTTCTGCAAAAGGGAGAGAGCCTTTGAATCTGTCTGTCAGTGGTGGGTGGGGGAAATTGCATTCTTAGAGAGAGACAGCAAAGAGCAGTCTTCGAACAACAAAAAGGTCAAAAGCCAGACTGAAATCAGCTGAGGAATTTATCTTTACATTTAATGTGGTCTGCTCTGAATGGGATTTCTAAGAGAGCAGAACACTGATTTTACATTATGCTAAAAGTGTTGGTCCTTACTTGTTTCTTTTGTTTACTGTTTCAAAAACCTGGGATGTATAAGGCTTACATGTGAGAGTAGAATAAGATTTTCAATATGTGGTCAATAATGGAAATGCTCTTGGTGGCAAAAGAAAACAGAATGTGAAACCATAGTTGGTGATAATGGCTTGATTTTATTTCTAAATGGATATTTGGATAGTCACATGCTTTTTACACTAGATATGTGTAGATGGGGGTTGTCTATGTCCAAGGAATTAAGAAATAAAAAATATTCCATGTTACAATATTTAAGGAAGCTGATCATTTCAAAATAGTTTATAAAACTACTTTAAAATGTTAGTTCAAGTGATCATACTGGCTTCATTGCACATGATGTGTGACATTGACAAATGAATTTTTTTCACCATACGTTTAATTGAATGGCATCTATCATCCTATCAGGTCCCGGGACTCAGTTATTAGTCCGTTCATTTTAGTGTTTTTTTGTTTAGTGTTTATGGTAGAACCAAATTCATGGGTACTAAAAATAAATACAACAATCATAGGTGTGTTGTATGTTTTTTTACAGCCTCTTTTGGGTAAAAATTGTCACTAGGTTAGTGAACGAAGGATTGTATTCTGGTGCAGTTTAAAAGGTAATTTTAGTGCTTACAGATGGTGCTGAATTTGACACCACTCTTGGCTACCATCCTCTATTCACTGAACAGATGTAGTGCAGATAGTGGCAATAGCAAAGTTTCCTACTACAATCCTGGCGATGGGCTTCCATCCTCTTCTGTAGGGGCCATCTCTCTGCGTGAGAGGAGAGTTAAATCTCCATGCTCATTTAATCCTTTTCCTGTCTCCCGAGACTAACAATGAGGGTGACAATTGATGCAATACTCCTTTCTCAACTGAAATTGCCCACTCATTTGTGATAAGAAAGTGGGGGGCTTAGTTTTGGGGGATTTGAAATTTTGTTACTTTCTATCATTTTAACAATTAAAAACAAAACAAAAAGCCAGCTTTTGGATGTCTACTTTTGCATGCCACCTCAGTGTGACCACAAATTTGAATAGGGTTTTACCCTCAGCTATGCTGCTTTTAACTTTCATTTTTTATTAACACAGCTAATGTGAAAGCAAAGTGTTTCATGTTGCCAATTTAACTTCTTTAATGAAAAGTGAACGTTATAAGTTGGTGCAGCTGTGGGTGAAGTTCTGATGTCACCCAATGGGAAAAATAGGTTTAAAATTGAAATTGTTGGCACAGCAGTGGCTCTCAATAGTGCAGCACCTACAGTTGTGACTCTTAACTTTAATGAAAAAGATTAATTTGAAACATTAAAGTCTCCCAATATAGATTAAAAAAAAAGTGAGGTTATAAGTGCCTAGTGCTAGACTGTGATGGAAGTGCCTGCTGAAAGCAGAAGACAATCACGTGCTAGCCCTGAGAGCTTTTAAAGCACAAGTCCTTTAAGTTTAAGGCTCCAAAGTGGTTCTGAATCCAGTAGTATATCTTACATTTTTGTAAATGACATAAAATGTAAAATGTAGTGCAGCACTGATTTCACAAATTGTGTGGATAAATTATAACAACCTCTTGAACTGTGAGCAAAGAGATTATAATTCTGACCATAATGTTATGCATAATTATTCATATTCTATCTGTCTTGAAAAAATGGCTACAGGAAGAGGATATATTCAACTAAAATATAAAAATAAAACTTGTAAACTTTGTTCATTTAAAAAAATGCAAATGCTGTCTAACTGCAAGAAAGAACACTATGACAACAGTTCTCAAACTTTAGCAACCTGAGGACCCCCATTTTGATTTAAAATTTTTCACAGACCCCCAAGCCGGCTTCTGATTTTCCCCGGAGGTGCTCAACCCCTGCTCAGCCCCAGACCCCACCCCCACACTACTCCTTCCCCCAAGGCCCCACCCCACCTCTTCCTGCCCCCGGTCCACTCCACCCTTCCTCTTCCTCACCTCTTCCCTCCCCTTAGTGCACCCTGTCCCCGTTCCTCCCCCTCCCTCCCTCCCACTTTAAACGTTCTGTTAAAAAGTCTAATTTTTGACAAGAAAGGTAGATAAAAGTTCCTGAATTTCACCGATGCACTAAAGCAAGAAAGACCACTACTGATTGCAGCAGTGAGCCCTATAACATGAAGTCTGGATTCCAATTAATCTAAAGGCAGTCAGTCCTATTTTTTTTAAAAAGAAAGACTTAATAATGGGTTAGTAGCAGAACCATAAACCCACTGAATTCTTCTAAACATGGTGTCAACTTCGCCTTTAACTATAAGATTACCTATATAATGCCACTCATTACTGTATGTCTTCACCGCTGATGAAATTCTCTTATTTAGATCTGTTTGGGAGTTGGCTGGCTGCTTTTACCCCCCAGACCATTTTTATTATTTGTTCTGGAGCTTTGCAGAGAATAGCTTGGTTGCTTTAAGAATCTATTTCAGATTATCTTGAACTTTCATCTCCTGGCCTGGTTTTGTTTGGTCAGGTCAGGAAAAAATATTTTTTTTATACCGTTAAACGTAAGATCATAGCAGTTATCAATAGCAGTGCTTCAAGTGTTGGCAGAAAGAACTTTTCCTCAGCTAGACTACTATTCCACATTGCAAAATTCCAGGCACTTATTTTGAAATACTACTTTGTTAACTATAACAAGCTTTCTGAGTTAGTTAGTAAATTACCACAGGAATGAAAGCACCAGTTCCAGGCTATCCTTTGCAAAGGGAAATTAGTAGCCAGGTCATCCCTTCAAGCAAAACTTGATGCAGCAGACACTGCGTCTTGCTTCATGGCGACCTTGGTAGTCATGAGAGGGGCTTCATGGCTGCAGTCATTGGGGTTTCTCAAGGAAGTCTGGGCAGTGGTAGAGGTTTCTCTTTGAAGATAATAACCTTTTCATTTCACTTGGTAAAGGACTCCCATGACACCCTCCATTCCTTGGAAATACATACCCTGGTGCTTCTTTGAAAATTCTCTAAGGCACTGCAGCAGTGGTATTGGCCAGCCCCTCAGCCATTCTACCATCACAAACCCTGTGAACCACTGAGAAAGTGCCACAAGGTACAGGGTGGAGATACATGGACCCACCACCATCCCTAGAGCCCTGTGCGAATACAAAAAAGTAGATCTGCATCCGATCCACATCCGCCAGGATCAACCCGCAATTCGAGCTGCGATCCGCTAGCTGCCTTTTACCTGAATCCACATCCTCAGCAGCAAGCTGTCTGTCATAAATATAAAGGGAAGGGTAAACCCCTTTAAAATCCCTCCTGGCCAGAGGAAAACTCCTCTCACCTGTAAAGGGTTAAGAAGCTAAAGGTAACCTCGCTGGCACCTGACCAAAATGACCAATGAGGAGACAAGATACTTTCAAAAGCTGGGAGGAGGGAGAGAAACAAAGGGTCTCTGTCTGTCTATATGCTGTTTTTGTCGGGGATAGACCAGGAATGGAGTCTTAGAACTTTTAGTAAGTAATCTAGCTAGGTATGTGTTAGATTATGATTTCTTTAAATGGCTGAGAAAAGAATTGTGCTGAATAGAATGACTATTTCTGTCTGTGTATCTTTTTGTGACTTAAGGTTTTGCCTAGAGGGATTCTCTATGTTTTGAATCTAATTACCCTGTAAGGTATCTACCATCCTGATTTTACAGAGGGGATTTCTTTACTTCTATTTACTCCTATTTCTATTAAAAGTCTTCTTGTAAGAAAACTGAATGCTTTTTCATTGTTCTTAAGATCCAAGGATCTGGGTCTGTAGTCACGTAGGCAAATTGATGAGGCTTTTTACCAAACCTTGTCCAGGAAATGGGGTGCAAGGTTTTGGGAAGTATTTGGGGGGAAAGACGTTTCCAAACAGCTCTTTCCCAGTAACCAGTATTTGTTTGGTGGTGGTAGCGGCCAATCCAAGGACAAAGGGTGGAATATTTTGTACCTTGGGGAAGTTTTGACCTAAGCTGGTAAAGATAAGCTTAGGAGGTTTTTCATGCAGGTCCCCACATCTGTACCCTAGCGTTCAGATTGGGGGTGGAACCTTGACATGGTGGCAGAGTGGTGGGATTAACCTGAAATCATTTTGAGATCCAGTTGAGATTTTTTTGAACTAGAAATACAGATTTCAAAAAAGGAAAAATTTTTTTTCCTTTGGAAAGGAAGTCCAGAAAGCAGCTGAAACTGAAAGCAGCTTGTTTTTTCTCTGCTTTGTGGCCAAGCAGAGACAAAAGGGGATTATCTTTGTGAATTGCAGGTTTTCTTTGCCTGGAGGCAGGGTACTTAACTCCTGCAGGGAAATTCACAGTCTTCCAACCCAGAGTTTTTTTTTTCCCTAAAAGTAAACGGGGGTGGGGGGAGAGGGGGTGTTCTACCCATTTGCCTGGAGACAAAAGTGGCAGGGGTTTTTTTTTGTTAGGATTTTGATTTTTTACAAGGAGCACAAGTTGGAAAAGGAATTTTTTTCCCTTTAGGCTGCTGGTAAGCAGGTTTCCAAGTAGTTGGAGGTTTTTTGCTTTGATTTGGGCCCAGAGCAGAGAAAAGGGAATTGGAATAATTGTCCACATCCGATTATGGACAAATGGGTCTTGGACATCATATCAACTGCCTACTTTCAGATGAGCTCCTATCTATCCTTTCCCCAAAAGTCCCTTCCCCCATACCTGTTCAGGGACCCCTCTCCCAAGATGATTCTCAAACAGGAGGCAGATTCTCTGATGCAACTGGAGTAACAGAGTCCGTACCTCCTCAACACAAGGGGACAGGAGAGCTTTTACTCCAAATATTTCCTAATCCCTGAAAAGGCAGAGGGGCTGTAAACCCATCTTGGATCTCAGATAGTTGAATGTCTTCATCTGCCACTCAAGATTCAGGGTGATTTCCCGAACCACTATAATCCTCTCCCTGAATGTCGTCAACAGTTTGTGGTGCTCGATTTAAAAGACATTTGTTTTCTTGTAGAATCAGCACACAGGGAATTCCTGTGTTTTACAATGGGCTCAGTACAAGGTTCTCCCCTTCAGCTTTTCTTCAACTCCAAAGGTCATGGCTGTGGTAGCAGCACATCTGTGCCGTCACAGTTACCATATATTTCCATACCTAGACAAATGGCTCTTCAAGGGTTGATCATATTGAGAACTGCAGGTAGCACTCACTGTCCTACTTGCCCTTTGCCACTCCCAGGATCTTCAAGTAAGTCCACTTCAAACCCACAATGACTATGGAATTTATAGGAGCAGTCCTGGACCCAGGGCGGCCAGGGCTTGCTTACCACAGGACAGATTCCTTGCAGTAAAGGACCTCGATATCCAAATTCAACTTTGTCCTCAAACAACTGTCAGGTCCTGCTTAGTCCTCCCTAGGCCACACGGCATCATGCGCATATGTGAGACGCCCCCCTCACCAAACTTCACCTGTGCAGCCTCCAGTCCCTGGCTGAGAAATGCCTGTGCCCTGAGCAGGGTCTTCTTTTTTGACGAAAATCTCACTTCCTCCCAGCATCTCTCACCTTCTGGGAGAAGACTGAAAATGTTTGTGTGGGAGTTCCTTTTACTCCAACCCCACCCACAAGAATGCTTGTCACAGATATGGCTCTTCTTGTCTGGGGAAAGCACTTGGATGATCATGCATCTCAAGGTTCCTGGACTCCACAGGAGTTCATGTTCCACATCAACCTCCTTGACCTTATACAGAACATGCAAGCAAATCCTGCCTTTATCTGATTCACTCAAGTCCAAATCAGGTCAGACAATATGACCGTTGTATGTTATATAAACATCTGGGGGGAAGCGAGGTGCACACTATTCTATACATAGGCAGTTTAACTAGGGAACTGGTGCATCCAACATCATATCACCCTCTCTGAAATCCACCTACCAAGACAATGAATTTCCTAGCAGACAGCCTCAGTTGGCATGAGGACCACAAATGGATGCTCCATTCATCTGTGGCCCAACAGTTATTTCCTCACTGGGGATTCCTGTCTTGGGACCCCTTCACTCCTTAACCCCTTGCAGGCAACAAGAAATGCCTGGCTTACTGATCTTGTAATGCACAGGGACGTAGCTCCAGAGGATATGGTTTCCTAGTGCAATGGTCAGACTCACTGATGTAGGCCTTTCCTCCCATCCCCCTCTTACCATGTGTCTTCATGAAAATCAAGGTGGACAAGGTGACAGTAATCTTAATACCTCCTTGGTGGCCAAGGAGGTTCTGGTTCTTGATAGCTCTCCAGGTGGCCTCCCAGCCATGCATTCACTTACGGACACCTCAAAACCTACTGTCACTGAAGGGGGCAGAATCAACGACCCCAACACAACATCCGACAGCCTGACTTTTGGATGGACAAGGGACTTTTAGAGAAATCCTGCTCAAACGAGGTCCAAACTGTCCTCCTCAGTAGCAGTTCTCCATATTACAAATGGAGATACTGAGTCACAAATAGGTTAAATGAGTTGTACTGGGTGACAAAGCAAGGCCTGTTCAGATGTGCCCTTGAGCATGTGCTTAAGTCCATCCCTTTTCTGCAAAGCATAAATTTATACCCTACTGAATGCTAAATAAATACATGTTTAAATTCTTTGCTGAGTAGGAATGGATTTAAGTAAGTTCTTAGTTGCTTTGCTGAATCAATTCACAGATGTCTCAGATCTGAAAATAGAACCCAGATCTCCTTATTCCCAGCCTTCTGCTTTAACAATTGATTAGACCAACCTATCTGTCTTAAGCTTTTGTGTTTGCCTGATCACTGTAGTTTCAAGTCGCCTTCTGTACGTCATCTTAAAGTTTTATTTTGGCTGGTATAACTTTGTTGTCATTAGAGATCTATAGTCTTTTGCTTCTCATTACCTGTTCTCCAGAAGGTCTCTAGCCAAGCTATCCTTAACTATGCCAGCAGCCACAAAATCACTGCTAGATGCTATTGGAAGATGATGCTAGCATGTGTGATGACAGTGTCAGACAAATCTTGAAAAAGTCTTTCCTCCAGTTTGTTCCTGTTGTGGTGTTTTTTGGCATCAAAGCTTTAATCTACATGTAGTATCAATTGGAAAAATAATCCCAGTTAAAAACAGTACAGTAAATTCAGAGTGAGTTTTCCCTTACCTGCCAAAATTCAGTGTTGTAGTTGTGTTTGTCCCAGGACATTGGAGAATATCAGTTATGAGATATTCAGAACTCCCTACAGCTATGTCTGCCATGTTAGGATCTGGTCTTGTCCCGCTCCGAATTCATGCTTTCCATTTGCTTTTCTTCATGGACGTTTAATTTCCTGCATTTTTAACGAGAGCACAGTATAAGATGTTCCACACACACACACACGCATAAAAAGCAGCATCTAAGTGATTGCAAATTATTCACTGTTTCTTTTCTGAAGCCTCAGATCTTTCTCCAAGTTGGAAAGGTAGAGGGAAGAAAAAGGGTAGAACTACTATTCCATTAGCATTTGTGTAAATGACATAGGAGGAAACTTAATATGCAAAATAATATACAAATAATAAATAATTACACCTTTCATGTGTCAAAACAAGTATAATTGTTCACATGGGAACCCCAGGGTTTATTTTTACTGTGACTGGGTATGGTTTTGATACATAACTATCTGAATTTTAGCCAATCATATAATACATTCAGAAATTACAATAATACATTTGTAATCTGCTTTTAAATTTGTTTTGTTTTGTTTGAGTGATTACTGAATTCCATGAAACTGAGTTCAGGAATTTCTCATTACTCTTGACCTTTAATACATAGTTACTGTATGCATAAATGTGTGACATAATTGTCTTAAAATATGCAGGCAATAATTTGTTATTAGTATTTATATACAAATATATAAATACCTATAGAGAGATACTCTAAGGATCACATTTATGTAATCATATAACTTTATTCTTTCTACATCTGAAAGCTACTTATGTCTATTTCTGAAGGGAAAATATCTTGTAAGGATTGCTTTTAGGAGGGTCTCACTGGTAGTTTATAGAATGACAGTTAATAGAAAGGAGTCCATGTCTTGGCTGAGCCTTAAATATGTGTTTTTACGCCGTAAACACAGTATGCTTCTACAGAATACTCACATTTTTAATTGTGCTACTTTGATGATAGCTGAGAGAAGGACTTTATAATAGATTTATGCATTCTGTATCGATACCAGCTTTAACCTTAGAAAATGTTTCTGTTAATGAAATACTTGAGTATAATTATTTGATTGTGAAGGATTTTAAATCAATAAATGATAAAAGATAGTGTAAAATATTTGAATGATGCTTCTATCAGATGTTTTTCTTTTCTGAGTTAGGACATTGTTGTTTCATAGCAAATGCATGTATACGTATTAAATAGCCAGAACATAAACTTCTCTTGAAACTTTAGAATTGGTAATAACAGAAATAGATTGGGTTTTTTATTTAAACTTACAGTGTAGATTTTATTTACAACTGAATATTTAACAGTGTATTGGGTGAGGCCTACAGGCTTGAAATTGCACTTCTATGACTTTAAGCATCCCATCTTTGACACCTTGTATCCTGTTCCCTTTTCTTTGCTATTTTTTAACTTACTGCAACAGATGAGGGGTTCTTAAACCATCTGTTAACCTTTTTCCCCATTTTTTTAAAACATGTAGAGTCGCTCAAGGCAAGAAGACCCAGAGCAAGCTAGATTGAAACAAAAAGCAAAGGAGGTAAGCAGAGCTAGAGATCATTACACTTGACATTTCAAGGCTTGAACATATTAATTTTTTATGCCTTGCTACTTGTATATCGTTAATAAAAATCTGACTAAAACTTTTAGGATGTATTTGTTGCTTTGCCTTTGATCTTAATGTTTGCAAACTAATACATTAATACATGTGAAGCCTAAGGAGATTTTATAAGAGAATATTTCCATACATTACATTTTCATTTCCATTTTAGGTAGCTGTAGCTTTTGTTGGGTTGTTGATGATGACAGCGGCATTAGATTTTGGTGGAAAATATATGCCTTTGTCTTTCTGTAAAATGTCACTTCCTAGAAATGTGTTATTTTAATTACTAGTTTTTGTTTTTGTAACAATTAATGTTTTTAAGCTTGATGTTTTATTCAGTCATCATTCTTAGTTACTGTAGTCTAAAAATCATCAAATAACTGCATTTGAAGTTTTGATATTATAGTTGAAGGGTCCAGTTCTGTGAGGTGTTGAGCATCCTTAACTCACACCGAATTAAGGAGCCTGCCTCTTGCTTACGGTTACCCTATGTACTTAAAAGGATCAAGTCATAACTTTATTTAGAAAGACATAAAATATCTCTCTGTTAAATGCAATTATTATTTAAAAAACCAGTATCAATAAGATACCCAGCAAACCCCAATCCCGGTTAGCTGAAGTTAAATTCCATTAATTGTATTAATGAAGTCCATTAGGAGATAATATATACAGAGATATTTGTTTGACAAATATTTTACCTATTTCCCTGGTATTCCTGTTCTATATTTGCTCTGTGTGGTCAGTGTTTTATAATTTCCATTGCTATACAGATCTCATGTATATATGGTGAGAATAAAAAAAATGCTCTTTTTTGAAGTACATAGATGAAATGTATATTAATTTCTTCCATAACGTGAATTACTGTGAATAGATATGAAATATATAATGAAGAAGAAATGTCAGAAAGAGTTCATTTGAACTTTTTGCCATGGGTCACTGCCTGTCTGGACTAAGGATTTTGAAAATATTTTGAAAATTTCACAAATCAACTATTTTCCTGGAAAAGCCCTGGAATTGTCATACCAGCTACCAACAAAGATACCCAGGCATAGATACAAAAAGAAACTCAGTTTTGAAAATATGTAAAAATAATTGAAGGTAATCAAACGTAGCAAAACAGGCTGTTGAGATAACCACAAAAGCTATTCTACCGTTGAAAGTGAGAATGAGGTACAGTTCAGACATTTGTAGTTTATACTGCCTGCAAAGCTAAGATAGTTATTAGATTTAATTCTTTTTTTATTATTTTGTCATTGTAAGTAAACTATCCGAGAAACATTTGCCGTTTGTTGGTGATATGGTGTCATAATCTCTCATTGAGTGCTCTTCTTATTAGTTAATCGGAAGGTAGGGGAAGGAAAAATGGTCTCTTTTAGTAAAAATATGTGTTTTAGCAAGTAATCAGACTGAAATAAGATGAATTCTGTATAGCTGTGCTGAAAGATTTACTGTCTAGCAGATTTGGTTGCTTTTGCTCTGAGCAACTGCAATGAGCATCTCTTTTTCTTACTGTGAAATATTCAAAGTAATTTTGATATATATTGCATTTCTTGATCCACTAGGGGGAGTGATGCTGTACACACTTGTGAATAGAAGAAAATGTTAAAAAAATAATAATCTTGCTTTATTATTGAGTTAGCAAGTATTTTGGTGGTAATCTAATTAGTAATGCCCAGATCAAACTGCTGTGTGACTTTAAAATAGTAATTGTTCCTGAATATGGTAACTGGTTGGAATGAACAAATGTAGAATGAATACCAGGTTTTCTGTTTCAGAATGCTGCACCCTGTTCTTTTGTACAATAGCCCTGCCTTGTTTCCCACCCTTCTAATGAAACTGCATAATTCGCTGGCTCTCTCCCTCTCTCTGAAGTTGAATTTCATTCTACATATTTAAAACCATATGACTATAAGATAAGACTCATTTTTCAGTAATTAGGGTTCTGAATTTTTTTCTTCAGTTTACTGAGATCTTTTCACCTACAAATATTTAAATATATTTAATATATATTTAAAATATATTTTGCAGTGAATGTCCTCAAAAGGGGTGGAGAGTACAAAAAGTAAGTAGGAGTGTATTTTAGTTTAGGGTGGTTTGTTTTTTTTCCCATATAATTTAGTTGGATCAGTTGCTGAATGAATACTGACACTGAATACAGTTGCATTGGTGCTACTGAGACAAAACGACTGATTTTGCAATACAAAAGATGATATACTAGCCACATGGTAGTTGGGGCATTATATTATCTGAAATTAAAGACTTTGAATTAACTTTTCAAAAAAGTCTCAGTTTTATAACTTCTCTGCCAGCTGGTCTGCTCTTAAATGTGCAGATGATCTATATTCAAGAGGAGATTTGGGTCTCCCTCCAGGTTTTGTAAATTATGAAGGTGATATTGTTAGCTTTATGAAGATTAGCGGAATTGAAATCAATATTTCCCTAATCTATAAAAATGACTTGAATGTTGGATTTTGAAGACACTTGTTGCTCATTTGCCGTTCTGGCTGGTGGCTAGACACTATTATTTAGTCAGGTATGCTGAGGACACCCAAGTCTCTTATATTATGCACAGCCCTTTGGAGCTTAGTCTTATTTCCTGGATAGCGTTGGTGCTTGTGAAGCATAATGGATGTTTTATGCTTGCAAGTCATAAATTTGCTCTTTTGATAAAGATTTGAGAATTTTACCATTATCTGGAAGGGTTCAGAGGCTTTGTAAATGTATAATGTTTCAAGGCTGTTGATATACCTGTATTTGAAGGGCGACACCAGCCAGCATATTCCTTCTATTACCCACCCAAACGTTCTGGCATTATCTCTTTATTCTCATTTGTAGGGTGATTAGGACTGGGCTCTGGATCCATCCCAGGTAAACTCAGAGTCAAAGTGGGTGGAGACTGTAGAAGCAAACAGAAGTCCCAGGTGTGGGCACTAGAAATAAAGACAATGATGTGCAGAGAATGGGATCAATGGGGGTGTCAAGGTTCTTCCCCCACTCTGAACTCTAGGGTACAGATGTGGGGACCTGCATGAAAAACCTCCTAAGCTTATCTTTACCAGCTTAGGTCAAAACTTCCCCAAGGTACAAAATATTACACCCGTTATCCTTGGAATGGCCGCTACCACCACCAAACAATTACTGGTTACTGGGGAAGAGCTGTTTGGACGCGTCTGTCCCCCCAAAATGCTTCCCAAAACCTTGCACCCCACTTCCTGGACAAGGTTTGGTAAAAAGCCTCACCAATTTGCCTAGGTGACTACAGACCCAGACCCTTGGATCTTAAGAACAATGGACAATCCTCCCAACACTTGCACCCCCCCTTTCCTGGGAAATGTTGGATAAAAAGCCTCACCAATTTGCATAGGTGACCACAGACCCAAACCCTTGGATCTGAGAACAATGAAAAAGCATTCAGTTTTTACAAGAAGACTTTTAATAAAAAAATAGAAGTAAATAGAAATAAAGAAATCCCCCCTGTAAAATCAGGATGGTAGATATCTTACAGGGTAATTAGATTCAAAACATAGAGAACCCCTCTAGGCAAAACCTTAAGTTACAAAAAAGATATACAGACAGAAATAGTTATTCTATTCAGCACAATTCTTTTCTCAGCCATTTAAAGAAATCATAATCTAACACATACCTAGCTAGATTACTTACTAAAAGTTCTAAGACTCCATTCCTGTTCTGTCTCTGGCAAGAGCAGCACACAGACAGACACAAACCCTTTGTTTGTCTCCCTCCTCCCAGCTTTTGAAAGTATCTTGTCTCCTCATTGGTCATTTTGGTCAGGTGCCAGCGAGGTTACCTTTAGCTTCTTAACCCTTTACAGGTGAGAGGAGCTTTCCCCTGGCCAGGAGGGATTTCAAAGGGGTTTACCCTTCCCTTTATATTTATGACAGGGGGAGATGAGACAGAAGTATATAAGGGGAGAAAGGTGAAATCTGAAAGGAGTGGCTTAGCGATGGTTTATGGAGAAGACAAATCTAAAGGATGAAATACCTAGTTTTAGAGTTGGGAAGAAAGATATCAAAGTATAGGAAAAAATTATAATAGGAAGAGATAAGGGAAGGAAAAAATAAATAAAAGCAAAGGGTACAGGTTCAAGGGAAGGAAAAAATAAATAAAAGCAAAGGGTACAGGTTCTAAAACTTCCTTTTATGCTCAGGACCTCTGGACAGTCACATCTTTTTTTAAACCAAATTAGCAGAAACTAGTTTTAAATTTGGTTAAAAAAACTTATTAAACATCATAACTAATGTAGTTATACATAGCCCTACTGTGGACACTATCTATCACACTGAGGCTTTATCTACACACAGGCTTGCACTTTTTTAGTTATACTGATGCAAACTCCTATGGTGGTCACTCTTATTTTTGTTTGAGTGACCTATTTAGGTTTAGTTTAAACCTGTTCCAAATTGATTTAAGATAAATGAAAATAAGTGTTCACACAGGGGTTTACACTTGTTTAACTTTCAATTAAAATTCATGCCTTCATTAAACTGGTGCAACTCTCCTTGTCGACAAGGACAAGATAGTGATCAGTCAGTGTATTTTAATATTAAACCTATTTAACAAAGTGATGCAACATTATCTTTAAGCAAGTTTATTGCAAGAAAAATGTTCCTCTTCACTTGTATACTGAACTACATGAGTATTTAAACCTAGGCTACATTCTGAAATAAGAAAGATACAGTGTGATTGTCAGTTGAACCTGTACAAGGATTCGCAACATTTGTGGACAACATTTACTTTTTATTACATTGTTAAACCTTTCAAAATCAAATTTTAAAAAATATGATGGCAATTGTTCAGTCATTTGAAAGAATGGAAAGTCAACTACAAATATGTATTAGAGAAATGAGTTCTCTAACATCCATAAAAAGGGTTCATTAAATAGGACATAAAACAGACTATATAACTGCTAGCAAGATTAGAGAAAGATTAGGAATAATTAAGTCAGCATCTAGTAATTAATAATATAAATGGTTTCAAAGAAAGATAGAGCAGGTGAGATCCTGAGCATCCTTTCTGTTATGGATAACTTGCTATATATTCAGTGTTCATTAACTGAAATGCCTATTTAGGCTGAAAGTGAAGTAGCTGAGTTTGTTCATCCTAATAGATTAACTAGGTTAAAATCTTTGTGTCATCACTAACAAAGGAAATTACATAGTAATAAAAACTTAAAGTAAACACCATGAACACAGTATAGTAGGGCATGCTTCCAGAGTCCAGATCAATTTAGATAACCCCCAGTCAGAATCTGGTCTCACAGGCACTGTACTCCATGTGTGTGAAATCTTGGCCCCATGGAAGTCAGTGGCAAAACTTCCATTGATTTCAGTAGGGACTAAATTTCACTTTGAGTACACTCCAGGGGTATTATCCTTATCTGTGCCAGCAGTTCACCTTTTTAATATTTGCACAATAGTAGCAATACATCTGAAATGAGAAAGCTCTTCCAAGGCATTTGTTGAGGATGGGGCAATTGTCATGTCATGCACGCAGCCCTTAGTAAAGCTCTCTCTGCTGGACATTCACCAGGTTGCTGTATCTGTCCCAATCCACTGGACCCATGTGCTATAAGCTTCCCTTGATTTGAGTAGGTTTCAATACCGGCTTTCCTTGGCCTGTCTGGCACATTTCCAGGGCACAGGCTGTCCCCATTGCAGAAATGGAGCTACATGAGCCATCTGCCCTGCACCCCCAGGTCCAGTGCTGATCCCTCAGCTTGTTCCATAACTTAAGCACACCCTTTCCCAGATCTGGAGCCATGTGAATGCTCTGTGTTTATAATTCACCTCTGCAAGGGCATGTGATAGTGAAGCAGACAAGCACACACAGATAGACTTTCACAGGAGTTTAAAATAAATTACTCTTTATTTAACATAAGGATACACAGATCTAGAGAGCTGAAAGAATGGAAAGTCAATTGCAAAATGCAATTTCCCTGCCCCAGTTTCTTCACCACTCAGTCATTCTTTGGTCATAGGCTAGAGTCCTGTAGAGAGTCCAGGATCTTTCCTCTCCTCTGTCCTCCAACATATAGCTTCTCATTATGGAGTCTCTCTCCCACCCCGCCCACCCTGAAAAAAATGACCAGTGAGAGTCCCTTACTTTGTCAGGTGACTTCCTGCTCAGTTTCATTTCAAAATCCCCGACTGGGTGATGTGTTGTGTAGTTACCACACCTCTAGTGTTCAGACAAAAAATCTTGTTTACCTTGAGCATCAGTTGTCTCTTTGTCCAAGGGTGCACCTTTTAAATGGATGATTGTCAAAGGATATTTCTACAGTGCAATTAAACACCTGAGGCTGGCCCATACCACCTGACATGGGCTCACAGGGCTTGGGCTAAGGGGCTGTTTAATTGAGACGTAGGCGTTTGGGCTCGGGCTGGAGTCTGAGCTCTGGGACCCTGCAAGGGAGGAGAGTCCCAAGGCTCACGCTTTAGCCCAAGCCTGAACATCTGCACTGTAACTAAACAGCCCTTTAGCCTGAGCCCCACAAGCCCCCAGCTTGAATGAGCCAGCCTCGGGTTTTTAATTTCAGTCTAGAGATACCCAAAGTTTAACCCTCTATTAGCCCTGTGCCAGGTGCAAGAATTTCTCCTGTTGCCCTTGTGGATTTAGCTCAGCATGGAGGCAAAAGACAGTAGAGAAGGCAAAGATTAGCCTTCCAATCAAAACGGAGTTTTCACTCTGACCCAGATACAGAATGTCCTAAATATCAAACAGAATTCATAAACTGTGTCACACCCTGTGTGGGGATACACTGAGTGCAGACTGCACCTCTTCTGCAGCTGTTGCATGAGTTTGTCAGGGAGCATGTTTCTCCCAGTGCCCTTGGAGGTGTTATGCACGCTGCAAACCTCTGGGCATTGTGGTTCCCTCCACTTTGTTGCTACACTTTCTCTGCCTCGCCCAGGTGGCTTTCATTGTAGGAGGGTTAAATTGGCCTTAAGCATCTAGCTTTTGAAATGCAGCCTGTTCTGATAATATATGCAAAAAGTGTTTGGAAAGGATGTTAGATATATTTGTACGCAAAGCTATAACACTCCTCACTCTTTTAAAAAAAAAAAGTGAGGTAGTCTGTCAGAGCACTGAGTACACACATTTTACAAGGCTTGAACACTGACATGGAAATATGAAACCAATCTTGTTCCCAGACTAAAAAGAAAAGTTGCTTCTAAGCTAAATATTGTAATTCTGATTCAGCTCAGGATATTTAACTATTAAGATATCAAAAATAATTCTACAATAAATAATTTCTTAACATTGTATTGAGTATATCTCAATAATTCTGTAGTAGTGGTATTTGCTTGTAAATAGATTCAGATTTACTGCTATTATCCCTATATTCAGGTTTTGCTGAAAACCAAAAGCATAAGGAGTTTGGTAAGAAACAATCTATTCTTTCTTAAAGGACTTTTATAACAAATTATTTTCTGTCCAGGAATTGAGCTCCTGAACAGAAAATAAGTTTAAATTAAATCTCTGTTTAGCTCCCTAAATCATCTGGGGGTCAGAAGATTGAAAGAAAGGAGGAGAATCTTAGGAATTTGATCTTAGAATAGTGATTGATTTAATGCTCTTTTTGACCAGTAAAGGTGCATCTAAACTGGAATATTTTGTGAACGTTTTTCTGTACCAATTCTGTCAATACTAAAGCTGTTGTATAGATAGAGTACAGGCATTTTTATTACTATGTGAGTAAGGTTAAATAACACAGTGGCCAAAAAAACAACAACAAAAGAACAAAAAAAAAACCCCAAACCAGACAAAAGCTTCCTGTATATATTATAGCTTCCGTTGTTTGTCACCCGCTGGAGCTATCTAGTGCAGAAAAATACTTATCAACTTTTCCAGTGTGGATAAGGGCTACAGAAAACACCACAGGTCTGAATTTGGCCCATTAAGTTTTCCATTATGTTGGGCAATTGCCAACTGAACATATTTTTAGTCATTCCTTCTCTTTATCAAAATGATAGAGAAAAGTCGTGTTAAGACAAAGATATATATCAGACAGTCAAGCTTTGGGGTAAATGGCTTTTCTACAGTTAAAGTTCCTGTGACTTTCATTCTGTGCAAACTTGCTACTCAGAAAGAAGTAGATACTCCCATGAAAACCCTCTGTATTATCAAGCATAACTAATTAGAACTATTTTTACAATATTTTTGTCGTTTTGAAGGAAGACAACATCAGACATGCAGTATGGTACCATGACCAGCACAAATCCTGATAAATTACTTCCATTGTGAGCTTTTGGGGGCAGGGCAATATATCATTATATGTGCATACAGAGTCTAGCATAATGTAGTTCTGATCCTCAACTGGAACCTCTAGGTGCTACTGAAATACAAATATTAATATCTTTAACAAATAGTTAAATATTCTTCATAGATTTTTTTTTTAACTACAGATCTGCAGAATTATCACATTCTGCTAAATTTCCAAGGCTAAAACACAGTCTAGACCCCGATCCTACAAACATTTATGTTTGTGTGTGACTTTAGGCAAGAGAGTGTCTTACTGAATTCCACAGAACTGTTCACACACATACGTGTTTGTAATATCAGGGACCAAGACTCTTCATAGCATCTCTTGCAAGGGCAGAGTTGTAAAATAAAAGAACTGTTTGGTTGGAGGGTAAGGCATGACATTACAGTTCCTATTCAGGAATGGGAGTTTGGACAATAGAAGGCAAAATGCCAAGGATCAAGAGGAAGGCCCTAATCTCTTTCCAGCCAAGTCTTGTGAAGCAGGAAAGACTGGTTTAGACAAGAAGTGGATTAATTGGAGGTGAGCATAAAGAGAGAGCTTTTTTGCCTTCCCTCTACCCCAAAGTTTTCCCAAGCTGAAGATTGCCCCTTTCAGTACAGGAAAAATCTAAACTACATCCAGTCTTCTTCAATAAACCACACTACTTCTCCCTCGAGAGAACAATGGAAGTGATCCATAGTTGGAGATGGGTTTTTGTCTTCCTAAGAATCATCCAGTGTTGATCACTGCAACAGACAGGATACTGGTCTTGATGAGCTTAATGGTCTGATTTGGTATATCAAATCCTGTATTATACCCATGTAGTGCACATAGATCTTTGTGCAGAGTGAAACAATTTATCCTACCTCATAAATGTTCATTTTTTGTGGGACACTGATTGTAGTTCTATTGTAGTTAATGTTTTAGAAGTTAATTTTACTTCTAATTATCTGTACTGGTACAAACCCGTGTTTGATCTTTCTTAGTGAACAAACTATATGTTTTGAGATTTGGTATCCCTTTAGAATAGGGATCTGAAAAAAAAGTTCCTATTGTTTACATATGTGTATTTAAACTATAATATAGAAACCATAAATGCTTCACATTTTAATTGACACCATCACTGGCATCAAATGCCATTGTTAACTAAATGTGATGAGAAATACCATGTAGTGTCAATTGGTACTAACACTTAGAATGTCTTGTTTCTGTGGTATCAGTCTGTCATGATTTTCCAACTCAGGAAATATTACATTTACAAAAGCTGCAGACAGCAATTTCAGTTAAGACAGATATTTCCAGTCAGTGAATACTAATTATGTTTTTTAAAAAATCTGTATGGTTGAAGAATTAAAAATGTTTACACAGAAAGGTCACATCAAATTTAATTATCCATATTTTTGCTATGAATAAATTTATTTATTAATCAGTAGTTTATTTCAATTAACAGGATAACAGCTGGAACAATATAAGTGGAAAATTAGTATCCTTATGTATGGTTTCAGAGTAACAGCCGTGTTAGTCTGTATTCGCAAAAAGAAAAGGAGTACTTGTGGCACCTTAGAGACTAACCAATTTATTTGAGCATGAGCTTTCGTGAGCTACAGCTCACTTCAGCTCACGAAAGCTCATGCTCAAATAAATTGGTTAGTCTCTAAGGTGCCACAAGTACTCCTTTTCTTTTTATCCTTATGTAAACATTTTTTGCCCTTATCAGTTTTCCTGTTACTTAAACTTTAAGAATTAATTCTTAAGATTCATGCAAAGTTTTAAAATTAGAGTCTCAAAAAGCATTTTTACCAACTAAACTTGATTTTTTTGCTGTACATATTTGAAGGACAGGCCCTTATTGTTGAGGTTTTCCCTCATTACAAAACTGTAGCTACATTAATGCAAAAAAAAAAAAAAGTGTAGACAAAGCCTTAGATTTAGTTCTAGAAAAGTAGACACAATCCCAGGTATTTGAGCACTCAATCCTGTGATGTATATTTAATATCAACATTTTATTGTGCTTATAGCAGTGTTATCTAGTGGATGGAGAACAGGAGGCCTGGGCTCTAGTCTCTCTCTCTGGACTAATTAGATTCTATCCGTGATTATGGTGTCAGGCTTCTTAGAATATATACATGCTATTTAAAGCTCCAAAATACAAAGACAATAGCCATATTAATAAAACATTTTGATGAGTTCCTTGTAATAACTGATAGGCTTCCAAGGGAGATTGTGAAATCCCCGTCAATGGAGGTTTTTAAGAACAGGTTGGACAAACACCTGTCAGGGATGGTGTAAGTTTAAGCACAGGGGGACGAACTTGACTTCTCGACGTCCCTTTCAGCCCTACATTTCTATGATGCTGGCAATTATGTTTATCCCAGAACAGTCATAGGTGACAGGTGTCCTTGTGGGAAATAGGAAACTCTTAAGCTAAGTAGAAATGTTGTGACTAAAGCAATGTTTACGTAAAGTACATTCAGTTACTGCAAACCTAGTTCTGTAAGAAATACTTTTTTAAAATTTATCATATGGTCACATGTACCGTACTTTAAATATTTGCACAAACATGTCTAATAAAAATATGGTGATGTGAAATATTTTACTATCCAGTGATCAATATGGTACCAAGCTAAAAGAATCTAAATACCATAAATTGTTTTATATTTAAAATATAACTTAATTCTGTGTCCTGATAAATTACAATTACATTTCTTTTGATTATTATTTGTATACCACCAGAATATAATGGAATTATCATACCTCCTGCTGACACATTTTTAGTCTCTTTAGTGCAGGTCCCAGATAGAAAAGTCTATCCCCAGTCTACCCTGACACTCCTGATACATAGTGGAAACCCCCTCTACCTGATAGTAGACTGAAAGCACAGGTGTCTGTTCTAACATTCTACAAATAATGGCCATTATTTGGCAATTTATATACTTGGTATATACTTAGTAGAGCAGACTGAAGTTTTCTGTGGCAAATGCTATAATCATCTCCAACCAGCAGGTGAAAGATGGACAAGAATACAGGGGCAGAGTTCAGCTTGGTGTTCAAATCTTTATAGCAGTTATTGAGACTTTTTTACAATGTTAGTGTTTCAAAGGGCTATTTAATTTCAACCTTCATTCTGTCAGAACAGGTGTAGAGTGGTTTTTTTTTTGTTTGAGATTATAACAACTTTTCCGTGTGCATCTCATAGTGATTTATGAAACAATGAATTAATCTTCACAACACTTCTGTAGAATATTCTGTTATTTAACAGATGGGTAAATGGGGCAGAGAGAAGTTATGTGATTTGATATCCAGTATGTCTGTCTCTGTAGCTGTATACAATAGTCTTCCCATGTGGTTCTCCAACAGGAAACCCTGCACAACAGGATTTGGCCCTTAATTATTACATTTTTGAGGCTATATATTCCTATAAACATTTGTAAAAGTTAGTTTTGTTATCATTAGTTTTGGCACAGGTATTTTTAGTAAAAATCATGGCCAGGATGTGGGCAATAAACAATAAATCGTGGAAGCCAGAGACCCGCTGTCCGGGACTGAAGTCACAGAGGTCACGTAAAATCACGGAATCCGTGACTGACTCATAGCCTTAATTATCATCAATATCAGTCAGTTTAACCAAATAAAATATTAACTACTATTGGTTAGATTACAGGTTGTAATAAGGATAAAAGTTGAAGTATCATTTTTTGTGATTTGTAAAACAGACATTTCTGTTTATATTTAGATGCATGCATAGCTTTCTAATCATACTTAAAATACAAACCAGGCAGCTGATCATTAATGTGTCTGGGAAGACTAAAGGTGTATTGCTTTCATTTGCTGTTTTTAGTTTAGTCTTTGCATTACAAATATTTTGTGTTCTCCATTAAACACTCTACTGATAGGCACATCATCTTAATTGAATAATGAGAGACTGCTCAGCGTGTTGTTGATAAAAAAAAGTGCTTGTTTTCCCTCTAGTAATATTATTTTTTAAAAGTAAATAAATTGCATTATTACTATTTCTAATGTAAACATTAGTCAGTGGTCAGTTTTCCCTTAAGTGTGTGTTTACCAGACATGGATTTGAATATCTGTGAAATTTAGATATCTGAAGGAAAGTCACTCATTTTCTTTGGGTTATTAGGCAGTTCAAGTAACAGTTCATAGGATTTCTTGTTCCTATTTAGTCTTGAAAGAATATTGTTGAAGCTTGCGATTAGCTTCCATGTTTTGACTGTGGGGAAGTCAGAGTGATGTAAGATGTTTTCCATGTAGAAGGGAAAAACTGGAACAAGGGTGCTATAAGTTTGTTCTATTTCTTAACTGACGATGAGCTTCTGTTGACTGAGCTGTTGCTAGTTCTTTAAAATATCTCTCAATATAATGTGGGAGAGAAGAGAAGCGACTGAAAATCATTACAAACTTCTGTGTATAAATGCAATTATAATTAATGACTGTATGATCTGATATGCAGTGTTGTTGTAGCCGTATCAGTCCCAGGATATTAGAGAGGCAAGGTGGATGAGGTTAAATCTTTTATTGAACCAACTTCTGTTGGTGAGAAGGAAAAGCTTTTGACAAGCTCTTTGTAAGCTTGAAAGCTTGTCTCACCAACAGAAGATGGTCCAATAAATATTATCTCACCTACCCTGTATGGGCTTACACAGTTAGGAATAAGTGCAAAAATCTAAACAAAATTGTTAAATCTTCTTGGAATTAATATTGTGACTCCTCCACCCCATTCCTTACTACCCTGCACAGTTAGTTTCACAGGTAAGCTTAATTATATACGAAACAAAAATGTTTTGTGTCTTTAAACTAGAAACACAACATGTAGATTTTCTGAAGAGCCTTCTTAATCTTTATTTCTGACATGCTATCAGTATTATTACCTTTAAATGGGTATTTCACCCTATGTGACCAAACGTTGTATTCACCTGTCAAACCACATGAAAATCTATTAACTCCCCGAAAGATAAGATTAAGAAATATCATCCTGCAAGAAGTGCTCATAATATTTGGCAAATATGTCAGACAAGTGAAGTAGGCTTTAGGGGGGAGTCAAAAGATATAAAATGGGAAATTAGACTGAAATCAGGTGTTAATTGTATTCAGGAAGACAGTAGAGATAGAAAATGTTCTCTTGATAAGAAATATGTATGAAATGAATGTGAGATTGATGGGACCAGTACAGATTTTATGGGAAACTATGTAATTTCAGATTTTTATTTATTCTCTAACTTTAAACATGTACGTTTTGGTGGTAATTTTAAAAATCTGGTTTAAAAGATGTTGTTTGGAGGCATAATTGATACAGAAGAGGTTTGTTTGTTTTCTGAGAACCCACTTCGTCATTTAAAATAGTGGTGTATTGCAGGACTTGCAAACAACATTGGTATTTTAACACATTTCTGCATGGTATTTTAACACATTTTTTAATAGTGTATTACTACTATCCCAGTAGGGGGAAGTGTCTTCTGGAAACCTTTTTTCTAGAGGAGAAGGTAATGTGGACATTTTCTGCCATCCCACTAGTTAGTGCTTTTATTTGTCATTTTATGTTGCATGCTGGTTTTTAGGGCTGTGGTTAAATTGTGGGAATATATGATAACTTTTGTTGTAAGAAGGCCTAAAGTCCTGAGTCAGCACAGTGTTTTTGACATTGGTGTGCATCTTCCTGTGCTACAGAAGCAAAACAGTCTCAATGCTGTAGTGTAGTGGTAGAATCTAGGGGATACCTAATGTGATTTACTAAGAGGTACAGATCAGGAAAGTCACTGAAAGTACATTACTATCAAAGGTCACTGTCTAGGCCACCTTTGGCTCTTTTGACATTCGCAAGCTCCCATTTCAAGACAGATGAAACTAAATATTGAAGATTGATTTTAGTATATTTTAGTATAGATCTATCATTGATGATTGCCAACTCCTCTTACATAAACACCATAAAACTGCTTCTTTGTGGTTTAACAGTGGTTCTTGGAAAAAACAGGTGCAGGTGAGGGGGCAGAGATTACCTAGAGAGGACCTCAGGCCGAAAAGACTTTGTCTCCCGTTTTCCTACAGGCACAGTTCCACTGGCAAAATCCTGGGTCTCATTTACTGGCCTCTTTAGCCTTTATCAGCCCTAGACATTGGCCACAAGTTGCAACGAGCTAAACCTCTTATGTCTCCTGATATTAAAGTTAAAAGTACTATTGAGTCTAAATCAACTGTGTCCACATGATACCATAAGAAAAGTGACAAAGATCACCAAATGTCTGCCAGTTTAGTCCAGCAGGAAATTTCGTTTTCTGATCCCAAAACAGGCAATCGGTGAGACCTGCAGCATCCTAAAAATACAGGTCTTACAGTACAGCTAAGAACAGAAGGGGTGAGACAGCCACCAGGAAACTTTAAATATGTGGCGGAGGAGGGGAGACATCCCCAAGGGGTAGTCCTTTGCCTGCCAGGTATGTACTCTCACATCTGAGTGCTATGCTACTCCTGCAGTCTATTCAAAATGTGTGCTCCCCCACACTGCCGGCTGCAGAGGAGAGGGCATTCTTCCACTGTGTAAAAAGAGGAATTGTTACTAGAGTGCCCTCAGAACTTTTGAATCCTGCAGTCACCTCACCTTTGTTAGTGATCCTCTGACATCATAAGCAAAGTTAGAATCATGCTGGTTCACACTTGGGTGGGAGACTTCTAAGGAACTGTTTAACTACTTGTATCTTGATTGAACAGACTGAGGACAACTCTACACCCCTTGCATTGTGTTAGGGGATATGAAGAATGATCCAGAGCCCACTGATGTTGATAGAAGTCTGTTCACTTCAGAGGACTTTGGATCAGGCCCACAGAGCTGCTGGAGTTGTCATGTTTCAGAAAAGAAAAGAGAGCAAGGCAGTTTTTGGTTATGGAAGAATCTATGGCACATTTCATGAAAATAGAGGTGTTTGTTTCAGGGTCTGGGCTAAATTCCAGTGATAGTGATTAAAATATTCCTCTTTACTCCTATCTTAAACTATGGAGTATACTTTTTCACAGCCACTGCATTCTGTCCCCAGAGGTGGCTGCATTTCAATATGTCATGTGGTCCCAATCCATATTTTACCTAATTTAGAGCTGATGTGAGGCTTAATTCATATTTGTAAAGTGCCCTGAGAGAAAGATACTATGTAGGTGCAAAATATTTATTATCCTTTATTTATCTGGTAGTTCTGCTTGTGCTGGGTATAGACAGTATTTCAATTTTTTATGGTATATTGTTTTAATAAATTAGGAAATTGCTCTTGATCCCAGGTATTAATGGTAATGTGCAATTTGCTGTCAGTTGTGTGAAGTCTTAATTTCCCAAATTTTGAGCACATTTTTTTTTGCTAGATGTGCAAGTGATTTTTCAATAATTTTTCACCAAAAAAGGGGAGTCTTAGTCTTGTTCCAATTCATTAAAACAGAACTAGGAGGAAAAAGATCTTCCTTAAAGTCTCAATTTGCTGTGGACAACTGGAAATTATTAATGCCAACCCAGGAGCTGTTCTCCTAAAACTATTCGACTTCTCCCCTAGTGGAACTCAAGTCTCTTGATTGTTTCCATTTATGAAAATTTCTTTCAGGCTAACATAGGGCAATGTAATACATGCTTTGACAACCTTGAGAGCTGTTGTTATCTCTATTATACAAATTTCTGAAATTGTCCTTGTTGCATAATTGATGATGGTAAAATTTCTGTAATTTGCTCCACTATACTACTAACCTTTCAAGAAATAAATGTACATTTCATAAAAACCCTCAATTAATTTTTAGTGGGGCTGAAGCTGTATAAACACAGACTAAACCTGACAGTCACCAACACAGGAACACCTAAGAATGTGGTAACCATTATCATGCAAATGCTAGAGATGGTAGAATACGTAGTGAAAGATGCAATGACCTGAATGTTTTGCCTAAGAAATTATCTTTTGGCCTGTCTGATTCAGTGGGTTTACTCTCTTGTGTTCATTTTCCAGTGTCTGTTTTTATTCTTTAAAACAGTTTGAGTCAAATTCTGCTCTTTCTCAATGGTGCAATTCTGGAGTAATTCAAATGATGTCAGTGGAGGTATTTTGGATTTACACCAGTTCAAATAGCAGAATTTGGCTGGTTGGTGATGGATTGTATTGTCTCATAGAAGATATTACATATGGACAACTGCCTCTTATTGTTTTCTTATTTAAGTACAGTGTGGGTTTATATGTATATAAAAATCATCCTTGTATATAAAAGTTGGTGAAAAACCAACCATTTAGATATTCTTGATGTTAGATAAGATCCTATTTTTAATCTCCTATTTAGTACATTTTTTCCAATCACTTTATTTTGGTTTCGTTCTGTTAAGATGCTTAGAGGAATCTAGAGCTTTCTGATCCACCCAACCGCTTGTAAACCTCAATCTGGTGTGTTTTTTTCCAGTTGTTTCACATTTAATTACAACTGCCTTATGATAATAATGTGCCAGTGTTTGTAATCTATTTTATGAAACAAAGTCCTTTGGTGAATTGGTTATTGAAACAATAAGCATTTGTGACAGGTTGTTTGCTGAATACTTTCTCTGTGCATATGGCTGATCATAGTTCAGTTGTTCGCAGATTATCAGTTATGCCTTGATGTTAAAAGAGGATACTCTTCAGTCTGTGTTTAAAGCTGCTAGGTACTGTCCTAAGGATGGTTATGTTGAATGGGATCTAAGAGAAGTTAGGAGAAGCTCGCAAATAATAAGTGAAAATATACTGATAGAATAGAATATTTAAATAGTTTATAGGTTATTTTAACATTTCTGTTCAAGCACAATTTCACAAGAAATAGCATTATAGATCATGAATCCTCATTGTAACATGACTTTGAGTCATCCAATTCTGTGCTAAAGTAGTTTAAAAATAATTTTCTAATTTACAGCTGTGGAGCTGCTGTTACATAAGGACTAGTATTTACACCCCAGTGTTTTTAAAACTGAAATGGTCCAAGCAGTGAGGTTGTCCAACATTGATATGTTGGGGCAGAAGGATATTATTTCTCCAGTTAGAAGAGGAGGATGGGAAGAGTGTTTATTTTGGGGCTCTGCGAGGGTGGGGTATTGGTGATGAGGTTAATCCACAGTTTTGTCCATTTGATGAGAAACACTGGAGTGTAAATAGCACAGATTATTATGCAACTTTGCTGTGAAAAAACATATACTAATGTTGGTACCTTCCACCACTGACTGTTGTAGTGCTTTTAAGGTCTTCAGAGCATAAACCAGGAAGTTTATCAGTTCTCCACGTGGGCACCAATGATACTGCCAAGAATGACCTTGAGCGGATCACTGCGGACTATGTGGCTCTAGGAAGAAGGATAAAGGAGCTGGAGGCGCAAGTGGTGTTCTCGTCCATCCTCCCCGTGGAAGGAAAAGGCCTAGGTAGGGACCGTCGAATCGTGGAAGTCAACGAATGGCTATGCAGGTGGTGTCAGAGAGAAGGCTTTGGATTCTTTGACCATGGGATGGTGTTCCATGAAGGAGGAGTGCTGGGCAGAGATGGGCTCCATCTTACGAAGAGAGGGAAGAGCATCTTTGCCAGCAGGCTGGCTAACCTAGTGAGGAGGGCTTTAAACTAGGTTCACCGGGGGAAGGAGACCAAAGCCCTGAGGTAAGTGGGAAAGCGGGATACCGGGAGGAAGCACAGGCAGGAATGTCTGTGAGGGGAGGGCTCCTGCCTCATACTGGGAATGAGGGGCGATCAACAGGTTATCTCAAGTGCTTATATACAAATGCACAAAGCCTTGGAAACAAGCAGGGGGAACTGGAGGTCCTGGTAATGTCAAGGAACTATGACGTGATCGGAATAACAGAGACTTGGTGGGATAACTCACATGACTGGAGTACTGTCATGAATGGTTATAAACTGTTCAGGAAGGACAGGCAGGGCAGAAAAGGTGGGGGAGTAGCACTGTATGTAAGGGAGCAGTATGACTGCTCAGAGCTCCGGTACGAAACTGCAGAAAAACCTGAGTGTCTCTGGATTAAGTTTAGAAGTGTGTGCAACAAGAGCGATGTAGTGGTGGGAGTCTGCTATAGACCGCCGGACCAGGGGGATGAGGTAGATGAGGCTTTCTTCCGGCAGCTCACGGAAGCTACTAGATCGCATGCCCTGATTCTCATGGGTGACTTTAATTTTCCTGATATCTGCTGGGAGAGCAATACAGCGGTGCATAGACAATCCAGGAAGTTTTTGGAAAGCGTAGGAGACAATATCCTGGCGCAAGTGCTAGAGGAGCCAACTAGGGGGGGCGCTTTTCTTGACCTGCTGCTCACAAACCGGGTAGAATTAGTGGGGGAAGGAAACGTGGATGGGAATCTGGGAGGCAGTGACCATGAGTTGGTTGAGTTCAGGATCCTGACGCAGGGAAGAAAGGTAAGCAGCAGGATACGAACCCTGGACTTCAGGAAAGCAGACTTCGACTCCCTCAGGGAACGGATGGCCAGGATCCCCTGGGGGACTAACTTGAAGGGGAAAGGAGTCCAGGAGAGCTGGCTGTATTTCAAGGAATCCCTGTTGAGGTTACAGGAACAAACCATCCCGATGAGTCGAAAGAATAGTAAATATGGCAGGCGACCAGCTTGGCTTAATGGTGAAATCCTAGCGGATCTTAAACATAAAAAAGAGGCTTACAAGAAGTGGAAGATTGGACATATGACCAGGGAAGAGTATAAAAATATTGCTCGGGCATGTAGGAATGATATCAGGAGGGCCAAATAGCACCTGGAGCTGCAGCTAGCCAGAGATGTCAAGAGTAACAAGAAGGGTTTCTTCAGGTATGTTGGCAACAAGAAGAAAGCCAAGGAAAGTGTGGGCCCCTTACTGAATGAGGGAGGCAACCTAGTGACAGAGGATGTGGAAAAAGCTAATGTACTCAATGCTTTTTTTGCCTCTGTTTTCACTAACAAGGTCAGCTCCCAGACTGCTGCGCTGGGCATCGCAAAATGGGGAAGAGATGGCCAGCCCTCTGTGGAGATAGAGGTGGTTAGGGACTATTTAGAAAAGCTGGACGTGCACAAGTCCATGGGGCCGGACGAGTTGCATCCGAGAGTGCTGAAGGAATTGGCGGCTGTGATTGCAGAGCCATTGGCCATTATCTTTGAAAACTCGTGGCAAACGGGGGAAGTCCCAGATGACTGGAAAAAGGCTAATGTAGTGCCAATCTTTAAAAAAGGGAAGAAGGAGGATCCTGGGAACTACAGGCCAGTCAGCCTCACCTCAGTCCCTGGAAAAATCATGGAGCAGGTCCTCAAAGAATCAATCCTGAAGCACTTGCATGAGAGGAAAGTGATCAGAAACAGCCAGCATGGATTCACCAAGGGAAGGTCATGCCTGACTAATCTAATCGCCTTTTATGATGAGATTACTGGTTCTGTGGATGAAGGGAAAGCAGTGGATGTATTGTTTCTTGACTTTAGCAAAGCTTTTGACACGGTCTCCCACAGTATTCTTGTCAGCAAGTTAAGGAAGTATGGGCTGGATGAATGCACTACAAGGTGGGTAGAAAGCTGGCTAGATTGTCGGGCTCAACGGGTAGTTATCAATGGCTCCATGTCTAGTTGGCAGCCGGTATCAAGTGGAGTGCCCCAAGGGTCGGTCCTGGGGCTGGTTTTGTTCAATATCTTCATAAATGATCTGGAGGATGGTGTGGATTGCACTCTCAGCAAATTTGCGGATGATACTAAACTGGGAGGAGTGGTAGATACGCTGGAGGGGAGGGATAGGATACAGAAGGACCTAGACAAATTGGAGGATTGGGCCAAAAGAAATCTGATGAGGTTCAATAAGGATAAGTGCAGGGTCCTGCACTTAGGACGGAAGAACCCAATGCACAGCTACAGACTAGGGACCGAATGGCTAGGCAGCAGTTCTGCGGAAAAGGACCTAGGGGTGACAGTGGACGAGAAGCTGGATATGAGTCAGCAGTGTGCCCTTGTTGCCAAGAAGGCCAGTGGCATTTTGGGATGTATAAGTAGGGGCATAGCGAGAAGATCGAGGGACGTGATCGTTCCCCTCTATTCGACATTGGTGAGGCCTCATCTGGAGTACTGTGTCCAGTTTTGGGCCCCACACTTCAAGAAGGATGTGGATAAATTGGAGAGAGTCCAGCGAAGGGCAACAAAAATGATTAGGGGTCTGGAACACATGACTTATGAGGAGAGGCTGAGGGAGCTGGGATTGTTTAGCCTGCAGAAGAGAAGAATGAGGGGGGATTTGATAGCTGCTTTCAACTACCTGAAAGGGGGTTCCAAAGAGGATGGCTCTAGACTGTTCTCAATGGTAGCAGATGACAGAACGAGGAGTAATGGTCTCAAGTTGCAGTGGGGGAGGTTTAGATTGGATATTAGGAAAAACTTTTTCACTAAGAGGGTGGTGAAACACTGGAAATGCGTTACCTAGGGAGGTGGTAGAATCTCCTTCCTTAGAGGTTTTTAAGGTCAGGCTTGACAAAGCCGTGGCTGGGATGATTTAACTGGGATTTGGTCCTGCTTCGAGCAGGGGGTTGGACTAGATGACCTTCTGGGGTCCCTTCCAACCCTTATATTCTATGATTCTATGATTCTAAGTTACTCTAGAATAAAGAATGGAAAATGAATTAAAATCCTACTACTTGTTTTGAGGGTATTTTAGGTGCAAGGGGTATTTGTTGGGGGATACGTAGTGGGGAGTTGAAAGATTGAGGAAGTTTATATTTGGGAAGAATTCTGTGACGAGGTACAATTTGGATTGTCCAATTTTGTTTTATCAATGCAGATACCATTCTCTAATTTTTATTATGATTATTGATCATCCTTCCATATGCAAAAGTCTGAAATTTTGGGAATGTGTATATATATATATATATATATATATATATATATATATATATATATATATATATATATATACAGAGAGAGCTTTTTATAATGCATAGGACAATAATAACAAAGGTGAAACTACCACACCCATTTTATGTATGTATCTATGCTGAGGGATTAATTAGGGGTTTTCAAAACGAAGCTTAATGTAACTGCTGCTCTTTAAAATGGAGAAACAAGCAAGAAAACAAATACTGCTCCTTAAGCAGCTGCTTGTTTTGAGTAGGATAGCTAGCTACTTTTGGATTTTGGAGAGGTGGTATGGTATGACTTGCGGTTGGAAACCTTGATGTATGTCATTATTTATATCTGAAAACAATTATAAGCATAAAACATGAAAAAGAAAAACAGGTTTTACACGGGCTCTTACTTTTTGTAGTTTATTTACATGAAATATACATTTTTTTAATGGCATGTTGCTATGCTTTTTGTTGACCATCTCTGTACACCAGGTCTGACTGCTTGTTTCCATTGGCTTGTCATGTTCACTAATTAGAGAACTGCTGCATGATTCACCTTGTTAATTAGAGGGACTTGCACACAAAGTCCCTTCGGGCAGTGCGAAAGAAGAGCCTAGCACTAGTGCCCTGAGAAAGCTACAGCCTGTGAAGTAATTCTTCTCATCTACCTTCTATTTTTTATTTGAAATGAATAAATCATTGAGATTTTCCTTGTGGAGTGAGAATGCAAGAATTCACATCTTTGTAAGATGTAAATTATATGTGATCAATAGAAAGGCATGACTACCGTATTGTACTTATAAGACTCCCTAATTTGCTACTTGTCAGTGTATGAAATATTTTGTCCCCACACTAGTTTTTTGTGCCCTTCATCTGTAGGAGAAATGCGTGGTAGCAGTTTTGTTATAGTTATTTCTAAAGATTTAGATTATTTACATCGCAGGCATGTTTCACATTCCGAAATAGAATTTGTGTTTTACTAATGGACTTCAAACACCTCCCCTGAAGTTTTTTGGTGGGGAAAAAAGGTGGGAGTTTGGCTATTTTCATTCCTAATGCTAATTTTTCGCCACTCTTACATTTGCCAAGTGAAGAGTACTTTCATGCCATGTGTTCCTAAGTCAAAAATAGGTAGAGAATAAATTAAAATTGTTTTTGTCATGTCAGTTTCACTTGATCAAAACATAATCCAGATTACAAAAACAGCACAACTATCCCCTATATTCCCCATTCCCCATCTGTTTATAACACTTAAAAATTAGCTCCAGTGACATTCTCTCTAACCACTTGATTAAAATTACTTATTACAGCTAAATGATTTTTAGTAAATTACGACATTTTTCTCATTTTCTAAAATGATTGGCGATTTAAAGATACAGATTTCCCATAAGAATGGTGTAGTGTTGATATAAAATAAAATCTGGGCATTTCCTTTCTCAAAAGCCTGATTAAAAAAGCTTTTACTAGAATCTGTAGTTAAATAATATTTTATACACATATAACCTTTCTACTCATCTCAAGCTTTTGGGCTTGTCTTCACTACCCGGGAGATCAACGCTGCTGTAATTGATGCAGCTGATGTTGATTTAGCAGATGTAGTGAAGCCCCACTAAACTGATGGCAGAGCGCTCTCTGGTCGACTCCGGTACTCCAGGTCCCAGAGAAGACTAAGGTAAGTCAAGCAGAGAGCTTCTCCTGTGGACGCAGTACAGTGAAGATACCGGAGTAAGTTGACCTAAGCTACATCGACTCCAGCTACATTATTCACATAGCTGGAGTAGCGTAACTTAGGTCAACTTACCCTGGTAGTGAAGACAAGCCCTTTCTGGTGTTAACACATGTTCAGTGAAGTTTTGTAAAACCATTTGCAAATATTGCCTTTTAAAAATAGGAAGGTACTTAGTTTTAACTGAAGATTGTGTGGGTGAAATTCTGGCTCCATTGAAGTCACTGGCAGAACTCTCCATTTACTTACTGGAGCCAGGATTTTACTGTATAAATCAGACTTCAGTTGACTGCCGTAAAGTAAATAATAGGAACCTAGTTTTACCGTGGTTCTTGGCAAAGTAGCTCTGTAGTAGTTTTTAATTATTTCAAACATCAGATGTAGTTAAGAGATAGAGTGTAAGTAATAGTGGTGAGGGTTGTGTAACACAGCAAGAAAGCTATAGTTCAGCAATGAAGAACATGGGGTTAAAATTCCGGAGCAGATATCATTTTACTCAGAACCACAAGGTACCATGTACACGAGGAATTTAATTACCCCAGTTATCTGTTGAGTAACACATTTAACCAAACATGCATAATGAAAGAGGTTCTTAAGAAACATAGAAGATTATTTTAAGATTCAAAAAGTGAAGACTCTGACTAAATGAGAAACAATTCAAAATCTACTGGTACTCATACTGATTTACCTGGAAATGGAGGGAGCAAGAGAGAATAATAGAGAAGATTGGGACTGGTAACTATGAACTTGAATTCAGCATGCAGATGAACTGTACAAGTGTATTAGAATTCAAGAAAGTAAATTCTGAAGACTAAAGAAATCCAGTGAACAAGGTCAAATGGACAGAAGTATTAAAGTCCACCATTCTAGAAGTCATCTGGGAAAACCCGAAAGATACTATAATTAAGGTGCAACAAATTACTGGTACATTTCCTGTGTTAAAGAAGGAATGGTGTAAGTAGGAGTTAATGTGGCTGTAAATATGACCACTCAAAGATCTTAAGTTAAAAAGAAATAGTGCTGAAAATAGAAAATCAGGAAGGCAACCAAGCAAAAATATACAAAATTGATTGCAGGGAAAAACCAATGGCAACCGCAAAATAACATGTGTTAATCAAAGGGACTAGGGGAAATGAGAAAAGCATTTATAAATATTTTGGGAATAAAGTAGTACTAGAGAGAAAGTCAGCCTATTAATAAATTAAGAGACATACAATTTAAAAAGACTAAAAAAATCTGATAATGAATTCCTTTTTAAAATCTGACTTCAAAAAGATTTTTTAAAAGTAGTTTGGAAAATTAGAAATTGAGAATACCCTGACTTTTTTTAAAGCTATTAGTAAAGAGCAGTTAAGGAAAGTTTTGGAAAGTTTGTATAGCTCTGTTGCTCTATGGAACTAAGGAAATTAAATGACTGTTTCACTGATATTAGAGAGAGAAGGTGGGTGAGGTAATATCTTTTATTGGCCAAACTTCTGTTGGTGAGAGAGACAAGCTTTTAAGCTTACATCGAGTTCTTCTTCAGGTCACTTCATATTTCACTGATAATTATTTTCTGAAAAATCATGGTTAATGAGCTGAGGTACTTGACTTTAGAAAATCATAGGGAGTACTGGTATACAAAAAAAGACAAGGATGCACTTAGCAATTTCTGTACTATAAATGTAATTTTATATTCTCACTAAAATAATGGAGCAAATGTTAATGGAACCAGAAGTAACAAGCTGCATGGGTCTATAGCAGTGGTGACATCTGGTCGCAACTGCTCTAATTAAGGTTCCAAAACAGTATTCAGGTGCTCGTTACTTTGTGAAACATTCACCTTCAGGGCTCAAATGTTCCGAGCTTAGTTTCTGCCCAAAGGTGAATTTTTTATAGTATTAAGCAATAATTTTCAACAGTTTTTGAGTTAGAGGCTTGTGGGAAAGAAAAATCTATCTTATCCAGTACAATAAAGTCATGATCTCTTTTGACTAGACCTGATAATTTCATTTTAGTCACAGGAATAACATTCGCAGAGGGGAAGCATATTGCTTTGTTGTGGAGATAGTTATTTTTTATTTGACCACATTATGTTTGAAAATTGCATATAGAACATTGTTAGTAGAGGTGAGCATTTTGGGGCTAAACTTGTTATGTACACATTAAATGGATTAAAAACTGACTAATTAATAGGTCTCAAAATGTAATTGCAAATAAGGTATCATCAAGTGGGTGTGTTTCGAGTGGGGTCCCACAGAGATTGGTTCTTGGCCCTATGCTATTTAATGTTTTTATCAGTAACCTGGAAGAAAACATAAAATCATCACCAGTGAAGTTTGCAGATGACACACAAATTGTGGCATGGTAAATAATGAAGAGGACAGGTCACTGATTCAGAGCAATGTGGATCACTTGGTAAACTGGGCGTAAGTAAATAATATGCATTTTTAATACAACTAAATATATAGGCACAAAAACTGTAGGCCCGTACTTACAGGATGAGGGACGCTATCCTGGAAAGCACTGACTCTGGAAAAGATTTGGGAGTTAACATGGGCTACCAGTGTGACACTGTGGCTAAGAAAGCTAATGGGATACTAGGATGCATAAAGAGGGGACTCTTGAGTAGGAATAGAGAAGTTATTTATCTCAGTATTTGGCACTGGTGTGACTGCTGCTGGAATACTGTGTCCAGTTCTGGTGTCCACAGTTGAAGAAGGATGTTGATAAACTATAATCTATTTGATTGATAAACTGTAAACCTGAGTGCCCACAAGGTTGGAGCTCTGGGAAAGGGTATGCTTAAGCTACTGCAGTGTCTTGGGGGATCAACACTGGTCCTGTTGCTAACCTGTACAGAGAAAGCGAGTCCTGCAAGGTAATGTGTTGCCAGAGGCTGGTGGATTCGGGAAGCTGATGAACAGCCGGCACAGACCAGACACCTCATGCTACTGGTAGGTGGCAGTAAGGTGCTTCACAATCTTGGGTACCCTTTAAGCATCACATGCCTTATAGTGATAGACTCAAGGAGCTCAACCTAGCTTAATAAAGAGAAGATCAAGGGGTGACTTGATTACAGGCTGTAAGTATATACATGGGGAACAAATATTTAATAAGGAGCTTTTCAACCTAGCAGAGAAAGGGATAACCTGATTCCATGGCTAGAAGTTAAAGCTAGACAAGTTATGCCTTATTTCCAGTCTCAAAATTTTGAAAGGTAATTAACCATTGGAATAATTTACCAAGGGTCATGGTTGATTCTCCATCACTGGCAGTCTTTAAATCAAGATTGGATTTAAAAAAAAAAAATCTGCTGTAGGACAGCATTTCTCAAACTGGGGTCTGCGGAGGGTCCGCGAGGGTACCCCAGGGGGTCTGCAAGTCATGTCCGGGGCTGCTAGTCCCACTGATCAACTCCTCCTCCCTCCCTCCCTCCCTCCATGTGCCTCTTGCATGCCGTGGAACAACTCCTCCCACTCCTTCCCAGTGGCTCCTGCATGCAGCAGAATAGCTATTCAGGGGTGTGCAAGAGGACCTGGGAGGAAGGGTGAAGAGTGGGGATGGGGCGGAATGAGGCGGGGAAGAGGAGGAGTAGGGTGGAGCGGATGTGGGGAAGAGGCACAGCCATGGGTGGGCCTGGATGGGCCATGACCAACCCATTTAACATTCAGGCCCAGCCCCGGCTCTGCTCTGGCCCCTGCGCTTGCCCCACTCCGCCCACCCACCTGGTGCTCCTGCCATGGAGTGGGGCCAGGGCATGCGGGACTTGCCCCGCTCCACCTGTCCAACTCTCCTGTCATTGAATGGGAGCTTGCACCACTCTGCTCACCCAACCAGTGCTCCAGTCGGGCGGAGCTGGGCAAGTCCCTGTGCCCCGATCCTGCTCCCAGGGTGCAGTGCCAGGCGGGTAGACAGAGCAGGGCAAGCCCCCGTGCTCCCACCCCACTCTCCAGCAGGAGCTGCGGGCGGAGTGGGTGCGAGCACGGGAGCACCCATGTTTCTGCCCAGTGGCTAATCTGCCACTGGGAAGAGGGGGAACGAGTGGCCGGCAGCAGTAGAGCAGATCTTCCAAAACTGCTGCCTGAGGGAGCTGGCCTGGCGTGGAGTGGTGGGACCTGGAAGGGAGCTGGGAGCCATGCGCGCTGCAGAGCAATGTCTCTTCTTGGAGCTGGGTGCGTGCCTGGGGAGCCCCTGGCCAGAGGGTCCATCCATTGCCCCTGTCAAGGTTCCTTCCCCACTCTGAACTCTAGGTTTTTAGATGTGGGGACCTGCATGAAAACCTCCTAAGCTGACTTTTACCAGCTTAGGTTAAAACTTCCCCAAGGTACAAACTATTTTACCCTTTGCCCTTGGACTTCCACTGCCACCACGAAACATTTATCTGGGTTTGTTTTATTAGGAAAGCATTGTTTGGAAACATCTTTCCCCCCAAAATCCTCCCAACCCTTGCACCCCACTTCCTGGGGAAGATTTGATAAAAATCCTCACCAATTTGCATAAGTGACCACAGATCCAAATGCTTGGATCTTAAGAACAATGAAAAAAGCATTCAGGTCTTACAAGAAGAATTTTAGTAGAAGAAACAGTAAAAAAGAAGTAACAATAAAAAGAATCCCCTCTGTAAAATCAGGATGGTAAATACCTTACAGGGTAATTAGATTCAAAACATAGAGAATCCCTCTAGGCAAAACCTTAAGTTCCAGAAAGACACACAGACAGGAATATCCATTCTATTCAGCATAGCTTAATTTCTCAGCCATTTAAAGAAATCATAATCTAACGCATATCTAGCTAGATTACTTACTAAATTCTAAGACTCCATTCCTGCTCTGTCCCCGGCAAAAGCATCACACAGACAGACTCTTTGTCTCTGCCTCCCTCCAGTTTTTTCAAGTATCTTGTCTCCTCATTGGTCATTTTGGTCAGGTTGCCAACGAGGTTATCCTAGCTTCTTAACCCTTTACAGGTGAAAGGATTTTTCCTCTGGCCAGGAGGGATTTTAAAGGTGTTTACCCTTCCCTTTATATTTATGACCGCGCCGCACAAGGTCAGCTGCAGGAGGTGGGGGAAGGTGGGCCCCCCATTCCTCCTGCCTTCTCAGCATCCCCACCCTGTAATTGCCCACTCATCCACTAGGGTGGGGCCTTGGAGGAAGGGGTGGAGTGGGGGAGGGGTCTAGGGCTGAGCAGGGGCCTTGGGTGTCTGCGAAAATTTTAAAATCAAAATGGGGGTCTTTGGCTTGCTAAAGTTTGAGACTCCTGCCTCTCATTGGACTCTGTTCAGGCAGCTTCTAACTCTTTGCAACTATTTTTACACGCATCTCTAAAATCTGGCCTTTCCTGTCTGTCTACACAGCCAAAATTCTTGTCCTAGCCCTCAACATTTTGTGTCTTGACTACAGCAACCTCCTCTTTTCTGGTTTTGACAACTGCAACTTTGCTGTCCTCAAGTCTATTTAAAACTATGATGTTGCTAAAATCATCTTCTTGCCTCTTTCACTCTGGCTACATCCACCCCTTCTCAGTCTTTTCTTTGGCTCCATCTTTATGTCTGCCTCAGATACAGTCTTTACCTTTAATGTTCTTCATAACTTAGCCCCAGCCAGCCTCAGTGACCTAGTAACTTACTGAGACATCGACTCCCACCTTCACTCTGCCAGTCTTTACTTGCTCAGCAGTCAGTTTCTCCTGTTAATACTGCTGCTCTTTCTCCCGTGCTGTCCCTAATGAACAAGAAAAGCACTCCAATGACTCCCCAGCCACTACGTTGTCTCCCTTCAAATCCCTCCACAATGTGATTCCACAAGGTATACAAAACCCTGCCTTATGATTATGGCTAAGACAAATGACAAACAGTAACTATTCCTCTTTCTTCTGATTATGGCTAAGGATATGTCTACACTATGAAATTAGGTCGAATTTATAGAAGTCGATTTTTTAGAAAGCGATTTTATACAGTCTATTGTATGTGTCCCCACTTAAGACCATTAAGTTGGCAGAGTGCGTCCACAGTACCGAGGCTAGCGTCAACTTCTGGAACGTTGCACTGTGTGTAGCTATCCCACAGTTCCTGCAGTCTCTGCCAACCAATTCTGGGTTGAGATCCCAATGCCTGATGGGGCAAAAAACATTGTCGCGGGTGGTGCTGGGTACATGTCATCAGGCCCCCAATCCCTCCCTCCCTCTGTGAAAGCAATGGCAGACAATTGTTTCGTGCCTTTTTTCCTGGGTCACCTGTGCAGATGCCATACCACAGCAAGCGTGGAGCCTGCTAGCTCACCGTCACTGTACGTCTCCTGGGTGCTGGCAGACGTGAGACTGCATTGCTACACAGCAGCAGCTCATTGTCTTGTGGCAGCGGAGGGTGCAGTACAACTGGTATCTGTCCTTGTCGTCTCCTGGGTGCTCTTGGCAGGCCTCTGTGAGGTCAGTCGAGGTGCCTGGGCAGACATGGGTGCTCCTGGCAGACCTCGGTAAGGTCTGTTGGGTGCCTGGACATTAATGGGAGCGACTCAAGTCATTCTCTTCTTTAAGTTTTGTCTAATGGAGATTCAGTCCTGTCTGGAATATTGGCAGAGGGATAGCTCAGTGGTTTAAGTATAGGCCTGCTAAATCCAGGGTTGCGAGTTCAATTCTTGAGGGGGCCATTCTGCTTCAGGCTGCTCTCCCAGCCAGCAGCACCGTAAGCACCCAGGAGACGATGACAGCTAGCAGTCGTATTGCACCATCTGCTGCCAGCCTACCCCTTGCTCCCCTCTCCCTCCCTCCGTGACAGCGATGGCTGACAATTGTTTCGCGCCTTTTTCGGTTCAGGCGCCATATTGCTGTCAGCATCATCATCCACCCACTGCTTCCGCTGCCACTCTGCTCTCCTGCTCATGCCATACCACGGCAAGCATGGAGCCCGCTCAGATCATCGCGGCAGTTGTGACCGCTTTAAACACCATGCACATTATCCAGCAGTATATGCAGAACCAGAACCTGCAAAAGCAGGCGAGTAGGCAACGGCAGCGCGGTGAAGAGAGTGATGAGGACATGGACACAGACTTCTTTCAAAGTATGGGCCCCGGCAATTTGGCCATCCTGGTGGCAATGGGGCAGGCTTTCCCCTGCCCTGAAGCGCCAGAATACCAAGATGAGAGCAGCCCTTACAGTTCACAAGTGAGTGGCGATAGCCCTCTGGAAGCTTGCAACGCCAGACAGCTACCAGTCAGTCAGGAATCAGTTTGGAGTGGGCAAATCTACTTTGGGTGCTGCTGTGATCCAAGTATCCAATGTGATCACTGACCTGCTGCTATCAAGGTTAGTGACTCTGGGAAATGTGGAGGTCATAGTGGATGGCTTTGCTGCAATGGGATTCCCTAACTGTGGTGGGGCGATAGATGGAACACATATCCCTATCTTGGCACCGGACCACCAAGGCAGCTGGTACATAAACCAAAAGGGGTACTTTTCAATGGTGCTGCAAGCACTGTTGGATCCCAAGGGACGTTTCACCAACATCAACGTGGGATGGCCAGGAAAGATACATGACGCTCTCATCTTCAGGAACTCTGGTCTGTGGGAACGGCTGCATCAAGGGACTTACAGTTGGGGATGTTGAAATGCCTATATGTATCCTTGGGGACCCAGCCTACCCCTTAATGCCATAGCTCATGAAGCCATACACAGGCAGCCTGGACAGTAGACAGGAGCTGTTCAACTATAGGCTGAGCAAGTGCAGAATGGTGGTAGAATGTGCATTTGGACGTTTAAAAGTGCACTGGCGCAGTTTACTGACTTGGTTAGACCTCAGCAAAACCAATATTCCCATCGTTATTACTGCTTGCTGTGTGCTCCACAATATCTGTGAGAGTAAGGGGGAGATGTTTATGGCGGGATGGGAGGTTGAGGCAAATCGCCTGGTCACTGATTACACCCAGCCAGTCACAAGGGCGGTTAGAAGAGGACAGGAGGGTGTGCTGCGCATCAGAGAAGCTTTGAAAACCGGTTTCGTGACTGGCCAGGCTACGGTGTGAAAATTCTGTTTGTTTCTCCTTGATGAAAACCCGCCCCCTTGGTTCACTCTACTTCCTTGTAAGCCAACTGCCCTCCCCTCCCCCCGTGTGATCACCGCTTGCAGAGGCAATAAAGTCGTTGTTGTTTCAAAGTCATGCATACTTTATTAATTCGTCACACAAATGGGGGGATAACTGCCAAGGTAGCCTGGGAGGGATAGGGGAGGAAGGAAGCACTGGGTGGGGTGTTAGAGGAGGGGAGGACGGAAGGACAAGGCCACACTACAGTTCAAAACTTGTTGAATGCCAGCTTTCTGTTGCTTGGGCAGTCCTCTGGGGTGGAGTGGTTGGGTGCCTAGCGGCCCCACACCATGTGCTTGGGCCATCTTGCGTGAGGAGGCTATGGAACTTGGGGAGGAGGGCGGTTGGCTACACAGGGGCTGCAGCAGTGGTCTGTGCTCCAGCTGCCTTTCCTGCACCTCAACCATACGCTGGAGCATATCAGTTTGATCTTCCAGTAGCCTCAGCCATGCCTCCTGCCTCCTCTCGCTCGTCCCTCCTCTTCTCTAGTTCATTTTGTGCTTTCCTGGACTCTGACACTGTCTCCCTTCACAAATTGTGCTGGGCTCTTTCAGTGTGGGAAGACTGCATGAGTTCAGAGAACATTTCATCGCAAGTGCGTTTTTTCGGCTTCTAATCTTTGATAGTCTCCGGGACGGAGTTGATACGTGGAGCGATGAAACATTTGCAGCTGCAGGAGGGGAAAAAGGGAGATTAGTCTTTAAAAAGAGACATTTTAGAGAACAATGGGTAGACTCTTTCATGGTGAACCAAGCTGCTAACATTACATAGCATGTGTGCTTTCTTTACAAGGTCGCATTTTGCCTCTTATATTGAGGGCCTGCCTGTATGGTGTGAGAGATCATTCACGCAGGGCCGGCGAGCAACAGAATTCGGCTTGCAGGCAGACATGGTAAGCCACAGTCTTTTGGCTTCTTTAACCTTCCTAACGTGTGGGAATGGTTTCAAACAGCAGCGCCTTCATTTCACATACCAAGCACCCATTGGGTTGGCCCTTTAAAATGGGTTGGCCATTTAAAAGGAGGGGCTACAGTTTTCGGGTTAATGTTCAGCACAAACCCAACTAACCACCCCACCCAATTCTCTGGGATGATCGCTTCACCCCTCCCCACACTGCGTGGCTAACAGCAGGTATGATTTCTGTTCAGCCACAGGCAAAGAACCCAGCAGGAACAGCCACCTCTGAATGTCCCCTTAATAAAATTCCCCTATTTCAACCAGGTGACCATGAATGATATCACTCTCCTGAGAATAACACAGAGAGATAAAGAACGGATGTTGCTTGAATGCCAGCAAACACCGGGACCATACGCTGCCAGGCTTTGTCATGCAATGATTTCAGGTTACGTGCTGCTGGCCTGCCGTGGTAAAGTGTCCTACCATGGACGACGGAATTAGGCTGCCCTCCCCAGAAACCTTTTGCAAAGGCTTTGGAAGTACATCCAGGAGAGCTTCGCTGAGATGTCCCTGGAGGATTTCCGCTCCATTCCCATACATGTTAACAGACTTTTCCAGTAGCTGTATTGGCCTCAAATGCATCCCAAGTCTTCAGGGCAAATTAATCGTTAAACACTTGCTTTTAAACCGTGTATTATATTTACAAAGTTACACTCACCACGTCCACACTACCCCAAATTGGACCCAGCAAGGTCAATTTCAGCACTAATCCACTTGTTGGCGAGGATTACAGAAACCGGTTTTAAGAGCCCTTAAAGTTGGAAAAAATGGCTTTGTAGCATGGACGGGTCCAGGGCTGAACTGATCTAACACTGCTAAATCCAACCTAAACTCATAGTGTAGACCAGGGCTAAGACAAATGACAAACAGTAACTATTCTTTACTTGTCCTTTTCCTGATCCCTTCCTCCCCATTTCTACCTCCAGTTAAAAAAAAGAAAAAAGAAGCAGCAGCAAATGTCTGCAATACATGTAACTAATAAACCTGGGACCAATTCTTCACCATATTAATTTGCTTGTGTATTATATCCCCATTCCCTACCCTTCAACTGTTTTGTATCTTTAGATTGTAAACCCTACAGGTCAGGAATTCTCTTTTCTGTGTTTGGAACCCATCCAGCACAATGGGGTTCCAAATTATAGTGAAGCCTTTGGGTGCTATCATAATATAAACCTTTACTATTACTGCTACTAGTAGCAGCTGTGTTAATCTGTATTCGCAAAAAGAAAAGGAGTACTTGTGGCACCTTAGAGACTAACAAATTTATTTGAGCATAAGCTTTCGTGAGCTGTCTTTTTGCTACTAGTAGGATTCAGCATTATGGAGTCTATCCCCATCCTGGGTAGAGGTGGGGTTTGATGACAAGATAATACTATATTGGCAATCCTGATGGAGCTCTCTCTTGGGATCTACTTAGACCTCAGTGGCTAGAGTGTGGATGTGCCAAGACCAGGATATGGACCAATGTATGAAAGAATATACCTATAATGACTGGGAATTTATAATAATCAGAACCAAATGAATGTGTATTCAGCCAAGCGTCTACATTTGTTATTAGATTGTTCTACCTATCAGTGTGTATTGGTGCAGAAACACATAAGCACCATGTTCCAAAATATGAACTTTGCTCATGGAGGCTAGGTGCTAACTCATAATAATAGCTGTATTTTTAAAGTTGCCTGTGATCTAGAATGTGTGTTCATTTAACTAAATGATACTGATTTTTAAGAGGAAATAATTGTGGGTGCCAGTCACTGCATGGAGGCATCTAGCTACCTGACTGCAGTGATTTGGGTGCATAAAATGTGAGATCAAGTGGGTAACCCCTGTAAAAACAATAATTGTGCATTTTTATTTTCAACAAATACTTCCAGTATTGGTTTGTTAATAAATGTACTGAATAAAAATAAAATTAACAGGTCCATCTTGTTATGTGTGTCATAAAATATTCTTGAGATATATTTAACTATAATATCTCAGGAATATTTTATGACACACATTAAAATGAGATACATTGAAATATAAATTTCTGGCTAATTTTGGTGGAAGCGTCTAACTCACATCTGTCTTTTAACAAGCTCTGAAATTCGGGAGGTGAAACTCACCAGTATGTTTGCATAGTTAACCTCAACAGATCCCAGAAGACCTGAAATCTGTTGGTTTCCACCTCCTGGGATATTTGCTTTCCCATTCTCTCAAGAGGAAAACCATCTGTCTGCAGTAGGAATTCTAGCAGCAGTCATGCTATTTCATTTTCAGAATTATAAAAAGTGTTTGGATTCATATCTGTAGTCTTCACTTGCAGAGGGTCAGACAATCATGTGAATGCCACATCAGGCCAAATTCATATCTAGTACAAATCAGTAGAGTTACACTGGAGAGTCATCTTAGGCCATTGTATTTTCTCAGTATGTAATATACAATTTCATATATGGATGTAGTAACATTAGTTTTTGGTTCTAGGAAAAAAAGTCTTGCAAACAAACCCATTCTCATCTCACTCATCTCATCTTCTTACTGGTTATGTGACGTGCCAGTAGAAGAAATAGCAAAATATAAGAAGAAATAAAAATGTAAGGCATCCGTTTACATTTAAAATTGAATTATTTATTGGTATTTCTAGAACTATCACCACCATATTATCTGTTGTTGCACAGAAGAGAATTAAAATTCTTGTTCTAAAATTATTTCCAAAATACAACATGAATAACCATGACATATATTCCTGTGTTGTGAAAATAATTAGTAAGCAGTGGTAACACTGACATCTCAAGTAGACGCGCTATCAGCTTGTTTATGCCATGTGCCAAAATTACAGCCTTTCTCACAATTATAATAATGTGATGGGCGGAGTTGTGATTGATATTAAATATGGTGTATTTGTAATCTGCCACTTCTTTGTTGAGAAACTAAAAATAATATAATGAACAGTTGTGTGAGGAAAACAAAACGATGTTTTGTGCTCTCCCTGCTGGCTTTGCAGTAGTTAAGTAATGAGAAATGTCCTCAGTGCTGTTTTCATCCAGCAACGCTAGAAAGATGCTTTTATGTAAAAAAGGACTTCTGTACGTTAAAGTTGTTGTTAAATAACAACAACAACAAAGCCAAGTAAATTTCAGCTGCATTCAAAGCACACTAAAAATTAATCTTGGCCAGACAGAAAAGGGTAAAAGGCTCATGAAAAGATGTTTTATTTTTAAACTTTTAAGGCGCAATTAGTGATTAATACTTCTAAAATGCTGTAAAATGAACTGGATTTATGAATTTATAAATGTTGAAGGACAGCTGTATCGAAACAAGCTTTTTTTCTCGTATAGTATAGATTGGCATGTTTGTTTATGTCCTAAATATAGGGCTGAAAGAATGGAAAGGGGAGGGGTGGGGTAATGAGATGGAGGGGGAGGGATTGATGGAATGGGGGAAGAAATAATGGCAGCATTCACATTCCAAAGGGAATAATCTAGCTTGGGTTTCTAATATAAATTTAGATGTAAAAGTCGGTGAAAACGAAGCTCTGGTCTTTAATATTAAATATCCATATAATGTGGAAAAGTGTAAAAATATATATGATGAGCTGGTTTACTACTATAAAGTATTTCCTGAAATTTCACAAAGATGGCACCAAAGGCCCTGATCCTGAAGAGACCTCTGTGCTTAACTTTACGCATTGTAAAAAGTTCTGTTGACGTCAATGGGAGGACTTGTTTGTAAAGTTAATGCCATTTGCACGATCAAGGCCTATTCTGGTAATCATAATGTAATGATAGTGACTTTGTAGATACTGTTGAGAATGTAATTTCATTGAGCCGCTATTTTCAGAAAATGCAAACTTTTAAATGATCTCCTTTGCCTTTTACTTTCTCATATTACATCTCAAAGATGACTTTTTAAAGATTTTTGAGAGTTCTGAGTTATACAGGACCAGTTTCACATGTCACCACTTTTTAAACTAAGCAGCTTATTTTTAAAATTTTAACTTGTGCATCTCACTGATGGCAAATGTCTTGAACATATTTGAAGTGGATGCATACAAAAGGAATAGTTACATGTGGGATGCAGTATTCTCCTACAGGATACTAAGGTGTGAACTGATGAGCAGATGGTCACGAACTGTATTGTGTATGTATCTGGAGTTTCACAACTGGAAATGTACTAACTGTTTGTTTGTTTGTTTATATTGTAGTAATGTCTAGAGATCTCAAATGAGATCAGGGCCCCATTATAGTAGGTAGTATAAATAAGGCACATAGTAAGAGACAATCCCTGGCTGCAAAGTTTATAGTCTACACAACATAGACAAAGGATGGGAGGGAAAACAGGCACAGAGAGGTGAAGTAACTTGCTCATGATCACAGAACAGGTCCGTGTAATAGAACCAATGTCCTTTGACTCTCAGTCTGGTATCATATCCACTGGACCACACTTTGTCTTTATTATAGTCAATTGCACATGCTCTGTGTGTTTATCTGAACAGTCAAAATTGTGGTAATTAAAATAAACACACTAGGCACATTGCTCTATGATATCAAGCAGTCAGCTATAGTTCTTTTCATTTTCAAAAATACATAAGAACGGCCATACTGGGTCAGACCAAAGGTCCATCTATCCCAGTATCCTGTCTTCCGACAGTGGCCAATGCCGGATGCCCCAGAGGGAATGAACAGAACAGGTAATCCTCAAGTAATCCATTCCCTGTCTCTCATTCCCAGCTTCTGGCAAACAGAGGCAAGGGCAGTGGTTCTCAAACTTTTGTATTGGTGACCCCTTTCACACAGCAAGCCTCTGAGTGTAAACCCCCTTATAAATTAAAAACACTGTTCTTATATTTAGCACTATTATAAATGCTGGTGGTGAACTAGGGTTTGGGGTGGAAGCTGACAGCTTGCGACCCCCTGAGGGGGTCCCAACCTCCAGTTTGAGAACCACTGGGCTAGGGACACAATACAATACAAATGAAAGGACAAAGAAACTAAGGAATAAATGGATGCTGATCCACTTTGCAGGCTCCCAGGTTTGCTCTATAAAACAGCTCGGGGCACTTGGCAGACTTAGAGGTAAGGAAGGATTTTCCCCACTATGCAAAATCTACAGCAGTGCCATGTTTAGAATGATTCAGAATGTGCTTGTACAAAAGACAAGGAATTTTGAATTATGATTCCGAGAACACCTGTTCAGTCATATTATATGCATATATTAAACATTCACTCTAACACTGTATACAGTAATACAAAATAGTACATTTGCCTAAGAAAGGACTTAGGTCCAGTTGGTCTAGGAATTCCAACTTTGAATGATGTATTTGAATAATATCTTTTGTATTATGTCAGTTGCCTTTCATACGGCATTCCTTACTGTAACCTCCCATAAAATTAAAACTCTTCTCCAGTTCAAAATTTCACATTCTGGGTTAGCCCTCTGCTTTACACTTTTGTCTGAGATCATGCTAAGCCAGCTGGCCCTAACTTAAATATTCAGCAGACTTCTGATAATTGTGATAACCCTTATAGGCTGGTGAGCATGGCAAATTAGCAAAAAGATGATTGATCTTTTTTATATGCAGTTTTATCTTCAACCTTTCCTGGCTATGTGTTCTACTACAGTAATAATTTCTTCTCTGGAGGTACTTGCCAGTATCTAGATTTGCACATCTATTTACAGTTGCCTTGAAGCCTCATAATTACAATACAGCTGAAATGTCCATTTTCTTTCCCTGACTACAAATAGGGATCAATCGAATTTTAAATGACTGCTTACGGGCTAGCTTCCAATCATGACCTTTGTAAATGATTAGAGCTCACCACTGTTCCTATCTACCTTGAAAGGGTAAGCGGGCAGGTCTGTCTAACTGGCATTTAATCTGGAAGACAGCCAAAGATATTTGAGCTAAAAACTTAATATGAGTTGGCAAAGGGAAGTACATATAGACCTTTGCACTACCATATAGACATTATGCTCATGTTTCACTTTGGCATTTAATTAATTCCTTTATCCTATAGATGATTGAGTTGTATGGATGTGTATAATTTTTGTGTTGAAATTATCATGCAAACTTTAAGTTGCAAAATAGACAATAGAACTTAAATTCACAGTAGGAGAAGGTGTCAAAGAATAACCAGATTTAAAACATTAAGTATACTACATTTTAAGCATTCTCTTTCTTTGCCAAAGAAATATTTTTTCCTATTTTCTGTTCTTCCCCTTTTTGCAACAAATAGTATCTGACTTGTAGATCAAGTATGTTGCTTTCCTTCCTCCAGCCTGTGACTAAATCTGATGTTAACTAAACCCTAATCCCTTATAGTAATTGGAAATTTAACTTTTCATTACCATGTTGCCAGAAAAATCTTTTCCTAATGTTCAGATATAGGAATTTTTGAGTACTTTCTTAAAATGAATATTACTGTAGGTGAAATGGTCAAAATAAACTTCAGATTTTGAAATGAAAGGAAGTGTTTGAATTACTGTACTATTTTGGCTTTTTATTTCTACTTAGTCTTCATAGAAGTCATGGTCTGAAGGTGTATAGTACATAGTACTTGCCAATGAAATAAATGGCATTGTTTAAGGGTGGGATTTTCAAAGGAAGCTCAGTGATTTGGAGAAGAAATCCCATGGAAACCAATGGGATTTGTGCACCTAAGCCACTGTGATTCTTCTGAAAATCTCACCCTGACATTGCATGTTTGAGTTGTTAAGATCTGGCATAGCCATATACAGCATGATCACGCAAGACATTTGGGCACTCTCAGCTTTCACCACTTTGCATGTTCAGGCCTGAGAGTAACATTTGCTATGTGAATGAAATTTAAAATTATATATTTTTTCCCTATAATAGATGCAGCAACAAGAACTAGCACAGATGAGGCAGAGGGATGCCAACCTAACTGCATTGGCAGCTATTGGTCCACGGAAGAAACAGAAGCTTGATTCACCTGGCTTACTTACCATTGGAGGAGAGGTAAAAAAAACAGCAACAAAAACTATTAAATTTTTTGTGAAAATCAATGATTTTGGAAACAAACTAGTAATTACTGTGGAATACTCCTGAGTACAAATAATAACTACAGATTCTGTGAGTTGGTTTTCTTAGTGGATTATGTAATGTGGAAAAGATGATACAAAATATTGAATTAGAAAAAAATAGAGTCCAGATTCCTTGATTTTTCCATGTGTTTCACCACCCAAAATCCAGAGACGACAATGTGGAATACATTTAGTCTAAAATGAGATCTCCATTATCTTTAACTTTCAAGAATCATCTTTCAATATGTAATTTTTCTTTGAAAATAATTAAGAATTAAACCAGAAGGACTTAAGCCTCTGTATAAAAATGTTTTTAGAATGCTTTTAAAATTGAAAATGGTTCAAGCTGGCCAACAAGTGACCTACACAGGAAAGGTGAAAAGAAAGAGCAAGTCAGGGAGAAAGAGCAAGTAGTTGTGGAGTTGCTTGAGGTGTGGGTTGAGAGCTTGTATGTCATATTGGTAACAGTCAGTCTGTGTTACGACTGTGTTAAAAATGGCTGCCCCCTCACACTGTGAAAGCACAGTTCCATTTTTATAATGTAGGCAGGACTGTATACTATACAGAATAGCTGTCTCACTGATCCAGGCTAAATCATTGAACGTTCCAGAGTATGCATTTTTACATGCTTCAAACCACTGGTGAAGCACTTCAGACAGAATATCTGAACAGAAGTGCATGAAAGAACAGTTCTTCTTTGTGCTAAACAGTATACATCCATTACAACGGGTACTTCAGCCTGGATGCAGGACCAGATTTGTTGGTAGGCATTCCCTTGTTGCCTATGATTTCCCTAAAGTTCCGGCTGCCAATTCCACCTGCACAGCAGCAGGCAGGTTTAATTCCTGCCACAGAGCTCTTCTGAGGAAAATTCCAGGAAATTAATTCCTGCCACAAAGCTCTTCTAAGGAAAATTTTCTTTCAAATTTTGAACTAATAATTTTGGCTTTCTTCATTCTAGCTGCATCCCATAGACAGGTTTCCCTTTTGGGGAACTTTCTCCTCTCAGCTCTTCTTCCTTGTGTGAATGTGCTACATTTGCTGGTGCCAAAGTATTTGCTCAGTTTTGATGATCGTTAAGTTTCCATCTATAGCGGGGGTGGCCAACCTGAGCTTGAGAAGGAGCCAGAATTTATCAATATATGTTGCCAGAGAGCCACAGTAGTACGTCAGCAGCCCCCCCATCAACTCCCCCCACTCCGAGCGGCTCCCTCCCACCGGCAGCCCCCCCGATCAGCACCTCCCAATCAGCTGTTTTATGGCATGCAGGAGGCTCTGTGGGGGGGAGGGAGGAGCAAGGGCACTGCAGGTTCAGGGGAAGGGATGGGGGAGGGAAGGGGTGGAGTGGGGGCAGGGCCTGTGGCAGAGCCGTGGTTGAGCGGTGTACCCCCCCCGGCATATTGGAAAGTTGGCACCTGTCGCTCCAGCCCCAGAGTCGGTGCCTATCCAAGGAGCCGCATACTAACTTCTGAAGAGCCGCATGTGGCTCTGGAGCCACAGGTTGGCCACCCCTGATCTATACTATACTACACAATGGACTCAGATTTCAGCTGCAATAGAGAACAGCCATGTCCCCTGACACGCAAGTATTTTTAGTGTAAACCCACCCTAAACAGTCTATCTGGGTTTTGTGCACAACTGTTTCTCCTCTTCTTGTCTCTCCAATTCAATGGATTTAATACACTTTGTGACTAACCACAACAATACAGGTGGAGAACATCCATAAGACCATATCTAGATGAAGGATGGGATTAGCCATCAGTACCAGGTCTGTTTAAAAATCAAGCCTTTAGTTAGAGGATGGGTCTTTTATACCCTTGAGCCATGGAGAAGGGCAGTCAGGGAGGCCCCAGCTATCACTGATATTGAAAAATCATATGGTGGGGGGGAGGCTACTGTTTCCTCTTCACTTGATTGTTTGGAGCTGAAATAAGGGGAATTTTTCAGCCTGAATAATTACTGCACAACCTTCTTTGTCCTTGACTGGCCTGTTTCTGAGCTTTTAGCTTCTAATCTTCTGTCGACTGATGAAGAACCTATGGGTTGTGTTGGTTGGCACATGTGCTAGACGGAATCTGAATTCACCACTGGAAAGGGTCAGTATTGGGCAGTTGCTTAATGGATACTGCCGAGAGTGTAGAAATCCACTGAAATAGGGAGCAGCCTTTGTGACCACATAACCACAAACTGTGGGCCTGCAGTCACACAAGGTGTTAAATCCTGTACATAGTCCTTAATGAGTAATATTAAAGAGTAGAACAGGGAAAGTGTTGAAGGAGATCTTTTCAAAGTATCATGTGACGTTTTAGCCACAGGAATCCCATTGACTGTAATGAGTTGTTTGGCTGTTACCTCATTCAGTACTTGAAAATTTTACTTTCTAAAAGTTCAAAACAATGAGAAGATGGAATCTACTATTGAAGCTAAGTATCATATTTAGAAAGGATCTGAATGTTCATTTACATACATAATTCTTACTGATTGCAAAGTTAGCTATTTCTCCCTCTACACAATGCAATTGTCAGTTATTGTTTCAGTTTTGTCTCTCTTTCCAGTATTTGTGTACATGGTATTTTAAGGTACTTACATTGGAAACATTTTTTGTGGATGTTGCATAACAGCAGGATTTATTTAGGACTCTTCAGTGCAAAGATCTGATGCTTCTGGTGATGCAGAAAGGGCTCTTCATTTTACAGTATGTTATGTTAATTGAACTAACTACACACAAATAGTATTGCTTGGATTCATCTCTCTGCTTGGGCCAGAAAATATATTAGTAATTAATACTGGTTAAAATGATTATTCATATTTAGAATATGTATAATTGTGAAAAAGCAATTTCAGATACTGGGACAATTTCACCTTTGCTGAGGTGAAAGAATTTTGATTACACAAACTGTGTAAAGAAATATTGTTACCTATTAGAACTATTGAAACATATTTTCCAATATACTAAGCAAATTCACTGTGATGTAATTTTAAAGTAAGTTAAACTTATGATTTCTTGAAATGTTAGTTGTGTTTGTGTGAGAGAATTGGTAATAATGTAAGTTTTCTTTTTTCTTAAGCAATTAATTAAATACTCCGCTACACACTTCAGTTGATGTCAGTGGTGTAATTTTAAATAAGGCTAAGAAATAGGAACCAAGTTGTTGAACTGACCTGCTATCAAAAGGTGTGTTTGATAATAAAACCAAGAGTTGGGGGGTAATTTTTGTTATATTTATAAGGAAAATATATTCCCTTTTAGTTTCTGTCTGGACTAACTCACTGTAATTCTCTGGTGCTTTATCTTCTTATTCTCTATATGCTTCACTCACTCTGTGTTTAGTACTTTCCTTGTCTTCCTTCCTTTATGTGATCCTGTAGAAATGCAACTTCCTCTGTAGCAGCCCATAGCCCAAACCAACATTCAGGCTGTGTATTACTATATTAATGTAGTTTAATTCAAGAGGAGAGGGAAGGGGAAAAGGGAATGTATGATGCCTTTCAGAGAATTGAATTTGGGCATTTCAGTATGTTCTTTTTATTTGTTCATCTGATGATTTCTGAAGATGTTTTGAGAAATTAGATCAAAGTATTAACAACATTATTTTGATTAAAGGACTTCAATTTTTGTGGCAGGGTTTTGAATTTTGGACCCTTCTATTATTTTGTGAACCTCAAATGTTTAAAAATCATGAGTCAGTTTTTAAATCATAAGATTTTAATAATAATAATAATAATAGACTTTGGGTCGTTTTGCCTTTTTTCATTTTGAACCTGTATGGTTCGGTTTCAAGCTTTTCTCTAGAACCATGAAGGTTAGAAACGTGATTTTCTTTATAAAGCAGAGATTCTAATGTAATTGCAGGAACTGACTTGACAAAAAATACTAAATATCATAAAATTCCTGATGAATTTGCAAGAGTTGCTTCTAATAATTCAAAATCTGTCTGAGCATCCTTGTACAGGTAGCTACACTAGGTTTAAATTTGTATATTCCATGGAGTGAAAGTGCACAAGTCAAGTGCAAATATTTGTCTAGATTAAGCAGTAATATTAATTAACACATTTTTGCTCTTCATCAAAAGAGACCGCTAGTATGAAGTATATGTTGGAAATATCTGAGATTATAGTTAGTTTAAATATCAAGTGAAAGCAGCGTGTGAAGGCCCCTCTCCTGGTACTTGCTGGCACAGATGTTTTTTTGAATAGTGATCTTTCAACAGCAGCTTCAGGGCTAGTTCAGTGAATCACCACTTATTGAAGAGAATCATTTCAGAGATAAAGAAAAAGAACCTCTAACATAGTGGAAGAGCCACCATCTTAAAACTCCATAGCAAGCTAACCCCAGACCTCCAACCTCTACCAGAAAAAAAAAATTACTGAACTGAATTGCAGAGTGTTCAGTATCAAGTCATAGAATCATAGAATATCAGGGTTGGAAGGGACCTCAGGAGGTCATCTAGTCCAACCCCCTGCACAAAGCAGGACCAATCCCCAAATAATTAATCACAGCCAGGGCTTTGTCAAGCTTGACCTTAAAAACCTCAAAGGAAGGAGTTTCCACCACCTCCCTAGGTAACGCATTCCAGTGCTTCACCACCCACCTAGTGAAAAAGTTTTTCCTAATATCCAACCTAAACCTCCCCCACTGCAACTTGAGACCATTACTCCCTGTTCTGTCATCTGCTGCCACTGAGAAGAGTCTAGATCCATCCTCTTTGGAACCCCCTTTCAGCTAGTTGAAAGCAGCTATCAAATACCCCCTCATTCTTCTCTTCCGCAGACTAAACAATCCCAGTTTCCTCAGCCTCTCCTCATAAGTCATGTGTTCCAGTCCCCTAATCATTTTTACTGCCCTCCGCTGGACGCTTTCCAATTTTTCTACATCCTTATAGATATTATAGATATTTAGGTCAGAAGGGACCATTACGATCATCTAGTCTGACCTCCTTCACAACGCAGGCCACAGAATCCTTCTTGTAGTGTGGGGTCCAAAACTGGATACAGTACTCCAGATGAGTCCTCACCAATGTTGAATAGAGGGGAATGATCACGTCCCTCGGTCTGCTGGCAATGCCCCTACTTATACAGCCTTCTTGGCAACAAGGGCCCACTGTTGACTCAGATCCAGCTTCTCATCCACTGTAACCCCTAGGTCCTTTTCTGCAGAAATGCTCCCTAGCTATTCAGTCCCTAGTCTGTAGCGGTGCATGGGATTCTTCCGTCCTAAGTGCAGGACTCTGCACTTGTCCTAGTTGAACCTCATCAGATTTCTTTTGGCCCAATCCTCTAATTTGTCTAGGTCCTTCTGTAGCCTAATCCTCCCCTCCAGCGTATGTACCACTCCTCCCAGGTTAGTGTCATCTGCAAACTTGCTGAGGGTGCAGTCCATGCCATCCTCCAGATCATTAATGAAGATATTGAACAAAACCGGCCCCAGGACCGACCCGTGGGGCACTCCGCTTGATACCAGCTGCCAATTGGACATGGAGCCATTGATCACAACCCGCTGAGCCCGACGATCTAGCCAGCTTTCTATCCACCTTATAGTCCATTCATCCAGCCCATACTTCTTTAACTTGCTGGCAAGAATACTGTGGGAGACAGTATCAAAAGCTTTGCTAAAGTCAAGGAATAACACTTCCACTGCTTTCCTCTCATCCACAGAGCCAGTTATCTCGTCATAAGTCCTGGATTAGTAACAAGATTGAGGTCCAATACCTTGTTTCCCTTCAAGACTAGAAAGCATATCTTTTTGTCATCCAGAGATAGAGATTAAGGTCGCAAAATGACTGCACTATAAAAATGGTGACATTTGAGGTATAGAAAAGCTGATTTAAGTCAGTTTAAGAAGTATTCTAAATGCATATAAAAGACTCCTTATACTCCTTCCAGACTTCTGCCCAGATGGTGACAATAGATGGGTAGTTACAGCTTGCCTTGAAGGTCAACAGACTTAGGCTATGGCAGATTGGTTGAAGAGATCAAGGACCCCTCCCAGAGAATGCCTTACCAGCATCTCTCTCATTGTTATAGAGACTCCAGCTGAAGTGCCTCTATTGATCTCAGCTGCAGCAGTATGGCATGGGGAATGCAGTGATCTTTCCAGGGAACCAGATCCTAAACTAGTTTGACCTTTACAGGATTAAAACCAACACATTGAGTTCCACTTGGAAGCCAGGGTGTATTCCAGAGCACTTGGGGTAATGTGCTCTTGGCATGGAACCCTACGTAATAAGCCAGGCACCACATTCTGCACCATCTTCAGCTTCTAAATGGTACCGAAGTGTAGCTCCACGTAGAGTGCTCGACAGCACTCTAAAGTTAAGGTGATAAATGTGCTGCAGGATGGGCTTGTAGTTAAGGCATTGGTTTGGGGCTCAGGAGATCCCTGTTCATTTATAAATTCTGTCACAGACTCCTGTGTGGCCATAGGTAAATTTCTTGATCCTCCCTATGCCTCAGTTCTCTATATCTAGGGCTAATAATACTTTCTTACCTAGCAGAGGTAATGTGAGATTAAATTCAGCCCAGGATCTAACCCACCCAAATTATGCACCCATGTTATAAATGGAAAACTCAATCCTTGTACTAGGGATGCCAACATAAGTTCCATCATCTCTTCTGGATGCCTCCCACCTTCCACCTGCTTTCACTGTCTTGTCCAGATTAAGTCATATCCAAGCGCTAGTTTTATTTAGATGCTGGGTAATTTGTTCTGCTCTGACTGGGTCAGACATAATTAAGAAGTAAAGCTGTGTTTCATCAGCATACTGAATGCATTGCAGAACATGTCTCCTAACAGACTCCCCCGAACACTTTTCTACACTCTTTGAATAGGAAGAGTGACAATATAGCCCCCTGTGGTATCTGGAGGGACAAACCTTGTCACAGAGGAGCAATTGTCCACAACTACCCTTTGGATTTTGTCCAAAAAAGCCACTCAAGAACAGCACCATTCACGCCTACAAGAGCTGCAGATAAGTCAATAGAATCTCAAGATCAGTGTTAAGGCTGCTGACAGATTTAAAAGAATTAGCACCGTTACTCAGGCTTTCTCTTTTGTTTCGAGAAAGTCATATTTCACGCAACCCATGCAATTTCTACTCCCTGCTGCATTAGGCTATACATTTTACACTTTGGAACGGAGTAATTTTGCAACAATGCAAGATCAAGTTCCCTTGTGTTTCCTGTTCCAATGAGCAGTTTTTACTTTGTTCTTTATAGCCCCTTACCTTACTGCATCATTAGATTTTTGTCAATAAATTTATTTTTAAAGTATAGGCAAGAAGTGTTAAAAATAATTGAGTCTAAGAATCCTTTACACTAGATAAACTTGAGTGTTCTGAAGGCTGATATAGTAAGATTATTACTCCTTCATTAATGTTTATGACCTGGTGCTTTAAATCCATGGATTGACAGAATTGAGCCCAGCCTTTATGATCTATTGTATCACTGTCTACTTAGGCACTCTTTACTCCATGGATCACCGATGTGATGGAATATAATGGTTATTGCAGACCCATTATGATGTACTGTGTCAGTCATACATACCATACTAAATATCCATGAAAATTAGTAGGTGCCATACATTTGAGCTGGGATTTTCGAAAGGGTCTAGGGGAGTTAGGGACTCAACTCCTGTCTACTGTAAGTAGGAATTGGATACCTAACTCCCTTGGGCTTCTTGGAAAATCCCAGCCTTAGATGCCACTTGTCTAAATAGCAACTTGTTTGGTTTTACTTCCTTTTTCAAAAGGTCTAAATAAATAAAAAAAAATTGATCCACAGTGTGGAAAAAATCTACTGCAAATGTCTGTTTGAAAATCAAAGCCATTTACAACACTGTCCAGATGTTCCCCTAACTAGTAAGTTCACATTTTTGTCATTCCTGTAATAAATTTTAAAAAATATAAATTAACAATAATAAAAAGCCTAATTCTTGTTTATCAGGTTTAAGTCCAAACTGGATTTTAACCCTTGAAATAGATTTTTATTAAAAACAATATCCTATTTTTACTGTATGAAATGAGTCACAATCAGTATCTTGATGAATTTCCATAGATATTGTCTGCAATAAAAAGGTGACGGAAACATTAGACAGACTGTTCTGTTTAACTGCAGCATTGTTAATGAATTAGGCTACACTGGGACTAAAATCATCTGGAGTATTTTCCTACACCCATTGCAAACAGGTTGAGATTATTATGGATATCCCTCTGATATAGGCAGTGAGTCAAGAGGCAATAGAATAGTTTTGCATGTATCTCTGTTGACAGCAAAAACAAACAAACAAAAAAAGAGGAGGAGGAGGAAGTAAGTCAACCTGCTATACAAGAATATAGAAACTGGCTCCGTGCCAGTGAAAGCATTCTTTTTTCACTGGTAGAACAGGTTTGCATACTGTGTGTATTCCTTTGAGCTGTGTAACACACAATACTCTGACAGAGGTTTAGTGATCTTAATCATTTTCCCTTATTGGCTGAGACAAATTTGGCTGCTGCTTCTTTTAGAGATGGGAGTAGTTGTTCCCAGCTGACTGCAGAAAGGAGTTGACCTAACACCCAGAAGCAGACCATTTGAGGATTTCTTTCTATGCTGCTCAAATATTTTTCTCAATGCATACTTTTAGTACCGCTATATATGTAATAAAATATTTGGGTGTGTTTGGAAAAAGTGTTTATAGTCCTCCTCTATGCCAGAAAGGATTGCATATTAACAGGGAAGAAGAGGTTTAGGCCTATATCCTCATGTCAAGGTCTCTCCTATAGATGCTTCTCCAGAAGAGGCAGTGTTAGGCCAGCACCATTAGGTGGATTTTGTTCCCCTTCTCCCTGCCATCTCTTCTGATGTTAAATGGACCTAAAGGGCTGAACTCATCTATTTTTTCCTTCTAGCTAAAAAATACATTTTCTGAGACAGGGATTTTGAAAGATTCCTAAAGAAACTGGGTGTTTAAAATCCAGTTGGATTGGCTGCCCTAATGCCCTGAGGCTCTTTTCACAATCTCAGCATGGGGATTATCTCCTTTACAAGGGTTATCAACTCTATGCAAGATTCTCTTGGACTTTCCGTTATCTAAAATATAATGAAGACATATTGAAATAATCAGCTCACCCTTAAAAATATCATCTACCTACCGGAGGAACCTGCAGTCTCCCAAGAAGTCTGCCTTGATGTTCCTAAAGTTGGTCTTTTTATTGTGGCCTGTTCCAAATTCTTATCCATTTCACTACATTTGAATGTCATTTTATGATATTCTTTTGATGAAAAGGCAGAGGGACCTTGACTAACAAATTGGAGATGGCAGCGTCTCACTTAAGAGTTCCTGTCTTACTCATCGTATATTTCTGCAGTCGTTCAGTGTGTGGATTGAAGACAATATATAGCTGGAATACAAGATCCCCTGAAGTGTAAAAAAGAATATCATCAAATGTAACTGGGCCACCCATGGCTTCAGTGGTACAACTCAGCATGTAGTAAATACGATCCTTCATTATAGGAAACTTTGTTCTGGTCAAAAGAGCTCCCTGTTTAAGATCTTGGAAATCATAATACAGGAACATCTAAACTAAGACTGATGTATTTCATTGTTTTCTTGATCCCCTGCCAATTTCTGCCAGACCATACTTTAATTTTGAATGTCCTCCTCTCTCACAATTTGGGAGAGCACTTAGTGGATGCAGTTATACATCTCTTCCAGATTCAAGCCCTGACCCAGTTTTCAAATATGTTGTTCTGAGGTGGTCTATTGTCATCGATTTGTGGTGCAGGCAGGGCTTTACCTTATTAGCCCTCAAGTGCTTAGTAAGTCTGAACCATCCTTTGTCCAACAAGACTATCTTAGTACTGTCGTAGGATTTTGATCAAACCTTTATTTAACTCTGAAGTTTCTCTTGTCCATACTGGTTCCGTACATTTTTGACCAAAGGTAAACACGTTGCCTTTTCAGTGCTTGGTTTCACAATATCTGTCAAGGATAAAGCTGAGGGCTGAAAGTTCTCCAGGTGTTCTTTTATGTTGTAAGCAAATCTCTTTGGAATAATTTTGTTTCTGTTGCTCAATGAACACACTCATTTTAACAAAAGTTTTAAAGAAAGTGACATTTAAACTTTGTTAAAACAGTTTAATAGTTTAATTGAAAAATACAAATTTAGGTATATTGTTCATAAGAGAGTCAGTAAAACAAGAAAAGGTTTTTTAAATTGTTAATACAACTGTCAAGGTGATTTCTTTGTGAAGCCACTTGTGAGTATCTGTCTTCAAAGGAAAACAAAAATATCCTGCTGAATGGATTGTACATCAGAGGTGCCAGAATTATTAACATATATATCTTAGACAAGAGAAAAATTATAAGCGTAAGTCAATCAAAATATAATAGACCATTCCCATTATCAACTCCCTACCCTTCCGGTCCTTGGGTGATGAATTAGTGTCGCCACACTGACCCCCTTTGCTTCTGCAGCAGAGTCCATACCTCTCTTCCTCCTCCCTTGGCAAGTCAGACAACGTGCTCTCCCCCCCTACCCCGCCCCCACTTAAGGTGTTGTGCTGACAATATAAAGAATGAAAAGTAATAATAAAATGTTACATATGTGTCTAAGGAACTTTATTATTTGGCTGTTTGCACAAGGGGGCAGAGTTAAGGTTGTACATATTCTGCCTTTTACTTTGGCATTTTCTGATTGGATGCTTAACTTTGCAACTTTAATAGTTTTATTTTTTTAATGGAAGTTCCTATTTGGTGTTATCAGGCTCTTCCCAGTCTATGTACATTGATATGTACAGTCCATGTACATTTGTTAGCCCTTTTCTTCTCTAGACACTAGACTATGTCTCACCAGTGATCATTTTTTCACACTGTTTTAAACTATCATCAATGTCCTGTCTTACCCCATTCACAAAAAATGAAACATTTGGCCTCAATCCTCCAAAGACTTGTGTACACACTTAGATTTATGCACTGTGATTAGTCCCTTTGAAGTCAAGTCTACTCACAGGGAATAAAATTAGTCACATACGTTAAGTTTTTGCAAGACCAGGGTGTGTGTATTCCTGTAAATTTTTTTGCTTTTACTACTATGTATGAAGGCAGTTTCTGCTAGTCTAAAAGCCAAACCTATTTTATTTTAGCAAATACCTCATTTCTATTTTTTCTCAATGGTAAAAGCTGTTTCTGTTGGTGAAAATGGATAGAAGGCATATTTTAGTAAAGTCTCATGTTATTTGTCAGTGAGAGCTTGGCAGCAGCATTATTATATGTTGAGTGTAGGTGTGGGCTGTCATTCAGATTGTGTTTCAAATTACTGTAAGCTATTTATTTTGCTTTAAAAATAATTGAAAAAATTGTAATTGTGATGTCTTTGTATTGATGTCCTTTTGTTACCCAGTCCAACTTCTAGTGAGTGACTGGTAAAATGTTTTTTTATTTTTGTTTTGCCTGGAGTTAAAGAGGTATATGCTGGTTAAAGGTATTCTGTGGAAGTGTTGGACTGGGGAGGGCCTGAGGGAATTCAGGGAGCCATGTACCACCAGCAGCTTGTCTGTGCTAACTAATTATAGCTGCTGTATTGTTTACTTTAGTGGTATACTCCTTATTTATTAGCTGCTTAGTTACTGCCTGCCTTGGAGTTACAGGCTTGCGGCCAGTTGCTGCAGGGATGGTATAGTTGGAGGGGACGGGCATTAGCCACTACAGGAAATCACAACTCCCCGACCTTGTCATGAATTTTAAAGTAGAGAAAAATATTGACAACAGAGGGGAATAGGGAGGGTCAAAAAGTGAACTGGATGAGGCGGAAAAATTGGGAAAATTCAAGAACCTTTTCTTTGTCTAAAAGGACAGAGAGAGAAAAATAGACTTAAGGTTTAGAGAAGAGATTTACAATAACCACAAAGGGTAAAATGTTCGTAAGCGTCTCAGTGATTTGGGAGTTTGTCTTCTATCCAGAAGAAACTAAGGTCTGGTCTACACAGAAGTACTAGTTTCAGTATAGGCGTGATTTTATACCACTTTAGTTAAACTGGTACAACTATGTGTGGACATTCTTGTATAAGTTTCAACCTGGTTTATATCTGTTTATTTAGCTCAGCACAAGCTAAACTGATATATCCAGTTTTAAACTGATATAAGAGACTCCACACACACAAAGGTGCACCAGTTTAACTCAATTATTTAAGTTAAATCAGTGCCATCTCTGTGTATAGACAGGCCCTACGTCACTTTGGAGCCCAAGTAACTGAGACTTAGCCTCCTGACTACACTGCATCTGGGAGGGAGTCTTCTAGCCCAGGCTGACAGACTGGTGCTAGTGATGCTCGTGCTATCATGCTAAAAAGAGCTGTGTACATGTTGCGGCTTGGGGTAGAGCTCAGGATCTCAAGCCTGGGATGGGCATAGTTATTTTTAATGGTGCTGCTGGGGAGGGGAGAATGTATCACTTCTAATAGAACCATGATATTTTCCTACAACTGTATTTGAGAAAGTGGAAGACATCACAAACATTATCCATAGCACATGGAAATGGTGGCTGTTCATGCCAAAATCAGCAAGTAAGACGTATTTCCCCTGCCTCGCGAACACATCAATCTCTTGCAGAGCCAGGACAATAACAGTGAGACGTTGTACGAAGCTGCATTTCTCTACAGTGGACCATTTACTCAACAGTTTAAAGGAAGCTCAGTTAGCAGAACCAGCAGAGTGCAGGACCCATAAAAAGGCAAAGTTCCAATCGCCAAAGAAGGAGATAGAAAATAAAGGGAACATAACAGGTTAAACAGCTTTGGCCAAAGTACCCCTAGGCAGACCAGCATCTCTAATCACTGGTAGAGGTACTAGCTGAGAGGGGAGGGAAACTCAGGCTGGTGCTCTCATGTAACATTAAAAAGGACAAGCATTCTGTCAGGAGAAAAAGTCATTGGCATGGGATTTCCTCTCTTGATCAAAAAGACAGCAGCACTGCAGTCTTGCTTTCTGTATAAAATAGGTGTTAGCAGAGGGGATTTTTTTCCCTAGGCTTTATCACTAATCGGTGATGCTTCTTCCCAAGGTATAAAAGAAGTCACCTAGCTTTCTGTTTCCTTAAGAGATTTAGCCTTGTCTCAGTTTTAATCTTCTTTGTTACTTTTTTCCTATTGCAGTTAGAGATTTTTAAGGAATGCTTTTACAAAGCAATATGCATGTGCAGTTCTGATGGACATAAAAAATATGTTAAATGTCTGGCTCTCCAAAAGTCAACATCCATTCTGTGTTCTTTGCTAACAATTCTCGATAAATACCAGAAAATGCAGGTTTAGAAGACTGCTTTTGCCTCCCTTGATTGAGATAAGAAGCTCTTTCTCTCAACTTTTTCTTCTTGGGAAAAGTTGACAGCCATTAGTCCTTGCTTTTTGGTAGAGCTCTTGCTGAGAAAAAATTCTCTTCAGTTCTTATTAGCCCCAGTTATAATCACAATTTTCAGAGCTCACTTTTATGTTCTTGTTGAATTCAGCTTTTATCTTACTTTAATAACAGAAGGAACATCTGAATAAGAACTGTAAGTACTGTTCTTAGTATTTTTGTAGCTGTGCAGATAATTCGAGAGGATGTAAGAAGAGAGGAGACTCTTCTACATTCTTCTAATTTCACAAGATATCTTCACTGGTTCAGAGCCATCATTGGAAGAATTCTAAAAGAACACAAGTTTAAAATAAGGGAAAAAATGTCCTTTTAGAAGAAAATACAAAGAAAAATGTCATCCTTGGCTAATCCCCAACTTTCTTCACCACTCCATCATTGTACAAAGATATGGCATTCTGCACATTTCCATCCCACCTGGTAGCTGAAGTTTTACATCCGAACAGAAATGCCCCATGTCTCTCTGCAAACCTGAAGGTATCTCCTACCACTTGTTTGATAGCAACTTCTTAATTTCTTCAGCAGTATACTCTGACTCAGGGAGTATGATTTCTGAAACTAAAATATTGAAAGACTCCAAAAGGTGAATATCTAAGTGCATTCCCTTATTTGCTTCAAGAATTGCTTTCTATCTAAATCTTGAATAAGTTATTGAATATTTTAATCACAAAATCTAGTTGGTATTACTAAATGCAAAATCAGCAGATGATTTTACTTTTAACTGGGCATGTTCGTTGGCTGCTCCTGCTTATAGACAGGAAGAATTACAAAGTGTGCTCTTTGATTCCATGCTAGATCAGCAGACTTCCTCAACCCTCACCCATTTGTCCATGGCTGAATCGTTGTTAAAACAATCCTAAATGATGTTAGTGAACTCTTCAAGTTTCACCTGAGATTAAAAAATCCTTTACATATGGCCTCCTGGGGAGATAACAGAAGCCTCTAGAGTATAATTTTAAAGTAGTGATTCTTAAGCAACTTCCACTTTTCTAGAATATTTCCTCTAGTTCTGCGTGGTCAAATAATATAAAGCATCTACTCTTTAAGCGAAGAAAGCTGAGGCAGCTGGTTAATTTGCAGCAAAAAGCTATTAATTATGAAGCATATATAATATATATTCTCCCCCCTTGGGAAAACTTAAGATTTTATTACTGATTCAATAGACAGCTTCTTGATAATGTAGTGGAAAGACTCTAAACTTCCAAATATCAGCTTTGAATGTCCAAAGGTTTTATGGTTCATAAACTGGTATTCTTCACCATATTTATTTTAGCTAGTGTACTCCAGTTAATTGTTCAAAATTTGTGATCTACTGGTGAGTTTGTAGTGAAATTGGGGACTTTCATACAATTGATATAGCAAAAGGCAAGTAATTGTGCATTTCCTACAACTTTTAAAAGGGCTTGTGCTGTCTTCTTTTATAAAACAAATTAATCCAAGTGATAATCAAAATGTTTTTCCATACCCAGTGGTCTAAGTCAGTGGTTCCCAAAATGGGGTTCCCGGACCCAAGGGGTCCGCCATGGGTTATGCAGGGGTCCATCCCTTGAACCAGCGCTGGAATGCACCGGCAAAGCATTCCTGCACTTTTGCTACATGGAGGATGCCATTTTGTTCTCAAAATGGTGTCCTCCACAAAACATGGCATTGCACAGACAGTGCAAGAGATCATGCTAGCAGGGGGCATTTCCACGCTGGCAGGAGTATTCCAAAGTACTGGAAATGAAAAGGGTCTGGGACATCTAGTCAGCTGCCCAAGGAGTCCTTGGGGAAAAACGTTTGGGAGCCACTGGCTTAAGTCCTTGTTTCTAATCTTCATGTTGCTTAATCACTACATATTATTGTGGAAAATGTATTAAATTGTGCAGAAAGCAGTTGGGTGAAAAGGAAAGCAAAAATTCTCATTGTGGAAATGTTACTCAAAATGTAGGTTCTGCCTCATAGTTTTTCTCTTCTCTTAACTAAACAATGACTTCACCCCAATCCTTTCCACACAGGATGATTCTATAAACAAGAACCCACTATACTAATCACACTTTTAGTTACTTAATTTAACTGTATATTTAGAGACATTGCTGTTTAGTTTAAAAGCAGGGTATATATTTAATGGAGTCCACTTCAGTTGGAGGTATATTACAAATCAGATGCAGGACAATGTGGGCAAAGGAAAGTTTTCCTAAAAAGCTTGGGCTGTCACCTACAACAGATAGGAAATCATATTTTAAAACTTTCAGAACTGTTTAATACCTCATTGCACCTGATATCTTCGGCTGCCTGCTTCGTGAACAGATCAAAATGTCGTGACTTTTGTTCTGCACTTTCTGGTATCACTTTATCTAGAAAAAACACACTAATGGCATCTTCCACCTTTACTTTCTCCATCTCAAGGCAAAGCTACCTGAATTCTATCTGGTTAGAATGAACATCAAGTAAAATAGACAAATCAAGCTGTATCAGATTAATCCTCCTTAAGCAGCTTACACTTCAGTTGCATAAATGACTTCATATCATGGAGAACTTGTTCAGAATTGACACCAAACTAGAGATTGCGTGTGTGTGTGTGTGTGTGTGTGTGTGTGTATGTAAATAAATAGTTTTACCTACCTACTTTGAAATCTACCCTTCAGTGTGAATTCTTCTTCAAAATCTTGACAATGGAACACTTCTGGCTGACTGTACCATATCATCATGACAATAGATATGAGAAGAATGTCATGTTAACAGAACGCTACAACAGTCATACTTTGTCTTGACAAGGGCATTGCAGCATATATAGAGTAATTCATGTTGACAGTAAGAACTTGCAGATGGACAAATTAAATAGTGAAATAATTAAAGAAATTTATCTAACTGATTGAGTGGTCTTAGCAAATTGGTTGAGCCAGTTACTAAATCCAAAAGGTTTTGAAGGAGATTTCTTCACTGCCACAAATTCCAGATTATATATTTATTTGTGGCTGGGCTAAAAACATATGTATTCCAAAGATTTGCTAAAAACAAAAGAAGATCTCCTTGCTCAAATATTTTGATAAAATCATTAATTTTAAAATTTTAGACAAATTCTGAGATCTTTTTTACCCACTTGAACTTTGAGAAATAATTGTGAAAAGGAGTCTAGAGACTAGCTGAGGATAAGGCATTGTAAACTTATTTAAATATTTTATTTCACTCTATTTAAAAAGACGTCTGTAATTTGATAGCCAATTTCATCTTAAATTTGTATTAAATATTTTAAAGACTACTGACACAATTCCATGTGTATCCTTCATTTAGACTGTTTTCCTTTGTGCAAATCAGATTTTTGTCCAGATAAAACAAAGATGAGACTTTAAATAGGAAAATAAACACATCGTAAGAGATACTATTTATAAAATAATCTCTTCTCTATTATCTTTGATATTTCACAATTTTTATTCCCAGAAATTTTTTATCAAATTGATAATATTTTTTTTGCTTTAACATTATGTTTACAAACTGTCTAAACTGCTGAGTTCTTAGGATGAATATAGTCTGCATGGTTAGTCCAATTGGTGAGAAAATAGTATCTTATTTCTTTTTCTGGAAGACATGTATAAGTCCATAACCAGAAAACCTGGATTTGTGCTGGAAATGGCCCAACTTGATTATCATCCACATTGTAAGGAGAGTGATCACTTTAGATAAGCTATTACCAGCAGGAGAGTGGGGTGGGAGGAGGTATTGTTTCATGGTCTCTGTGTATATAATGTCTTCTGCAGTTTCCACGGTATGCATCCGATGAAGTGAGCTGTAGCTCACGAAAGCTTATGCTCAAATAAATTGGTTAGTCTCTAAGGTGCCACAAGTACTCCTTTTCTTTTTGCGAATACAGACTAACACGGCTGTTACTCTGACACCTGTCATAAATGCACATAGGTAAACCATTTTAAGAACAACAAAGGGGGCCTGTTTTGCCACACCACTTCTGTTTTCAAGTAGAGTCACCTTTGCACATCTTTCCTCCCTCCATAGGGCTTCACTTCCTGACCTTTTCCTGATAGATGGGTAGTGCCAATATGAGTTTTAAAATAGGCAGGAGCCACTGATGTCCTGGAACTGTACTGTTCTTCTCAGACTTTAATCCTTTCTCCATATTATCTCCTCAGATTTTCAGTGTCCCAGGTATTCAGGAGCTGTATTGCATAAACAACCATAAAACAGCCATGTTTTAAGGGTCAGAGATACTACTCCCTCCAGGGCCTGTCACCTCCAATTCTGACCTCAGCCAAAGGCTGTGGCTAAAAAGCATAATGAGTGGCTCTCTTTCACCCAGTCATTTTGCATATTCCCAGCCTGAGATGAATGGTAAAAAGGGTTCAGACTCAGATCCCTGTTTGGCTGGGCTATAAGCATACTTAAAGAATAACTTTTACACGTGTTTGTCAGAAAATATAAAGGTTGCATATTTAAGTTATTTTTTAAAGCCCAAAGTGAACTTGAGTATGACCACCTTCCGAAATAACTCCAGAACAACAACATTCATATTGCTTTCGTTTCTGATTCAAATCAGTGACATGCTTTTACTGCTCTTGGGTTCTCCCTTGTGGCAGTGTGTTATACTGTGGCCAAGCCCTTGGGCCATCTCAAAACTGTTTATTTTAAAACTGCAGTATTATTACTGAAGGCTTTCTTACACAAAAAGTCTGTGAGCAAGGGACCAAACTATTCTATAAATCTTATTTAACTCATATTCTTATTCTGGACTACCGCTGAATATGGATGCAACTACTCTAGGCTCACATATGGAAGATGGCCCATACTGATGAAGTACTGAAGGGTGAATTGACAATAGGGGGTAAAATTCTGGAAGGCTGACTAAATATAAAAGTGCCACTAATTTCCTTCAGGGGTAAACAAACAGGTTTTTCTGTTAATGTTTGTCAAGATTTTGCTAACAGACATTTGCAGACTCTAGCTCAGGATAATAATACATTTTATTTATATGGTGCCTATTTGCCATGGAACCCAATCCACTTTGATAAATAGATGACAGTAAGTATTTAAAAGGACTGAAAACTTTATCAAATAGAAAAATCTTGGACATGACAGGCCAGTTCCCTGGTACGTTTAAAGTTGGAAGGCCAAGTGTTCTGGAAGCACAGGCCTGCAGAGTCAAAAATATACACTAGCTAGGATTGAACCAAAAGCCCTATTCTTTCCCATTAAGTCCTAAATAGGGTGACAAAAGCTCATTATGAAAATTGGAAATATGTCCATTTAGGGTTTTAAGCTTTAAAATTAAAGCCCTAATCTTATTCCACACACACGTAAATTGGCAACCATTGTAGAAAGTGAAATAGAAGGTAGACTGAGCTCCCTCTTCCCACCCCTCATGATTGTGCTGCTGCCTACTAGCTGAAGGCAGCGGATTTGCTGCATGGGCTCCCCATTGTGGAACATATTGCCATATTACAATATGGAGGTCACCACAGTGGCATTATGATTACCAGGTCAGAATGCGAAAGGGAAGGCTGGCAGGCAGGCTGGCAATGTTTTTAGTTACTTTTCTGTCCTAACCACAGTTGGCTCCTGATCATATAGTCAACTCTGTGTCCAGGTCCACACCACCAGGATCATGATTTGTTCATTCATGATTCATTATCAAAGGCCTGAGGGAGTACATCTCCTCTTGCACCTGACCAAACCTAACCAATCAGCATATTTATATATCTTCCTAGGATTGAATCTCAATAAATATCTAGTCATACCCTAATGGATGTCGATAACACAGACGTATAGGTATAGGAAATTCATTAAAGGCCCTGTTGCAGCAGAGTACTTAGAGCATGTGTCCAACTTTAAGTACATGAAACTTAAGCCTGGAGAGAGGGAGAGAGAGAGACACTTTGGGAATTATCTGCATAACAAAGTGATATCCCAAACTATATATTCGTAAAATGTTTCCTCAAAGCGTGTCTTTTGGTGTATGTATATACCAACTCCATCAGAGCCAATGCTAACCCAGGGAGAACACCACTTACAGTGTAGTGCAAGGTGATGAGAACTCTTCCATTGTCACTGTGGCTCTGCTTCTATGGGTGATCTTATCTTCTGGGCTTATCTCTTTGCCTTTGCTGTTCATAACCACGGCTTGTGTGAAGATAGGCTCTTATGCAGAACAAATATTTGTAAGAATTCCTTGTCCCTTTATTTCTGTTTAAAGGAATGTTGAGTACCAATTTTTAACATCGGTACAGTAAATTAAAAAAACCATCGACTGGTTTTCCACTCTCAGGTTGATTACACATCCTGTATTTTAGACTCCTTTGTCTGGATCCTTATGTTGTACCATGATGCTATTGGTTGCATTTGCATTTCCATGTTAACAAGCGTAAGAGTGAGTGAGTGAGTGACGGTATGACATTGCTGTTTGTGCAGAAAATATCTCCTCTAAGACATGGCATTTCTGTAACTTGGATAGCCCTACTCAAAAACCCATATTTGATGAGCAAAGTTGAGCACCACCTTGTAAAATGATACCATACCAGAGTAATATGTACATATGATAGACATGAGAAATTATGCACATTATGGCTATTGATTTTTTTTCCGGTGATGCACGCTTTTCAGAAGAAAGGAATATTTCAATGATACGTGAGTTCAAAAATTTAAGGAAATCATTTCCACAGACAAGAAAGATTAAATTTTAGCTATAATCAGTCGGGATTAGGCTTCTGCATAGACGAGGAAAGAGATTTTATTCTAGAAGACTCCAACTCATGTGGCTCCCCATAAGAGGCCTATGTTGAATTGGGGAAATGTAATTTTGAGATTCAGCCGGATTGTGCCGAGTAGACTGGAGAGAGTAAGAAACACTAGTCAGTACTTTGTCAGCTTTCTTGTAACATTTCTGTTGACTAGAACTGCAAGGTATTGGATCTTAGGCTCCTGCCTTAGTTGTCTAATCAGCCTCAGTTTAGCTGACTTATGCAATAGATAATTGAGAAGTAATCGCTAAGAGTTTGCTAATCAAGTAGAAGATGTATGAATCTTGGGGTTGATTTCTCATTTACTGCTGCACAGGTAATGTAGAAGGTTACTCTTCTGATTGAAGTCTTTTTTTCCTTTTGTAAAAAAAAGCAGCATAATTAATCAGGCTGTAATGAATTCAGGTACTACCATTTGTCACCTCAACAGAGAAGTTATCAGAGCAGGTTGAAATCCAAATTAGAAATATGGTTACTATTAATATTTATTATTTTTAAAATATTTTAACGTGTAATGTAATACTAGATTCCTTTTGTTAAGGCTTGGGAAGGCAGATGTCATATTGTCTGGCTTTAAATATATATTCAGGAATGATTGTCAGACAATTTAACCTAAAATTATGTAAAGCTTAAAATTGTAAAATATCTTGTAAAATGGAACAATATTTAGGAGGTTTTCCCTATATATGAATGTGCCAGCTTTGCCTGGAAATATTGCATAGCCACATGTGGCGTCTCTGCAGTTTGAAATGGAAAAATCAACTCAAAATCTCACGTGTATGTTAATTTTATCTTTACAATGAAAAATCTCAGCTATATAGTGTGGAGGTTTTATGCAATGACCAAAATTTTCACTCCAAATCATTGAGCCAAACAGTGTTAAACCTAATGTGGTATTAGTTGTGTTAATTGTTATAATCTATAACATGGGGGTGGGGGGGGAGGGTTTAACCGCTTTGGGAAGAGAACTCATGAGCCAAGCAGGGTCAGGCCTGGTTGTTCAGTACTTCAGTGGGAGACCTTCAGAGCAAACCAGTGTTCTGCAAGAAGTAATTTAACTCTCAGCCGCTTCCTTGTTACTGAGGTGGTTTTGTATGACTTTTTATTGAGATGTGAGATTGAACATGAGTTCAGAAATCAAATTGGAATAGTATATTATCTACTAAGAGACACCACAGTGAGCTGAATTTGCATTTGTTGAATTATCTTGGTAACTACTTTTCTTTCTCTGTGAATACATTTTCATCCATAATCATTCTCTCTGCATGCACAGTATCAGTGATACAGAAGAAACAGAACAGTTATCTTTTTCATGTAACTCTTTAACCATTAACAACTTACCAGCAATAGTTAGAAGACCAAGGTTTAGTCTACACTACTGCTTAAGTGAATGTAACTTACGTTGCTCAGGGGTGTGAAAAAGCCACCCCCCAAGCAACACAAGTTACATCGACTTAAAGTGGGGTCCACACCTTGCTCTGTCGGCGGGGAGACACTCTTCTGCTTCCGCCCCTCATTGAGGTGGTGTATTTATACCAATGGGGGAGTGCATTCCTGTCGGCATACCGCATCTTCATTAGACATGCTACAGTGGCGCAGCTGCATCAGTGCTGCTGTGCTGATGTAGTGCAGTAGTGTAGACTAGCCCTCAACCTCTGTAAAGAAAAGCTGGTAGATTGAGAGAAACAGGATCACAGGAACAAATTGTGTAGTTCTGCTGGCTTGGCCATCAACTTTCGCGTTCTCTCTCTCTCGCTCAGGATGGAAAAGGGTCCATGTCACCAAGTACTTGGGATATTTGTTATTCCTATAGTACATGGAGTTCCTGTATGCCTGAATTCAGAGCTCCCTATAATAATCTAGCAAAGGGGAGCTAAGGAACACACACAGGGAAGTATTAAGTAAAGATATGCAAGCCATGTTGTGAAGCAATAATGCAAGTGCCTAGTAATCCCTTTTCTTCATCTACTGTGTCTGTTTGCTCTTTTCTTGTGTGCCGGCAATTTCATAAGAATCCTGCTCTCTAACTATTGCAGAGAACCAGAATCCTGTAAACATTTCTTTATCATTGGCACAGAATAATAAAGCAGACAGACAGCTGTCACATGAATGACTGTATAACTTTTACACATGCCTGTATCCCAAAACAGGGCACGCAGATGATATTTTTAGCCCACTAGCCATAAATGTGTGAACTAGAAGAGGGATAAACCCATTTGTGTGAAGTTTTAATCTACTCAAACACGGAAGATTCATAATTTGGACAGGACCCAGAACCTTTTGAGATTCATACTCTCTCTAAATTGATTTCTACAAAATCTAAAAGAATTCTAAAAGAATCTACAGCAGATCAGGTGAAAAATTAATGACATCGTGTTTAGTAGTATCTTCCCCTCAAGTTTGGTTGCAGTGAAATATGGTGTACAGCCATTAGAGCTTTGAATGGATGAAAGTGGAGAAATATCAGAGTTGAATGTCGTGTTGGTTTCTTTTGCTCCATTCCCTGGATGCTATCCAGCACTCCTGACATTATATATCATCTGACTGGAGCAATGGGGAGGGTTTTGGAGGTGATCCTTGGTCATTATTATCAGTTACATGAAAATCACCTTTGTCCACCTCACTTGTCCTTCTAATGATGATTTCTTGTACTAAGGATTTTGGAGGGTTGAGAAGACTTGATTCCCCATATATGGTGGTGATGGTTATCTCTGCTTCCCACCATAAAATATAGAGGTGAAAGCATATGTTAGGTGCATAAAAATTATTATTATTTATTTTATTATTAATGTTTATGATGGTAGTGCCTAAAGGTCAACCAAGTATGGGTCCCTTTGTGTTAGGCACTGTACAAACTTGTGTTGCAAAACTCTTACAAGTCTTTGTTAAAAAACAAACAAACAACCCCCACCCCTCCTAAAATTCTAGGTACTGTTTGTAAGATCTACAAGGTCTCAGAGTTCTACCATGTTTAAATATAAACATTAAAATAATAGCACTTACATTTATTTTCCCTTTAATTTATGTAAGTGTATTTAGTCAAGGCTTAACATTCATTTGTTGAGATCTGATGCAGTCTGAATTTTTCCACACTAATGCTATGCCACCATATTCCTATCCCAGAGAGATCAGTCCCTTGTGATGTATTTTGATAGCTGGCCACCACCTTTTACCTTTCTTTTTTCTTTTTGTCTCTCTCTCCCCAGTTCCCCTCCTTCCCTTAAAAAAATAAATAAATTCAAAGCTACTTTGTTTTTTATGCGAAGAGTTCATTTTTATGGATTGAGAAGACTTCAATTGGAATGAAACCGATTTTCTGTGAATTATAATCATGTTAATTCTCTGTCACTCAGTTATGATAATATGGAGACATTTCAAGAGAATCTAGTCTAAAGAATAAAATGCTATAAGTATTCATATACTTTTATTTCAGTATTCTTAATAGATTTTCAAGATACAATATTTTATTAATGAAAGAGTGTTTTGGAACAAGATTAGTAGTGCTTAGCCAAATAATAAACGAAGTCTGAACATACATTTGTGTAGACCTTGGTCATATTAAAGAGGAAATTAGGTTGGATCTGCTGTGTGATGAGGTAAAAACCCAGTCTGAGTTGAAAATCGTAACAGTTTAAAAAAAAAAAGGCACAGTTTTAGAATGAATGAGAGTGGAGACTTGGCAGGTTAGGTTTGCTTTAAGTCTATAAGAGTTAAAATAACCCTTTTTAAAATTTTGAAACTGAAATGTACATGTTAATTTTCAGACTTATACTAAAAGGGCAGCAGAAGTATAAAGAAGTTGTAAATTATTTTTCTTCCCCTTTATCTCAGTGAAGATTTATTTCAAAATCTTTTTTTAATATTTTTAATTTTGTTGTTTTTGTTTTGCCAAAAAGTAACTTCTTTCTCTCTATTAATGGTACTGAGAAATAAAGATGCTTTTACAAAATGCTTTCAAGCACAAAAGAAGATGGTTTTCAAGAGATTATTTTACATATTTACATATTTTACCTTAAGCATTTTGTAGTCACTGTCTACTGGTGAATGTATCAGATTTTTACACACTCTTTCAAAATGAACCAGTTTTGCTTCTAAGCTATTGCAAAGGGAGGAAATGAATTCTAACTTTTTTCACTTCATTTTCACATCCTTATATTTCCTTATTTCACATGGTTTAAAACAAAATGCCTCCAGCATTATTTTTCCTTTCTCAAGAGCAAAGTGAATGTGACTTTTCTAAGGGGGTCACAGGATGCCTCTAAGGCCTGTGGGTGTTACTGGACTGCTGCCTGCTTTCAGCTTAACTGAAGGGCTTGTCATAGTTTTCATCTCCTAAGAAATTAGCCCTAGGCGCTGGCCAGAAGCAGGAGAAGGCAGCATTATGAGTCCCACGCTGGTTATTTCCCACTGACATCAAATCCTGAGGTTTTTAAATTAATCCCACACAAAGACAACCCTTCATTTCAGTGCCAGTTTGAAATTAGACTGCAATAATGACCTTTTAAAGATGTCTAGTTGTTAAGATAACCCCCTGTTGAAACTTAAAGGTAGTCATTGCACCCTGTGTTGATAAGAGATAACTGATGCTTTAGCAGATTTTGTAAAGGTGATTGGAAGTCATGGCCAGTGACTTGACCTATGCTGCCAAAAGGAATGAAACTGATAGCCAACCAAGACTGCCTACCCTTGTCTCACACTAACTCTTACATCCTGTAGCAAACAAAGGATCTTTACGAAGTTCCAGCAGTTAGATTAGTTACAAACTAGCAGAAAAGAGGACTGACTTCAGCACCAGAAAAAGTTAATATTCATTTCAGATAGTTCAGGATGTGAATTCATAGCTTATATTTTAATAAATGTTTTTGTTTAAGGCAGTTGGAGAGTGTTGGGAAATTAAGTATTAACAGTAACTATTAATATAAACGACTGAAGAGAGTGATTGATCTGTGCAACTCTGCAATGCTACGTTTGCAGCCAAAACTGGTCTAGTAGAAAATGTTACACACAGCACAGGAGATTTTTGTCTACTGGAATAATCAGACACTTGCATTTAGTCCTAAGTGAAATAACCATCCTAATTTTTCCTATATTTTCACCTTTCATCATTACCCTGTATGAATTCATCATGTGCAAAGCTGTCTTTCATTATTAATAATAAATAGGTATGAAGGTAGAGATAAATATCTCCTTGCTGCAGTCAAACTATGTATATGTAAACAAAGGTTAGACACTGAAATTGGAACTAATACTACGTATCTAGAGGTATATTCGTATTTGGGGTGCGGGGGGGGGAAACCCTTACCATTAACGTTTGTTTTTGTGCTTTCAAATTATGTAAAGTATTTAACAGATTGCCATCATATTGGGTTTTGGGTTTTTTTTTTTTGTTAAAATTACTTTCAGGCAGCTGTGTAATTTCTTACTGCTTAGAATAGAATATTATATGCACAAACTCAATTTCAAGTATAGCTCTTTCGATTTTGTGGTGTTTAAAATAGAATGGAACATCAGTTTGATTACTCAAGCCAATTTATGATACACACTATGTATAGTATATAAAGATTTTAATAGTTTAACCTTTATCAGTGGCACCTCTACTTGAAGCTATTAAATCTTGTATTATATCCTATAGACTGACAACTTTTTAGCTGTATGAGAGGACTTGACCTTTGACTGTTTTCAGTTCTTTAATTGCTATTCTGAAAAAATATACATTAAACATTTTATTATTTTGTGGTACACTACACCATCTGCTGCCATCCTACATAGAAGTCTTATTTGTAAACACTTCTGTTTCATGAAAGGTAGGTATTGCGAAATCTTAGTTTGAATCCAGAGATTTTGTGTAATGTATAGAATGCAGATGTTTAATACCTTTTTTAACCCTTAGCATTATTTAGAAGTCATAAGTACTGTATATCAAGAGCTTCATTTCAGCATTTCACAAATGAAAGGATTTTCAAAACACAAACACATAAAAATAGACTGTTTAAACCTTTTTTTTTCTATTTAGAGTGTTAAAGAAATGTGATTATTTGTTTTTTCTGTTTAAGAAGTTAGTAGAACACTAAAGCTCTCTTTTTGTGATCATTTCTCTTCTTTTAATACATTTCACCCCTAGTTTAGGAGTATGGATCAGAAACTCACAAGGAAAACTGATGCCCTTTCCTGCAGCTAAATTAACAGGAATCACGTGGAAAACAATCTGAGCCTTGTATGAAAAGGGGAGCCATTAAAATTAGCCCTAAGCTATGGACTGCACCCAATATCACTAGAACTGCACTCACTGCAGATGTGGAGGCTGGCTCTCAGGCAAACTGAGCTGTGTTGTATAGCTACAATTAAAATCAACTCCTCTGCCAAAAAATAAAAGGGAGGAGGGTAGAAGGAGAACATCAAAGACAGATTGAAATGTGTAGTTAGTAATAAGAGTGGTCTCCTCTTGAACCAAGCCCTGCAGCAATTCATGGCCCCCTTGTTAATGAGAAATTTTGACCTCTGGTTTGTAAGTTAAACTTGTAATCCCAGCTAATGAAGTAAATCAATCCCAACTTCAGTCTGTTGTTCCCATTTTTCTTTGCACACAGTGTCTGGGAGTTAGTATCCAGGTCCACAAACATGATTTGGAAAAACATAATTATTCTGTAGTTATGTAGCTGCTCACATTTTTTAGATGAACTCAAATATATCTGTGGCTGACAAATTATTTTAACTTTTCCATGCACTTGTGAAGCATCGTATTAGATCGGCTTAGATCATTTTTAAATAATAGGCTTGGAATACCAGTTTAAATGGCAGGCAAGATTTATAACTTCCCAGAACATTTGTTTAGTCAACCGATTTATACTTCAGATATGTGGATTAGTCTTTTCAAAATTATTTAATGTACTTTTCTTCATTTCGTGGTATATGTAAGGCATAATGGCAATAGGGTATTGTGACAGGATAAAGGTCTCCCACTACAATATAAACTTTCAGGCAAAATTGAACCATTAATAAAAAAATAAATGTAAAGCCAAGATGCTTATTCTGACAGTGCTGGCTCATTCTATGAAATTTATGCTCTTGTGTCTTGTAAACCACAGAGTAACAAAAAACAACAATACAGCAACTTGTTACTAATCCAGCCCCTAAATCCTCAGTGCTGGCTATAAAGTCTCTGACTGGTTTGATGCCTCACCATGTTACAACAGAAAATTGTTGCCACTAGGAAAATTTGCAAAAGATCAGCAAATGGCAAACATGGAGGTGTTGTCTTGGTAAATGTGGGAAGAATAAGGGAAGAAGGCAAATTAGCACATATGCCCTGAAAAGAAAACTTAACTTGCTATAGAAAAATGATAGCCAGTTGGTGCTGTCCTTTCGTCTGTGACAGTAACTTGCTATCTCTGCAGAGCATGCGAAGAATGAGTTGGAGCCCTTTTTTGTTCTGATCTGTTTCATTTTTAGAGAGAATGTTCTAAATTATTTTTAAAATATATTTTGATTTGTTTTTATTAATTTCCATAGTACTAGGAACACTGTGAGGTTTAGGAGGAGTTTCCTAGCAAAGGGAACAGAAGCTATTTCAAAATATGGTGAGTCTGTAAGCTCCCTCTCTCATTGCAAAAGACTTGCTGCATGTTTACGTACATTTGAGTTACCCACTGCAGTTGCCTGAAAGGGGTTCAGTGAGTTACTTATTTACTCAATTTTTGGTGCTTATCGTTAGGTTTTCATGGCCATATCCCTGTGATTTCCTCCACATATGAAAGAGAAACTTACTATTTCTATTTTGTAGATTGTTCACATTTAGACTTTTTTCTCAAAAGGGGAGCAAATGGCCCAGTATTGCCATGTTTTAACCAATTCTTTTATTTATGTCATAGAAAGATATTTTTTTTTAAATTGGGATAGGTGTTGATTCAGTACATTATTTGCTTTTTGTGCGATGATGGAAGAGCACTGTATTTTGATTACCTCTCTGACTGAGCATGTTCTGTACTTTCGGTAATCAGAAGCCACCTTATTCACTACCCTTTAAAAAAAAACTGCTTATATTTTCAAGAATAAGGTAGCATTTGATTCGGATTGAACGTTTGATGCCAAGAGAGGGTGCTTGTGCTCTCTTTCATGAACCCAGATTATTATGAGGTTCCAGGCCCAAGTCATCAGCAGATGCGATTCCCAAGAGAGGGTATGTCTACACTGCAGGGACTGAAGTGGTTCATTCCGTAGAGTATGCGCAGCCTACACCAACAAAAAGTGTTTTTCCATCAGTGTAGGAATACCACTTCCCCAAACAATGATAGTTAGGTTGACAGGAGCATTCTTCTGTTGACACAGCTGCGTCTACACTGGTGGTTAGATCGGCATAGCTATGTAAGTCAGGGAAGGGGTGTTGGTTTTTCACACTCCATAACTGATGTATCTATGTCAACTTAAATTTTGAGTGTAGACCAGGCCACAAGCTCCTGAAGATCAATGTGAGAGACGCAAGTTTGGTTCTTGGTCTGCTGTCTTTGCCTGAGCTGGCATCATCTGGAAGCAGTGCAGAGACTGATCACACACAAGCTGTTGGATAAAGCTGCTTCACATCTCACTTTAGCCAATCCTTGTGGCCCTGCAAGAGATGACATTGTTGGTCTCTGAAGTGAGTTTCATCCAGCCTTTCTCAGAAAAGGAAGGCAAATTGAGATGCCAGATCTTGAGGGAGATATTGATGGGTGGTGCTCTTTCCTGAGAACCAAAAGGGGGGAAGGAAGATGTTTTCTGAGGAATAGGGGGGAAATATTTCCTGTTAAGGATGAAAAACAACAATAATGCATTCCAAATTTAAGGTTACTATCCTCTGATAAAACATAGCATGGAATGTTCATTTTCCTAAAAATGTAACCTGTAGGAGATTGTTACTAATCAATGTTACTTATATATTTCTGCAAGCAGAGGGATTCCATTTGATTTATAAATACATAAATATTACATATATTCCTCAAAGGACAGATGGAGGTCTAGATTAAATATTATACTATTTTAGTTGGCAATAATATTTTAATAAATAGCTTAACCTAGAGTACTCTTTTTTCAGATGCTCAAATATCTCAGTGATTTGAAGTTGGGTAGTTAATGCTGCTACAAATCACAATAAATTATAATTAAGGCGTTATAATAATCTACTTTCTGTCTCACTAGATCTGCAAAAAGCTGTGTTAATTTTGACAACAAGTGGAAAAACACAGCAGTGAATCTGTTCTCAAATGATATACCTTAATGTATGGAGGATCCTGTTGAGAAGAACTTCGAAAATAATCATGGTTTATTAGCTGCACAGTCTTTTTGCCTTTGTTTCTATTCATTTAATTTAAAGTGAAACAACTCAGCATGCAAAACTAAAATTAGCTGCAAAAAAAGGTGTAAGTGAATAAACAGGCAAATCCATTAGAGTCGATGGGTTATTGGATCCCTTGCCATTCCTCAGATGGCGGCCTATTAAAAGTGGTAATGTCTGCCTCCAGCATTGCCTCAAGGCAAGAAAGAAGGCCAAGACAGGCATATTTCACATGCATCAGACACAAGAATTAAATAGACCAATGTTCCCTAAAAGACTGAAGTACATCTCTTTCTGACGTTCATCTCGGGCAAAAATTCATTGATCTCAGTATGTCCCTTGGCAATTATAAAATATTAAATCCAAGTCACACTTTTCTAGTTGGCTTAATTTTTTCTCTATTCACAGCTTTCTATTTGATCAATTTTAACAAGTTAGGAATAGCATCTAATAAAATAAAAATTGCAAAGTTAAAAAGTTTGTTCATTTGACATTCTTCTTGGATTTTTGTATTTAGTTTTTAGACTTGCACGTCATTTTATTGTATTTTAAATAAATTTGCACTCTAAATAGGTTAAAATAAAATATATATTAATGTACTATATCTTTTGAATTAGTATTTTCTTTATAGAGCAGAATACTTGCTATGGCAAGTAAAATTTGTATTTTAAAGCTAACTCTGTATTGCTAACCCAGAATTTTTACCGGTAAGAGATCATAATTATTTCTACCTCTTGTTCCGGTAGGCAGTTTCTCTGTATTGTGTCAGATTAACTATCCAATGTAGCTGGAAGCACACACTTAGAATTAATATTTACATAAAAATGAATTCCCCCCCCATTTTTAACTTAAATTTTAATTTTAAAGTTTTTTAAAATAGTTTTTATCGTAAGAGTTAATATTCCAACATAGTCTGTCTTGTATAACTACCAGTGGAGTATCAAAATGAAAAATAGCCAATCAGAACTTTAATCTATTTGAACATAACATTAATTTGGAAATTGTAGTGCATGGGAAACTTTAAATGGATAGGTTAACTAGTCTTAGTTAGCAATCATATAGACAGGCTCTGTTGTGTTCACTTGATTTGTTCCTGCTTAACATTCTCATGTGGCTGGCACATTTACATTCTTCGGGCCCTTAAATCAGCTACTGTGATGGGCAGCAGCTATAAGCAGGATTGGCACAAAAGATATCAGGAAGAATGCTCAGAATCTTGGCTGGTTTTCAGAAAATTACTTTTGATTATTTATTACCATCTAAATAACTGCTTTAAAAAGGGGGCTAAGCTAATGTGAGTTTGAATGTGTGACGTTTTCAGAATAGTGATATGATAACATTTTGAGATTAAGCATTAAGATCCTTTTGCTCTGTTTAATTGATTATTTATTAACTGTTCAAGTATATTTTACAAAGAAAATTCAATTTTAAGTACACTAAGCAATTATGTTAAGTAGGGGGACCAGTTTCCCTACTGGTGTAATTCCATTGACTTAATTGGAGTTAGACTAGTAGAGAATTTGGCCTGTCATCTGTATGCTTGATTAGAACTACATTGAACACATACATAAAAATGTTCATTTGATATTGTTCAAATCAATGGATTTGTAAACCCACAAAACATTTACATGAATGTTCAAACCAGGTGCCTAAAGTTAGGCATCTTAATCTATATTTAGGTGCCTGAATGCCACTGGACTTGTTTTTATAAGTGTGAGAACCCTCACAACACATTGAAGGCACTGGGACTCAGGAGATTTTGATTAATTTCCACTCTGTGTTTGTGCCTCAGTTCCCCATCTGTAAAATAGAGATATTAATGCTCCCTATGTCCCACACTTTGTGTTGTCTTTGTAGCTTGAAAGCTTTTCAGGGTTATGACTGTCTCTTGCTATGTGTTTGTACAGTGCCTAGCATACTAGATTCTCAGTTTCAGGTGGGGACTTCAGGCCCTACCATAATATAAATAATTAAGATAATGGGTGACTAATTGTGTTGTACTTACCTATAGTACTAGGCAATGGTCAGCTGCCTACCTGTGACTGAGAACGCAATACAGATTTACTATAACAACTAAATAAACTTAAAAGCTGTACTGATGACCCAAGACATCATTGGTCATAAAGGACTCCTTCCATTTTAAGGTAGAACCTGTGGTGAAGGGAAGTAGAATGTCACCTCAGGAGCAATCATTTAGACATATAGAGCGTGGTTTTAAAAAATCTAGATTGGCTCTTGGGGTTACCCTCCTTTCTCTCCCCCAATTAAAAAAAAATTAGATTTTTTTAGCAGAGCAAAAAATAGATAAAGATCCAAAATATGACCTAGATTCCGTAGAAATGATAATAATAAATGAAACCCCAGCTTTCTAGCTACCATTCTGCTTTTTCTATCAGTCTCTGGACAGCATTCTAGAATGCCCCAATAACCTTTCATCAAAAGGCTGCTGAATCTGGATAAATGTAACCCGTGTTCATAAATCTTTAATTCTGCCAGGATAAGGATGCATCTTTCCAATGCTCAGTATAAATATTGTTTGTTAAAACCTTCCTTTTTAAAGGATGTTTTATTGAACAGCCAACTTACTATTATGACCAGCCAAAATCTAACTTCCATTTCCTACCTAGTGGAGTGACCAAGCGTACTACTAAGATTCCATTATTTATTTAACAAAGGACTCATTCTAAATTAATTGGACTTATGCCTGAGTAAAAACTGCAGGATTGGGCCCAAGGTATTTTCCATTAATATGTTTCCTTTTCCAAGGCTCCATTGCTGTTAACCACACGTTCTTAATCTCCTCCATTCATCTCCATCCTCCCCTGAACCTGGCTCTTTCTTGTCTGCCTTTTAAAGAATTGCCTTCACATTTATTAATTCCAGAGCAGAGTTTGCTGTTTGAAATCAATTGTAAGTTTTGTATTTTGGCAAAATTAGGCAAAACAATCCAAGATTCATAGTTTTGGCTATCTTTAGTCTAAACATTGCCTCAGCTACACATTATATAAAAATATGATGTTTGTTATACTGGTACCACTGTGTCTTTGTCTGCAAAACAAACAAATCTTAATTTTTGAAAAGTTTTTTTAGAACTGTGGTAGCTAAAACACAGCTTTCTAATTTTTTAGATGTTTTTTTCCCAGAGTTAGCAGATTTCCTGACCATGTTATCATGATGTTCTTTTGTGAAATTAATAGCTTTAAAAATTGACAACATATTGCACAACAAGAATGTGCAATATTGTTTGTTAAAGTGATACTGTTTAAAGAACATTTTATTGAACTTTATTTTTCTTTGTTAACTGCATACTAATTTTAAAGGTCAGTGTGGTTAGTTACCATAGTAGTGACCTAAAAATAACCTTTCTAGTGTACCTGTATATTTCTGATCTGTAGTGTTAGCATTCAGAAATGTTCTTTCCCTTAGAGTTTCAGCAGCTAAATAAGTTGCAACCCCTTCAGCTATACTCATAAAAATTTGCTTCCAGACAACATGGTCTGTTTATTGTGTAATAATCGAAATGGCACTAAATTGCAATGATTGCTGAACACTTAGGAATTGCATTAACCACTTAACTGCTAAACTATTTTCTGTTTTCTTCCTCACTGAGAAGTATTATATTGATTTTTCCTCTTAGTTAGTGCTGCTTATTCAACCTCTGAGATGAACAGAATATTTTAGTAGCCTCCTACACTGTCATATTTTGAGTCAATCAGCAGTGACCTTCGCTAGGAATTTTCTAGAGGTTTTTTAAAGAGCCATGGAACAAAGTAGCTTGCAGTGCATAGCCTTGAATTTATTCAGAAAATGGAGGCGGGTGGGGGGACCTTTTGCCTAAGTTACTTCAGAAAATGTATCAGTAGGAAGAAATTGCTCTCTTTCTTTCCCTGTATATGAAAGAATATATTTCCTACTCCTATTTAGTACTCTGGTGCTCAGACAAATAAGTTAATAGTGATGAGGCTTTTAGCCGATATTTAGTCTTGGCCTATAGTGCAGTGTTTTGCATGTAATTAAAAACCTAAATACAGTATTGTCTGAAACATTTTTTCCTAGGTATGGTTCTTGCTTTTGGTGGGGAGAGTGGGTATGATGATGATTTTTACATGTTTCTAACCATTCTGACTTTACTGAGGTAAACTAGAGAAATATTTGGGCAATATCAAACTTTAAAGGTCTGCGATCACAGCTAGTTTTGTTAGAAAATTTTATCAGAGAATAAACTCCTTTCAAGGGTATATGCAGATAAATTGTGGTGTTTGCATTTTTGAGAGAATTTGGCAGAAAAGCTTTGTTTTCTTTTTGTTTTGAAACACCCCTCTTCTCCCCCCCCCCCAAAAAAAAACCTTTCTAAAATCTTGCTTTAAAAAAAAAAATGAAAAAAAACCCACAGAGGCTGATATAGGTAAGGAAGAGTTAAACAGAAATTGAGCGGGGATGCTGGGGGGCAGCAGTGCTGCAGAACATAGCAGTGTTCGTGCGAAGGCAAGTCATTTCCCGAAACACTGCAGACACATGGCCTCAGGCAGTCTAAAACCTTTGGAGACCAAAATGGCTCGGAGGAGTTAGAAGTAATAAGGTGTTTTTCTCTTCTTTCTCCTTCACTGAAATTCTGTAAGGTTGCTATGCATTACCAAGGAACAATGCCACTATTTTTGTGTTTTATATGGGTATTAAGATCCATTACAATTTGACATTTTTAAGATTGGTTATCCTGTAGTTTGGTGTTAAATTGAAGTTGTTTGTTTTGAATTTAATTCTTTCATTTTTCAAAGGGGAAAAAGGCAGCACTGCTGTGCTGATAGCTTACTGAAGTATGCCAGGATTTGGAGTTGGAATCAAATCTGTTTGCTATCACAAAATATAGATGAAATTATTTTTTAAAGAACTCTGTTTTTTCATTGCAAAGTCTGCAGTGGTTTTTGGTCAGCTTTTTAAAATCAGAATACAGAAAGTACTGTGTATATCCCATTTTTGAGGCATATAGTATCTGAGATTCTTTTTAACTGTTATATATCAAATATGTATTATGCTTAATGCAACCTGCTTATAATTATTATAGCGCTATGTGTTTGCAGCAGTTAAATAAACTCCACATCAAATAAATTACTGCAGCAATGTTATTAGGCCAGCAGCAATGTTAAGGACATCTGTTAACTCTTTTTCAAATGCCCTGTCCTTACTCGTTTATTCCAAACATTTCTGTTGTTAATTACTACTTGAAGTATATGACATAGCCCTTCAAACGTAATTGTGGAGACTTGGCGTAGAAGGGGGAAGTCTGGCTTCAAGTAATAATTCTCCCTCCCATCCACTGTCTTCTGAACCTCAGACTACAGCGGGGGAAATACCCATATCTCATTGTTTTAAAGTAAGCGTTTTAAATAAAAGTCAGGTTAATTGTGGGACCAGAATATATGTTTCATTAAATCCTAAGAGCCTGATCCTGTAAACGTGTACACACATGAATATTCTTTACATTGGCCCATCAGACTACTCACATGAGTAAAGACTTACTTATGTGAGTGAAAGTTTGTAGAATTGGGCCGCCTAAAATTCTAGGTTATTATTATAGCTGGTCAAAAATGTTTTGACAAAACTTTTTTCTATCCAAAGAATGCTGTTTTGTCAAAACCTAAAAGTTTCACAGAAAATCTTTTTTGCTGACCTTTTTGTCAGGAAGCTTTCTTGGGTCTAAGGTGGCATTTCTACAGAGGGGGCTCCCTGTAGCTCAGTGGTTAGGGAAATGGCCTGGGACCTGTCTTCCACGTTATCCTCTCATTCTCATTTTGATGCGGAATGAGAACAAATTTCAAAAACCTCAGAATTGTGATTTTCTGGCAAGCCTTAGTTATTGCGTAGTAAAAGTTTTCTCATGTAGAATCCGTTCCATAGTACTTGTGGAAGATAATTTAGTCTTTTTGTCTGAAGTTTGTGTCACTCTAAGGTGTTCCACTAACTGAACAAGGGTAGGCCAAGTCATTTGCAATATATATGGTTTAGTAGGCCTTAGATATTTGACCACAAAAATGAAATAAACTGGATGCTTGTTTTTTTTAAAGGTCGTATGGAGCTTTAGAATGAAATCTGGGGAGAAAAAGGTGAGACCTGAAGACAGACTGTTAATAAGTTTTTGTCTTGCTGAGCTACACTAAGTCTGTCTGTATGATGTGAATATACATTGCTTTTCATTAACATTACATCATTTGCAATGGTAGGAAAATGTTATGCAAACTAAGGAGATCTTGATCATGGTAGTCCAGTTTTCTCATCTGGATAATTCCTATGCTTCAATTTACCCTCTATCTCTGTAATATTACTGTATACCACTGGAGGTTTTGAGTGTTTTTTTCAAGTGTTGGGAATTTCATAGACTGAGACTTTGGATTGTTTTCTCATGTTTTTTTATTAATAGGACTAAATTCACCACAAAACTTCTGTGTGGCTTACTGTGCTGCATGTGGCTGTGGAGGGTCACAAATATGATCTTAGAACATAGCCGAGTGATTCACCAGACAGAGCTGACTACTTGGGAACTTCAGGTTCTTAGTGGCAAAATGACATCCCTCCCTTTATATTTTCTGATTTGATGATGGGAGAAGGGGAGGCCCAAGTACTTGTAAGTGAACACCTTGCTGTATGTATCTGATTCCAAAGCAGTCTTGATACTGATTGGCAGCAATTGCCAGTGAAGCCAGATGAAGGCTTCCCTCATATAGTGACCTCTTTATATGTGCTCTGCAGTGTCTGTCAGATAAGATCATGAGTTGGCCAACTTCCTTTGTGGGCCAATGAATTATGCAGGTGGAGTAATTAGATGTTTTTGTTTTGTGAATCAGGATTAAGTTCTAGGGATGCCTACCTAGGAAAGCCTGTTCAACTGCATAATAAAAGGCATTTTTAATGCAGAGGTGGGAAACGTTTAAATGCAAAAGAAAATTGCAAAATATAAAAGATAATATCTTCTTGTATATGAAGAGGAAAAGTGAATTATAAACTCTAATTGATATCTATTGAAGCTTTTTTCACTATTGCTCTGTGTGGAGAAGGGAATATTTTAACATAAACTCCTAAAAGAAAAACAAGTATTTTCCCCTCCAGTGGAAGATTTTTCAAAAGTAAAATATTTTTATATGGCTGGAAGTTATGTATGAAATATATACTATTACTGACCAGCATTTCTGCACTGTTGTTACAACTGCACTGCAAATTACTTTAATGAAGCATTGTGTTCATTATGTCATTTGCACATTAAACAAAATATTTGAAATATCTAGTACACAAGGATGTAGTTTTGACTTTTCTAACCTACATGCCTTATGTTTATGCCTCAAGATAACATTAAATAACATATTTAAACTACTCATGTGGAAAAAACAAAATTATATCTCATGAACTGATTTCTTCACACTGAGGAATTTCTATCTCCTTTTGTTCAGACACGAAACAGAAACCATAGAGGTACGAATGTTTGTAGAAGTGGCATTATAGTTAGGAATGGAGAAGGCATGAAATCTTTCTAAAGGGAAAAGATAAATGCTCATTTTTAAAAGTTAGCATGAAATTATTTTGCAAGAATATTCCTTTATAAATGTGCTAATGGGATCCATTTCCAATCTTGAGACATTACAATAATATTGATGGGACTAATTGATGGGGGATAATAGGTCAAAAGAAAAAGTATATTGAGCTATTATCATTTAATGTTCTGAGTTATGTCTTAATTATAAAGGAATTTAGAATTGACCCTGACCAATGGGAAATCTTGGCAAGTGATTGTAACAAGTGGCGCCATTGTCTCCATCAGGGTATCAAAGTCCATGACAGGAGCTGGCTCCTACAGCTTGAAGAGAAAAGAGCCTGTAAGAAGCAAACAGCTATCAGCCAAGACACATACAGTTGCAGTAACTGCCAAAGATCATGCAAATCTTGGATTGGCCCTATTCAGTCACATGAGACATTGCAAACCATCTACATCATAGGCTTCAATTCCCACCGTCTCTCGCAGACGAAAGGATGCCAACAAAGTGTGTCTGAATATAAGAAAAGATTAGTAATATCTATGGCTGTTGATTAATCGCAGTTAACTCACGCGATTAACTCAAAAAAATTAATTGTGATTAAAAAAATTAATCGTGATTAATCACAGTTGTAATCACACCGTTAAACAATAGAATACAAATTGAAATTTCTTAAATATTTTGGATGTTTTTCTACATATCTATATATTGTATGCTGTGTTGTAATTGAAATTAAAGTGTATATTTTTATTAAAAATGTTTGCACTGTAAAAATGATAAACAAAAGAAATAGTATTTTTCAGTTCACCTCATACAAGCACAGTAGTGCATTCTCTTTGTTGTGAAAGTGCAACTTACAAATGTAGATTTTTTTTTGTTGCATAACTGCACTCAAAAACAAAACAATGTAAAAACTTCAGAGCGTATAAGTCCACTCAGTCCGACTTCTTGTTCAACCAGTCGCTAAGACAAACAAAAACAACGAGGACTCCGGTGGCAACTTAAAGACTAACAGATTTATTGATAAATAAATAAATAAATCTGTTAGTCTTTAAGGTACCACCAGACTCCTCGTTGTTTTTGTGGATAGAGACTACATAGCTACCCCTGTAATACTTAAGACAAATAAGTTTGTTTACATTTACAGGAGATAATGCTGCCCTCTTCTGATTTACAGTGTCATCAGAAAGTGAAAACAGACATTTGCATGACACTTTTGTGGCTGGCATTGCAAGCTATTTATGTGCCAGATATGCTAAACATTTGTATGCCCCTTCATGCTTCGGCCACCATTCCAGAGGACATGCTTCCATGCTGATGATGCTCGTTAAAAAAATGTGTTAATTAAATTTGTGACTGAACTCAGTGGGGGAGAATTGTATGTCTCCTTCTCTGTTTTACACCTGCATTCTGCCATATATTTCATGTTATAGCAGTCTCGGATGATGACCCAGCATGTTGTTCATTTTAAGAACACTTTCACTGCAGATTTAACAAAATGAAAAGAAGGCACCAATGTGAGATTTCTAAAGATACCCACAGCACTTAATCCAATTTAAGAATTGAAGTGCCTTCCAAAATCTGATCGGGATGGGGTATGAAGAATGCTTTCAGAAGTCTTAAAAGAGCAACACTCTGATGCGAAAACTACAGAACCCAAACCACCAAAAAAGAAAATCAGCCTTCTGTTGGTGGCATCTGACTCAGATGATGAAAAGGAACATGCCTTGAACTGCACGGCTTTGGATCATTATTGAGCAGAACTGATCATCAGCATGGACGCATGTCCTCTGGTATGGTGGTTGACGCATGAAGGGATATATGAATCTTTAGCACATCTGGCTTGTAAATATCTTGCAATAGCAGCTACAACAGTGCCATATGAATGCCTGTTCTCACGTTCAGGTGATACTGTAAACAAGAAGCGGGCAGCATTATCTCCTGCAAATGTAAACAAACTTGTTTGTCTGAGCGATTGGCTGATTTAGGACTGAGTGGACTTGTAGGTTCTAAAGTTTGACATTGTTTTATTTTTGAAGGCAGGGGTTTTTTTGTACATAATTCTACATTTGTAAGTTCAACTTTCATGATAAAGAGATTGCGCTACAATACTTGTATTAGGTGAATTGAAAAATACTATTTCTTTCATTTTTTTTACAGTGCAAATATTTGTAATAAAAAATAAATACAAAGTGAGTACTGTACACTTTGTATTCTGTGTTGTAATTGAAATAAATATATTTCAAAATGTAGAAAACATTCAAAAATATTTAAATAAATGGTATTCTATTACTGTTCAACAGTGTGATTAATCATGATTAATTTTTTTAATCGCATGATTAATCACAATTCATTTTTTTAATCACTTGACAGCCCTAGTAATATCCATATCTGATTTTCCCTCCATTTTCACAGTCCGCGGGAAATTATTCTTTCAAATGCCAATTCTTTATTAAATTTAATAAAACCAGAAGTGTATATTTTCTTGTAGATATCATACGTTTTCTTTAATATGAAACTCAAGCAATATTTCTGTAGATGGAAATCATTACACCTAGGCCAAAAGTTCTCATAGATTTTAGCTAAATAGTGTGTAGCTTTTCGAAAGACAGAATTAAAATGTAAATGCAGTGTCCCAGATAACCTATTCTGCAAATCCCTGGAATTAACACTGCCTTTGAAAATTCAGCTTCACTATGAAACTAAAAATTGATGACATGGAACATCAGACTTTTGCAAAGAAGCTTCTCCCTCAGTTTATGGACCTGTCTCAGAAAAATATATTCTTCTGCTGAGTTTGCTCTGTGTCTGGGAGAACGCACCTAGATATTGCTGGTGAACAGTTTGGGACAAAATATGGATCAACGAAAGCAATACAATTTCATCTCAATGCTACGAACCTTATTTCATATTGACTTATTTTGGTCTAGCTATGCTGTGATATGTGCTAGTTTTGAAAATCAGAACTTGGGGCAAATTCTGATCTCATTTAGGTAAATGTAAAAATCCCTTTTGACTTCCAGTTTTGATAATTGTTCTCTATGGTATGTCTACACAGGGATAAAAGACCATGCCACAGGTCTTTTATCCCTGTGTAGACATACCATAGAGAACAATGGTATGTTCAGGCTGAAGGGCTCAAAATTGTGGTGCAGACATTTGGGCTTAGGCTGGAGCCCAAGCGAGGGTGAAGGGTCCCACAGCTTGAGCTCCAGCCCAAGCCCAAACATCTACACAGTGATTTTTTCAGCCCCAGAGCCTGAGTCCCGTAAGCCCAAGTCAGCTGACCCGTGGGTTTTTATCCCTGTGTAGACACACCTAAAGGCAGTGGGTTCTCACTAAAGGGCCCATTGTGGGGCTGCAGGCAGGTTTCAGGAGGTCTGCCAAGCAGGGCCATCATTCGACTCACTGGGACCCAGGGCAGAAAGCCAAAGCCCCACTGCATGGGGCTGAAGCCAAAGCCTGAGCAGTGTAGCTTCGCAGAGGCCCCTGTGGCATGGGGCCCTGGGCAGTTACCTTGCTTGCTACCCCCAATGCTGGCCCTGGCTTTTATGTGCAGAAAAACAGTTGTGACACAGGTGGGTAGTGAACATAAGAACGGCCATACGGGGTCAGACCAAAGGTCCATCTAGCCCAGTATCCTGTCTTCCAACCGTGGCTAATGCCAGGTGCCCCAGTGGAGTTTTTATAGCATGGAAAGAAAAAGGTTAAGAACCCCTGCCCTAGGGCACACAAACTTTCCTTTTTCAGTAAGACCAGTTTTGTTATTAGGATACCTCTTAAACCTTTCATAAGTCTGCCCATTTTGAAATTTAGACTTTCTGTTTAATCTGAAACGAATACTTCAACAGTAGAAAGATTTTTGAGATTCAGTCATTGTTTCCATTTAATAACTGTTATATATAAATTTGTAAAAGAGCCATCTAATGAAATTGATATAGTAGAAAGGTTTAACGAAGTCTGGGAACCTTTTGACTTATTTCTTAACTAAAAGTTACCCAAATATCTTGTCTCTTATATATCAGCACTTGTTAGATTTTTCCTTTACTGCATTCTTCAACTGCTTTGTTGAATGCCATCTTGTGCAATCTATTTCTTTTTTTATTTTGTGTGTTTTTGGGAATATACTTTAGTAATACAATACATTTTCATTTTTTTATAACATTTATTTTTCTTTTTTCATTGTGGTGTTTTAATTTGTACCATTATTGTTTTTTTAAGGTCATGGTTTTTTTCATTTGTTCATAGACAAACACCTGTCAGGAATGGTCTAGAAAATACTTAGTCCTGACATGAGTGCAGGGGACTGGACTAGATGACCTCTCGAGGTCCCTTCCAGTCCTATGATTCTGTATTTACTATTTAGAGTATAAAAATGTCAAACTAAATTGATCTTATACTAAACGTGCAGTATGTGAAAATACCCAAGCAGAGATATAGACCACTTGATACAGCACATTGCTTCGATAGAGTCTGAGCTAAATAATGTATGATGAACTAAAGAACATAAACCTGATTTTGCAAGGTGCTAAGTACCCACTATTCCTGCTGTAGGAGAGACACCACTCAGGATCTGGACCGTAACATGTTAAAGTAAGTCAACCTCAGTATGATGGCTGCATGAATAAAGTTATCAAGATCTTAGGAGTCTTTTCAGAAAGATAAAGGATGCGCTGATTACAGTTTTACCTTGTTATATGACAGATTTCAGCCTAAAATAAAAACTTTGGTTTTAAAGAATTTTTTTTGGTTGGCTTTTGACCATCTAACATCAGCTGGGGAGCAGTGAAGGCTTCTGAAGAACAACATATAACCCAGACATCCATTTTGCTACAATTTAATTTTAAGAGGGTAAGTGGAAGCCAAGATCTAAGAATTGCAGTTGTTAGTGGCAAAAGCTGATATGGGATTATAAAGGTTATAGTTCAGATAGAACAGATGGTAAAATAGTTATAACCTACAATACCATATGTTACTACATAAGACATGCAGGTAGTACTATATATATGCTATCTTGAAAAATCAGATTTTAAGAAAGCAAAAAGGATCAATTGTATACATGAATATATAACATTTGCTTAAAATATTTTGTTCAGTAATATAACATATTTCAGTCCAGGATAATCAAAGGACTGTAATTAGTAATTACGTAACTCAAAGTACCAAAGTGAGATAAAATGATCTTAGACCAAGTCCAAAAATAAAACACTGATTATTCTAAAATGGCTAATATAAATTTAGGTGATTCAATTAAATCTCATTGATCATGGTTATAAACAGACTGTAGAAAAAGTAATCAAAGTTAAATTCAAAGCACCAAGAATAGGTTAATACTTGATCTATGGTTTCTGTAATGATTCATCTGGGGCCAGATTTTCAAAAGTGCACATTACCCACAACTGAGACCGGATTTCCAAAGAGCTTTGCTCTCATTTAGGTACCAATGAAGTGGTCATGTTCCCATTGAGAACAATGGAAGCTACTGAGTGCTGAGCACTTTGGAAAATCTGGCCCCCGCAGTATAGTTTCTACCATTATTATTCAATTTATCTTTTTAAGAATCTGATTTTATGTTAGAAAAATTGAAAATATCAGACAATAAAGAAAAAGGGTTAATCAAATCAGAAATACTTGGAGAAGTGGAATGGTAGCAAAGGAGAAAAATGAAGGCAGAGAGTTGTGATTTGGAGTGGTGGTAAAGAGCCTCTGGGCTTGAGATTCATCTCGCATTTTATAATACTCATGTTGTGTTGTATCATAATGCACTTGCTTCTTCTAGAGCTAGCTGTTTCTCATATCTTATTGCCAATGGTAAAAATAGGCCAGTAGCATCATTCCATACTGTTGAGCACATTCTGAATCCCACATTTTTTCATTTGCCTCCACTAATTAATTTAGTAAATCTTATTTCTCATATTGCTGATGATTGGTTGTGCCAGCTCCCAGCCAAAGATACTGACTATATTGCACTCCACTGCCTTTTGTTAAACTTTGCCAAAATTCGTCCCATCGCTAATCTCCGTTTTTGGCGAGTATTTTGGAAAGGTGTTTTGTCCTGTAGCTGTGGCCTATTTCCCTAGTAATTATTTGTATGAGAAATTTCAGTTAATTTGTTGGTCATTTTCAGCTTTGGGAAACTGTCAGTCTAGATCTGTTTTATTTCTTCAGTTGGTATCACACAATTTTGTCTTGGTCTTTGTTTTTTTGTTTATACATGCTATTTTGTATCTTTGAGAATTGTTTCCCATTATACTGTAATATCTGTTTTTATTAGTAAACAGATTTGTTACTACTGACCCCTTTGATTTTTGATGGTCTTGATTTTAACATCCTTCACCTATCTAACTTAAGTGCAATTAGTATCTATATATTTGAAATTTATTTATAATCAAGCAAAGATCATGGTAGATCTTTGGTGTTTACTTTTACTTGTTAATTTGTCTCTTCCTAAGGTACTCTGAATGGTATTCAACTTTAACAAGATACTAAAGTTACCAGTTTAGGGATGATTTCAGGAATTTGACAAGAATTTGTCACTTATTGATATGGTAATACTGGATATAACTTTGTTATATCAATGTATAATTTGTTAAAGTCTTTGCTAATTGGGCTTGTGGCTTGTATTTTCTAGAGGCTATATCTTATTCACAGTGTTGTTGCAGGTTTCAGAGTAACAGCCGTGTTAGTCTGTATTCGCAAAAAGAAAAGGAGTACTTGTGGCACCTTAGAGACTAACCAATTTATTTGAGCATGAGCTTTCGTGAGCTACAGCTCACAAAATTTCTTGCAGATGTATTCCTGTACTCATTGTACTCTCAGTTCATGTGTTCAAACTAGTTCTGTTTTTAAGTCCCTTCCTTAACTACTTCTACAACTTTGTGTGACCTGTAATACCAATTTCCTAAAAAAAGAAGCTGATCTTTCTGAAACATTTCATACTGCATCTCAGTCCACAGTAGGATCTGTTTGGAAGGTAAAAAAAAAAAAAATTTAAAAAAGACTTTTAAAGTCACGAACCAAAATTTTCTCCAAAACAGTTTGGCATAGAAACTCAAAAATTTGCTCTGTTTTGTTGGCCATCCTGCAGAGAAGTGCCTTTAAGAGTTTAGGTGGTTGGTTGGTTTTGGGTGGGAGTCAGTGGAGAAGGCAGCAATTTGGAGATGCAGAGAACGGGACGAGATAAAGAATTGTTGATAATTTTATAAACAGCAAAGTTTAAATGAGCAGTACAATAAATGTTTATAAATTTAAACTGACCTGCTACTGACTCTAGGCTTTGCTGTTTCACCAGCTGCTGGGTTGAGCCACAGATTGGGAGGCATGGATTTGGAGGGTATGTGACTACAGGGGGGTAGTAGTAATGCATAGTGGCAGGAGTACAGGAGCCTGATAGGGAGAAGGGGGGACTCGGGTATGGGAAGGACGTGACAGGGCTGACACAAAATTATGCTCTGGGCTCTGGTGCTGTGATAGTGACAGGATGAGGGTCAGCTTCTGGGGATAGGGGTAAGAAATTGGAGGGCATGGAAGCAGGATGAGGGGGCATAGAGGATGCATGGAATGAAGGTAAGGGAGAGGACATGGGTGTCAGAAAAGTGGTGTACAGCACTTGGCAGTAGGCCTGCAAGGGAAGTATGCAGGGGATTAGAGTTGGGGCATGAATTGTTGGGGGTATGAAAGGGAAGGGGGCATAAGCGGTTGCTTGGTGCTAGGGAGAATTGAGAAGGGCATGAAAAAAGGAGAGGAGCAAGGGATATGGAAATGGAGTCAGGAAAAAAGGAGAGGAGCAAGGGATATGGAAATGGAGTCAGGAGGTGGCAGGGCATGATAAGTCGTATAGCATGGATGGTGCATGCGTAGGACCCAGGTGAAACTTAGAAAGAAGATGTGGAGAACCATGAGGGGCATGGAGGGAGCAGGGGAGTTTGGGGTAGGGGTGTAGCTTGAGACGTGTCTCCTAAATGTTAAGAAATCTGGAAATGAATGGCTAAGGGATTCAGCCAGTTCCCACTGTACATGAGAATTCCTCAATCACTGTCACCCAACCTAATTTACCCCTAGGGTGACCAAATGTCTGAATATTATGTGTTTTGTCTTATATATGCAACTGTACCCCCCACCTCCTCCCAAAAAAAGTGTATCCCAATTTTTTACACTTGCTATCTGGTCACCCTATTTATACCAATCATCAACTGTATTCCCTGACATTTGCAAAAATACATGAAAGGTTAAAAATAGCTCTCTGTTGACAAATTTTAACATCTCATTTCCTATTCAAGTGATTAATTTCCAACACACTGTCCTGTATACTGAAGGTAATAATAGTTAGATCTTAACATTTCATTGCTTCTTGAATGTACGATGACCACCAGATATTAATTTTAGATCATTTCTACTTTTAAATGTAAACTTGTAAATATTTGACTTTGTGAAGCCACATCTGATCTACTGTGGCAGATGATGCATGAGCGGGGTTTCTGCTTGGTGTGTTTCATCCATGCTCTAAGATAGTATTTTGTGTAATTTCAAGGTGGGAGGGAGTCCAGGACATAAGTAGAGGACTCCTGAGTTAGTCTAACCAGCTCTAAGCGGGAGAGGATTCCAACCCAGGGATGTTCATTCTGTGAAGTTAACCACATTGCATATTTAAGTGGTTTTATGGCCTGGATGTACAAATTAGGGGCATACATTACCCGCCATTCATGGGACCTCAATGATAACTGTAGGAGGTTTATACTACTGTATTTAGCTTATGACTAAGCTTTTAATACAGCTACTGTTGCATGCAACATCATTCAATGGAAAAATTTATGCTAAGCACTTTTAATGCTATTGTTGTTTTTTCCCTTTGTTTATTTGGGCATTGGTGCAAAAATTATTTAATTTGCACACAGAATTGCTAGGATTGCTCAAAAATAGGCACACAGTTGCATAACAAAATTATTTGAAAATCTTGCTCTTAATGTGTCATAATTAGTTGAGATGAATGAGGGCAATTCACGCCTCTTAGGGCTTTTGTTTGAGACTGTCTGCAGAGTCAGGAAGATTTTGCTTTGAGCTACACTCGGATCACGTTTGTAAGGTTTTCTTCACAACCATTAGGACTAGACAATTAGGGCTTGTCTACATGGTGCAGTAAATGCATACTGGGGTTTGATTTCTGAAGTGCACCAACATGCACTAACTAACTTTGGGGGGAGGGATAGCTCAGTGGTTTGAGCATTGGCCTGCTAAACCCAGGGTTGTGAGTTCAATCCTTGAGGGGGCCATTTAGGGATCTGGGGCAAAAATTGGGGATTGGTCCTTCTTTGAGCAGGGGGTTGGACTAGATGACCTCCTGAGGTCCCTTCCAACCCTGATATTCTATGATTCTATGATCCATATTAATTGGTCTGTGTAGACTCTGCTGGTGCATACTAAAGGTTCCCTACTGCAGATACTCCTGGGGGCATTCTGCACCAAAATATTAAAAATTCTGCACACAATATTTTAAAATTCTGCAAATTTTGTCAAAATAATACTACATTATCATGTCGGTTTCAATTATTTTGATAATTTATTTCAAAATACCAGCCAGCGAGTATGTCTGTAACAATACAGACACACACAAAAATACGTCCAGGAATAGAGAGCTAAAGAAACCCCTGTGACAACCCAGTTCCTGTTTCTCTGGTCCCTTCCCCTCCCCAGAGCCCAGCCGTGGGGGAGGAACACCCACAACCCCTCCCTCCCACAGCCCACCTGTGAGGGATCCTGAGCCAATACACCTGAACCCCCTCCTCCCCAGAGCCCAGCCCCTAGCCCAGACACCCACCCCCTAACCCAGCTGTGGCCCTCCAGTCCAGACACCCACCCCTCTTTTCCCCCAGAGCCCAGGGATCCAGAGGGAGAAACATCCTGATGCTCGGTCTCAGGCTTGCTGTGTACCACCCTCTCCTTCCCTCAGGTCATGCTGGGAACTGCAGCTGCCAGGAAACCTCTAGCTCCCTCTCCCCTCCCCCAGCAGTTTTGTCTATGTGCAAGCTGGGCTCTGCCAGTTCCAACAACCCCGAGTGGCGACCAGTAGCACTGCAGCCCATTTCTGTGTGGGAAAGGAAATTCTGCAAGCATGTTAATTTCTGCAAAATTCTGCATTGCGCAGTGGCGCAGAATTCCCCCAGGAGTATGCAGATTATGTTAAAGAACACTACTGAATCTTTCATGTATCAAGGTCTACACAGACCAATTAATGTTCAATACGTTAGTGTACTTTAGAAATCACGCCTCCTATTGCACATTACCCCACCATGTAGACAAGCCCCTCTTCCTTTCTCTTTTTTTTAAAGAAAGATTGCATTGTGTATATCTGAATCTGCTGTGTGGGGACCAGAAAATACCCTATGTTCCTTGTGGGAGGGGCATTTGACATGCAATTGTATGAGAGAGAGAGAGAGATGGTATCTTTCAAAGGACTTGAAGGTCAGTTTGTGTGACTTATTTTACAGCGCAGTGCAAGATACACCTCTTTGTGCTGGCCTTCCTTCATTAGGAAAGGCTGCAAAGCAGCCTGGTGTCCTATCCCATTCGCTACATTTCTTCAGCTCAGCATGCCTTTACTAAAGGGAGAGGCAAAGAAAAATAGTTCTTACTTGGCTAGCAATTCGGTATATCTTGATTAGGTTTGAAATGCTTAAATTCTACAGTTATAAGTATTCCAGGTATTGATATCAAAAACAGTTCCAGTGTTCTAAGCTTCTTGTTAAATAAGTCACAAAATCATATAGATTACAAAATGAAGGACTAGCCAAAATCAAAGGATGCAAAATGCAGACAATGATTTTGAACAAATATAAAGGATGACCCCAAGGAAAAGAAATCAGATGAGAATCAAATATGATTCTAGGGGCTATTTGCTCTGTTGGCTGATCGATCACAGTTCCTCCAGAGTTGTTTTAAAGTTCTTTGTCTCATAGTGATGGAAAGTATAGGGATATGCAACATGATTGGACTGGAGTAAGATGGGCAAGGATACAAAAATATTTGTGCTAGAGTGTAAACTGCTGTTGAAAGATGAGTAAAAGAGAGTGCCTTGATGTCGACAACAAAAAAAATAATTGGCAGGGTCTGTATTTCAAAGGGAGCAGCACCTGATTAAACATTTGCAAAGCATAGGAGGATGAGCATTCCAGGTGAAATGTGTGTTATATATACACACAAACACACACACACACACACACACACTAAAGAGGTTATTCTGTACATAATTATATCTACAAGAATACAACTCCAAATCCTAAAGTTCTTACTCGGGTAAATCACTCACTGGAATCCAAGTAAAGCAATGAGTTGTTGTAGCCGCAAGATGTCCGTGGATTGAGGCTATGGCAAGGTCTATACCTGCAACGAAGAGCAAGTTGGCGAACAACATGGATGAAAAGATTTGGGGACCACAGACCCTAGCAGCTACTGAGCACCTGGCAAGAAGTGGGAGGATCTAAAACATGAAATTTTTAAGGTATACTAGCTGTGGAGTCAAGGATACAGAAAGACAATGAACAGTTTAAAATTAAATAGTTTTATTCAGCTTTTATCTGAAGAGGGGAAAAAAAGGGGGAGAGAGAGAGAACCAATTTTCATATGTGAAGGAGGCAAAAATTCTCTTCTCACTTTGGCTGACGGACCTTAATAATTTTCTGCACTTCTCAAACCTTATATGACCACGCCAAGCATCAAATATCCCTGCCCCCATTTCATAGATGGAGTAACCAGGCATAGAGTTAAGTGATTTCTAAGATTACATCGGAGTTTTGTGGCAGAGCTAAGAATGGAACCTAGGTTTTTGTTATATCTGTTGGAACAGAGTCCTCAGATGGATCAAAGATGTGCCACATTTCTGGCACCTCTGGGGCTATGAGAAGCTGAGTGCCAGTTTGGCCCAGGGCCACCTCTACTTGCTTGTGGCTACCAAGTGTCGTTGGCTTATAACAGTCCCCGAGGGGCTCTTACACTGGCCAGGGATCATTGGAATGGGGTGATGCAGCCACTAATTCTGCACACCAGTGGGCAGGGCAGGAGTTAGTTCTGTTTATGTTTGATGTAGAACTTAGTATCTTTGACATACTTCTAGCACATCATCCATGTTGTCTCAGCTGATGTTGGAGACTATTTTTTGCTAACCTCATTAAGTTAAATGAAAGAATGAGATTAGGCACTGGGCAATAGTTTGTGACCTGTTTTAACATCAAGTGATTTTTTTTTAGCGCTGGTTGGATTGCTGCATGTTTTAGGAGGGTGTGGGGGAGATTCCCCTCAGTTAAGGAAGCGCTGACAACTTCTGTCATTAGGAGTCCTAGGTGGTATATATTTTACCATCCAGGAAGGACGTGAATCAGAGTCGCAGCTGGTGGCTCTGATTATTGTTTGTGCTTCCATGACTACTGCTTGTGTCAATGGACTGAATTCTTGGAAGGGGAAGGCATTGTTCCTCCAGGCCTACTCTCAGCTTGTTGTTAGTGGCCTGTGAGTCCTTCCTGCATGCAGATGACCTTTTCTGTGAAATAAGATGCCTGACAGTGGGAGGAGCTTTGTTCTGCTGATTCAAGGCAGTTTTGCAGAGTTCCAAGCAGCTTACTATGTGGATTTTTCAGACCGGCCTGTAAATCTTGAACCTCTGTTGGCTGTATGTATGTGTTAGAGCCCATGATATATTTAATAAGACGAAGGGGTTTGCCACTGTGTCAGTGCATAAACTTTCACCTCCCTCGTTCTTGTGCAGGATGCTGTACACAATTGACTGCTGTCCTCTCCCTTAGAGGTTGCTTCAGTTCTATGGTGCTCTGTATACAATGTGTGTAGTTCTATGGTGCATACAATGTGTGTAGTTCTATGGTGCTCTGTATACAATGTGTGTAGTTCTATGGTGTATACAATGTGTGTAGTTCTATGGTGCTCTGTATACAATGTGTGTAGTTCTATGGTGCATACAATGTGTGTAGTTCTATGGTGCTCTGTATACAATGTGTGTAGTTCTATGGTGCATACAATGTGTGTAGTTCTATGGTGTATACAATGTGTGTAGTTCTATGGTGCATACAATGTGTGTAGTATTTGTGGGTGAAAGGTGCAATGTGATTGTACATTATTGTTGCAGTGCATGCTGCTACTTTGACGCATGCCTGTTTTATTGGGATGACTCTTAAGAGAGCGATTTAGAGAAATGATTATGATTGGTAATGGCTGCTTAACTGGGACGATAATATTGTAAATGTAGCTAGTTCCAAGCAGTGCAGCAGTGATCATCCAGGTGTTACGTGAGTGTGAAATTAAAACATCTGATCTTTAAACACAAGTTGCCAAATAAAGATTAAAAGGATATGTTTTCTCATAGCCCTCTAAGGTCACTGTAAATTCTAGTGACCTCAGTCAAGTGTAGCTACATTCTGCTAGTATTTTCCCAATAACTCCAATAAAATGTACTAGATGATTTGAAATTAGTTTAATATACAATTTTTTACATTACAAATGCTGTACATATGTATCTAGCTGTTGGTAAAATATATTTATTAAAATAGCACGTATTATAGTAAACAGAATATAATACATGTCTATTCTATATTATCTAAGAAATGTAGTTGAAGACTGCACCATAATGTACAAGAGGTCATAGTTTATGTGGGCAGTCTTACTCTAGTATTTTCTGGCTTTTGATTGCCTTACTATGGAACCATAAAAGTCTTTTAATGTAGATTTTTGCATTTGGGAGCACAGTTGTACTTGATTTGTTTTGAAAATTTGGTCCAGGCAGTTTTGTATGGTTATCTGAACCTTTGAGAGTCCCCACTTCCTTAACCCTTGGACAGTCCTTCATCCTGTATCTCCCATTTGGCCTTCAGTTCTGCTTGTCACTCCTCAATCTGCAAACTACATGTTCTTCAGAGGGCGCAAGGGAATGGGCAAGAATGTTTCTATCTATGTCCGGTCTTGTAAGGTGTGCCAAAACGTAAAAAAAAACAAAAACAAAACCCAAAACCTGTTCAAAGTCCCTCTCCAGCCACTCCCCATTATTAAGGTTCCATTTCAGCAAGTAGCTGTGAATATTATGGGTCCTTTCCCAAAAAAGACACCCAAAGGAAAGCAGTACATACTAACTTTCATAAATTTTGCCACCCAATGGCCAAAATCAGTAGCTCTAAGCAGCACCAGGCACTGGTGTGCCAGGCACTAACAGACATTTTTGCCAGGGTAGGTTGGCCCTCCAACATCCTCACAGATGCAGGAACTAATTTCCTGGCAGGAACTATGAAAAGCCTTTGGGAAGCTCATGGGGTAAATCACTTATTTGCCACCCCTTACCACCATCAAACAAATGGCCCAGTGGAAAAGTTTAATAAAACTTTGGGGGCCATAATATGTAAATTTGTAAATAAGCACTCCAATAATTGGAACCTAGTGTTGCAGCAGTTGCTCTTTGTCTACAAAGCTGTACCACATCCTAGTTTAGAGTTTTCACCATTTGAACTTGTATATGGCCGCGAGGTTAAGGGGCCATTACAGTTGGTAAAGCAGCAATGGGAGGGGTTTACACCTTCTCCAAAAACTAACATTCTGAACTTTGTAACCAACCTACAAACCACCCTCCCAACCTCTTTAGCCCTTGCTAAAGAAAACCTAAAAAATGCTCAAAAAGAGCAAAAAGCCTGGTATAATAAACATGCCAAAAAACGGTCCTTCAAAGTAGAGGACCAGGTCATGGTCTTAAAGGCGCTCCAGGCCCATAACATAAAAGCATCGTAAAAAGGGCCATTCACAGTCCAAAAGCGCCTAAAAGCTGTTAATTATCTCATAGCATTCCCCACCTCAAACCAAAAGCCTAAGGTATACCATATTAATTCTCTAAAGCTCTTTTATTCCAAAAATAAGTCAGTAAGACTGTAAATAAGTCAGTTTACAGTCCAGGGAGGAGATAACGCTAAGTGGCCTAAAGGTGTCTACTACAAAAAAAAAAAAAGTGCTGGTGGTGTGGAAGAGGTGAACCTCTCCATAACCCTTGGGCATATGCAGCAACAGCAGATCAAGGAGCTGTGCACTAGCTACGTGCCGACGTTCTCAGCCACCCCAGGACTGACTGAACGGGCATACCACTCCATTGACACAGGTAATGCTCACCCAATTAAAGTCCAACCTTACCGGGTGTCTCCTCAAGCTAAAACTGCTATAAGACAAAAAATCCAAAATATGCTACAAATGGGTATAATCTGCCCCTCTGCCAGTGCCTGGGCAACTCCAGTGGTTCTAGTTCCCAAACCAGATGGGGAGATACGTTTTTGCGTGGATTACCGTAAGATAAATGCTGTAACTCGCTCGACAACTATCCAATGCCATACATGTATGAATTATTAGATAAACTGGGGCGGGCCCAGTTCATCTCTACCTTGGACTTAACTAGTAACCACAAATGCGTCCAAGCGTGGTGTGGGAGCAGTCTTAATGCAAAAAAAACAAAAAACAAATCAAAAGTTCCATCCTGGCGTGTTTCTCAGCAAATAGCTGTCTTAAAAAAAAAAAAGCCACTGGTCAATCAGTAAAAAAAAAAAAAAAAGAATGTTACGCCATTGTCTACGCTCTGGAAAAGCTACGCCCATACGTTTGGAAGCGGCACTTCCACCTGCAAACCAACCATGCTGCACTACAGTGGCTTCATGCCGCCACGGGAAATAACAAAAAACTTATTCGGTGGAGTTTAGCTCTCCAAAATTTTAATTTCAGCATACAGCACATTTCAAAACCTTCTAACAAATTGGCTAATGCACTCTCCCATAAAAGTTTCCCAAAATCAACTGGTTCAAATCGTCCTTAAAATGTAAAAAATATTGTTAGTCTTTGTACACTTGGTAGTATATTTAGAGGTGCCATGTGTCTTATTAACTCTGTTTTCTCCTAAAGCTCCAGGAAAAAATCACAGCCAGTGTTTCACCCTATCTGTAATTGGGGTGTGTGTGTCATAAATATAAAGGGAAGGGTAACCACCGTTCTGTATACAGTGCTATAAAATCCCTCCTGGCCAAAGGCAAAATCCTTTCACCTGTAAAGGGTTAAGAAGCTAAAATAACCTCGCTGGCACCTGACCAAAATGGCCAATGAGGGGACAAAATTCTTTCAAATCTGGAGGGGCGGGGGGACAAAGGGTTTGGTCTGTCTATGTAATGCTTTTGCTGAAAACAAATCAAAAATGCAAGCCTTACAACTCCTGTAAAGTTAGTAAGTAATCTAGCTAAAAAATGCGTTAAATTTTCATTTGTTTAATGGCTTGTAAAATAAGCTGTGCTGAAGAGAATGCATATTCCTGTTTTTGTGTCTTTTTGTAACTTAAGGGATTCTCTGTGTTTTAAATCTAATTACCCTGTACAGTATTTACCATCCTAATTTTACAAAAGTAATTCTCTTACCTTTTCTTTAATTAAAATTCTTCTTTTACAAACTAATTACTTTTTCATTGTCCTTAAAATCCAAGGGTTTGGGTCTTTGTTCATCTGTACCAATTGGTAAAAATTGTTATCAGCCTTCCTCAGAAAAGGGGGTGTGGGGCTTGGGGGAAATATTTGGGGGGGAAATGTCTCCAAGTGGTCTCTTTCCCTGTTCTTTGTTTAAAATGCTTGGTGGTGGCAGCATACTGTTTAAGGACAAGGCAAAGCTTGTACCTTGGAAAAGTTTTTAACCTAAGCTGGTAAAAATAAGCTTAGGGGGTCTTTCATGCAGGTCCCCACATCTGTACCCTAAAGTTCAAAGTGGGGAAGGAACCTTAACAAATGCCTTAACCTTAAACTTAACAAATTAATAAGAACGTAAGACTTGGTGACTGATGTTAGGGAGTAGTGCTTTTTGAGAACAGTCCTAACAGCCAGCATGTTCCGCAGCGATAAAGTACCATCTACTAGAGGTGAAGAGTCCCAGGTAACCAGCCAAATGACTGTCATTATTAATGAATGCATGCAGTGTTGTTGTAGCCAGGTAGGACATTAGAGAGACAAGGTGGGTGAAGAAACATCTTCTTTTTGGAGCAACTTCTGTTGGTGGGAGAGACAAGCCAGACCTGAAGACCTCTGTGTAGGCTCAAAAGCTTGTCTCTCCCACCAACAGAAGTTGGTCCAATAAAAGATATTACGTCTCCCACCTTGTCTCTCTCATTAATGAATGGCAGCCATCAGAAAGCCGCTTTCTTTGCACAACCCAAAGACAAATCGCTGTGCAGGCAGAACTTCACTTGCTCTTGCTAACAGTAATTATGCATGGGACTGTGTGGATAAATTGATTTAGGGAACTGAAACTTTTCAAATGGACTGATATCTCTGTGAGAATGACCTATTGATGCTCAGGCAGTTGAGCACCCTGAGCTAATCCCCTTCAGTGGGCAAAGCTAGACATAACCCTGCATCACTCATTTCCATTCAGGCAGTCTAGGGCACTGATCTCCTGCCAAGTTTGTTACTCTCTGTTTTAGAAATAGTGTTGCGTAATCAATTTCTGCCAGAGATCAGGTTGTGTTTTTGTGGGTAATGCTCTCTTACAAGAAAAGGTGGACAAATTGGTAGTGAATGCCAGTCTCTTCCAGCTGGAAGTTTTTGAGGTGAAGTAGTTTTATAAAGCTGACTGTTTCCATTGTAGTATGGTACTATATCATGTTAAACAAAGCCATATATTAAGGCAAGGAAACATCAGAAAGCTTTCTTCTTGTAATAGCCGCCCACTTTTCTCAGTCTGAATCATATCTATTGAAAGAATCACATTTAATGAGAGAATTTTCTAAACATCATGGCTCAGTATGCTTAACCTTCCTCGTTATTTCGTGACATTAAAAATTACTGCACGCTGTCTGTGAAATGTTGCAATTGTGTTGGTATTTAAGGTGCTTGTAAATACTCGTGCAAAACAGTTTTTCTGATGTTTGACTGCAGGGTGAGGTGTGTGTTTATATGCCCAGGGGAAATGAGATGTATTTGCATCAAAGAGGGTGTAACAAGCAAGCGCGTGCCAGAACCACGTAGTTAGGAGCAGTTGCACTGAACTAGTATGAGCCAAAAATGTTTGCACATGAAAATCACTGGCTTCCTAAAGAAATAATGGACTTTAATCCATTTTTATAAATGCTGCTGATTCGAAAGGCTCAATGGTGGCTTTTGGTGAGGAATAGTATTAGAAAACAAACCTTTTGTAAAGACCCTACATCATGCATATTAAGACTTTTTGTAGGATTGAGTTTGGCCACAATTGTATTGTTTCATGCAGTACTGTTAATCTGTGAGGTGCTGTTAAAAGGTCATTTTTTACATATCACTACACATTGTAGTTACTCTGATTAAGAGCTTGAGTCATCATCTCCCATTGAAATCAATGAAACCACTCCTATTAACTTCATTGAGAGCTGATTGAGCCCTAAATTATGTGGGACAGCTAATTATAAATAATAATAACTTTGCATTTGTAAAGCCCCTTTTAGTCACAGATCTAAAAGCACTCTACAAAGGTGGTTTTCTAGTTTTACAGATGGGGAAACCGAGGCAAAAAGGAGGGGGGATTGTTTTTTACTTTCCCAAGGTCATCCAGTAACCCAGTGGCAGATTGAGCATTTGAATCTAGGTCTCCTGACTCCCGGTTCCCTGCAGTAGCCTCTAAGCCACAGTTCTGTACTTCTCTATTCTTCCCTGCATTCTCTAGCTCACTATGTATATGTCCGCTTTACTTTGCTACATCTTTATTGACTTAGATTTTTTTTCAAGCATACAACTACAATCACCTTCCCCAGGCTTTGGGACTTCTAATATTGAAACAAAACAATAATCAATAAATACATTGAACTGCTAAAATCCATGGAGAACCACATAATCCTAGTTCATTCCCACTCTGCTACACTACAGTTAGCAAGCCCCTCCTCAAATGCCCCAAAGAAATGAGAGCCTAACACACCCAGGCTCTGGCAGAGCAAGGTGTTGGGACCATGTTCCAGAGTCAAGGGGCCCTCAGGGAAAAGCTTTTGCCAGCAACTCCCTCTCTTTTGTGTTGACGGTGCTTGTCAGAGGATGACACTGTCCCTTTAGTAGCACCAGTGCACCTCAGCTGACCCCAGTTGAGCTTTAAAAGAGGGCATAGAGTTTACATAGAGTCCCAGATGGGGAGGCAGGGGAACCTCGGTGATTCAGACTGAGGGCTGGTCAGGAAAGGGGTGGGCATGAGGCTTTCACTGCCTGCTCCCTGGAAGTAGTGATTCCTGGAGAGCTAGGACTGCCAGAGTCCCCTGAGGGGAAGGCAGGAGCACAGGACAGCGAGAGTCCCTGGGAGGGGCCGCAGAATGAACCTGAGAACTAAAAGGGGAAAAACCCCCTGTAACCCAGGGTGAACTGAGCAACTGTGCTAAGTTGGACAATAAAACTACGTAGAGATGGTGCGCGTGGCAGCGAGTCCTTAGTAAGCTGGGGAGAAGTCCTGCCTTGTGACAGTCCTCCTGCAGCAACGTTTGTTTTACATGAAGACTTACCTGTTCTTTTATGACCTCCAGATTCAGACTTCGATTACTATGCTACGCTCTGGGCAAAGATCACCTTCCCAAATGTCCCAAGGTGTAGTTTCAAGTGGAGTCGTCAAATCTTGGGTTGACAAAGAGATGAGGAAGTGTGACAAGGTCTACATCCAAAGCAAATGGCTGCATTCATCTTACATGGGGGAGATGGAGAAGTACGCTCTTCACCATAACTGTATCTGGTTGCAGGGTTTAACAAGACCCCTAAATTGCAAACTTTATTTACAAATGATTGCCATCCGCCATCAGTTACAGGGGCTGATATAACTCTAACCACTCCAGTGACTTCCCCCAACTCGCAAACATGCTTGTTTATTTGCACTGTGCCTCTGCCGCGTAGCTCCAATCTGTTCCAGTGCACCTCTTCCAGTGTACTCTTTCACCTTACTATCTAAATTTTATCCCAGAGATTACCCTCTGATCACAAAGGCCTCTCACTCTTAAAGCCAGACAAGACATGCCTCAGTTCCCCGTCTCTCAGTTGAGTTAATGGAAATTGGAGAGACAAAACTCCCTATATCTTCACCCCATTTACTTCCCCCTCTATCAAACATACCTACATCTCACCTCCAATCTCCAGGCCCTGCTGCTTCTGAAGCTACATTCCTGTGTCAAAATACAGAAGTCTGACCCTCAACCATCCTTGTCTCTCTCCTACCCAGACATGACAGCTAGGAACCCCACGAGCCACAGGCATCTGTGTCTTGGCTTTACTTTGAAGAGTTACTTCTTGATTCCCACTTCTGGACTTTGGCTTGAAGTGTTAGTCTGCCACAAGGACAGGCCATGTAGCCTGGGAAGAAAACTAGTAGATCTGTTTTATCGTTATTGCCTTAGTTTCTCTGGGTCACAGAGAAGCAATAGCCTCAGTTCAAGATTGTGTTCAAAGGAGAGATGTCAAGGCTGAGTTGTTTTCTGGTAAAGGAGGGATGGATAAAATATTAAATGCAGTCTTCTGCACTTGCCCTTGTCTTTGTATTTCCCAGCTAGACTCTCACAGTGTATCTCCACAGTTCTTTACCTTTTTTTAAAACTTGATTTTTTTTTTTCAGATTTGGGGAAATGTTAATTTTTAATTGGTTAATATTGCAACCCCTGTTATATAACTTAAAATACATCCTTTGTTACATGTGTAAATTAGGCAATTCTGCTTGCTAAAGGTAGTAGCATACTTTTTGTGAGCAGTTAAGCCTATTTTTAATGTCCAGCTGGTGACGTTACTGTAATTTAATTCGTAGGGGCATTTTGACTCTCTGTCTCAGTGATAGTGGGTGTTGTTTTGGATTAATGTCAATGAAAATTGTCTGTTTTTGTACATTCTGTCACATCCATATTGGAACATTTTTGGTGCTTATCTGGTGGTCTAGTGTAGCTTTGAACAGTATTTTGTTTCCATCATTTTTGTTCTACTTTTCCTGAAATGTCTGTTTTCTTATAGGAGACAATCATAAATGCAGAAGACAAGCTGAGAAATATGTCCCATATGCTGCATTAAATGGGAAATGAGTTCAAAATGCCTCAAATGTGCCCTTAAACAGGCCAAAGTAACAGAGTTAACCTTTTCTGCCATTTCTTTTAGATCATAGGTTCAAATCTCACTTTCTCAGACAGTTTGGCAATCCAACAGTATCATTAAAAAGCCTAGATATATACACAGCCATCTGCCCTGCTGGGGTCTGAGCAAAAGGCTATGGAAGTCTAGAGAGAGATTCCTATTGACTTCCGTGGGCCAGTCTCTGCAGAGAACATGGCGGTACCATGTTTTGAATGCTTGCTTCTGTATTTGATTTCCTGAGCCTCTGTTTGCCATTCTGCTCTCTGGACCACTGCAAAATGAAGGTACTTGATTCACTTTTGAGTGTTACGTTGCAGCCTGTGCATGGGCAAAGCACAAACAAAATGCGTGGAGCCTCACAGAGGAGAAGCCAACTGCTCTGTACTGTCGTCTTATTCTCTGAGATTTGCAACCTGAAAAGTGAATATAAGCGCCCCACCACCATAGTGTGGGACGGAGCAGCAAGGCTGGACAACAGAAAATGGAATAGGGGATAGAGAAATGAAGTTGCCCATAGCCAATTTCTGTATGTCCTTTCTAAATGAAGGGGCAGAACAAACTGAAATGTAAATATTTTCCTGATTTAAATCCTGTCTTCTAAAGGTCCCTCTTGCATTAAAAACAGTAGTTCATTGCTTTACACAAATAGTTATGATATATACACTGAAATGGGTATGATTCTGTGATAGCTTGGAAATGGTAGGCTATGAAATAAGGGATGTAAACAGTTTCCAGCCATTTATGTTTTTATTAGAGCTTTTATCTTTGTGACTCCTTTATTAGTTGCTATGGATACAGGCAACACAGAGCTTGTTAATGAAAAATCTATCACACTGATAAAAATGTGGTGTGTTTGTGGTCAGATATGCATTACTTAAATCCTACTATACTTGGCAATTAGTTTTACCTGTGTTTGCATTCTTGCAAATAATTTTAAAAGTCTGTGGCAATTAATAGTGTATGTTTTTGCCATATGGAGCATTACAGAATGATTTTAAGTACAGTACAACACCAAACAGAAATTGGTGTCATTCTAAATTAGGGGTTGCATTGACAGTTATAAATTAATGTGCTGTTGATTTAAATGCACTTTTTGTTGTCTAAAATTGTTCATAAAAATCCACATTGTAAAACCAAATCACAAAATGGCATTGGATAGCTTAATGTCTTACAATATTGGCGCTGTTTTGAAAACACAAACCTTGCTTTCAGGTTACTCTGCCAGCTATAATAAAAAATATGATCTTTCCAACAAAAAATTAAATATTTCAGAAAATAAATGTAACAAGTGTAATTTATTTTATCTTCATTCCAGCCACTTTGACCAGGGAACACACAGTAGTTATTTGCTACAGTGGTTTTCAGACTATTAAAAAAATAACAGAATTTGTCTGCTTTTTTTTTGTAAAGAAAGCTTTCTATGAAGAAAATTTTTGAGAAAATTAGATCGTTTCATTGTATTAATACTTTATAGTTGCAATACGTGTCTAAACTGACATGCTATGATAGTATAAAGTTATTATCAGCATGAGTTTGGAATAGTTTCATTTTCTCACAAATAAGTCTGTCACTTGTCCAGCATTAACTGTGCTGGACTTCAAGCCAGCATAATTTGTAGGAGGGGGAAAGGAGGAAAACATGTCTGAATCAGGTTAATTGGAAAAAAAGTTGGCTTTTTGGAGTTTTGGAATAATGACAATGGCCCTGGCAGAAACAGATGAATGATCAGAGTGCAGGTTAGAGGCTGTCAGAAGGTGCATAATGCATGCACTTCTTCATATGGTTCTGCAATTTATCACGTGGATATTGCTGTCACATACGTGATACTGTAAAAATAGATGCTCACGTGATGCTAGTCCCTGCTAAGAATGCGAAATGTGACTTGAACAGCTAGAGTAAATAGGCTGTCCATTGGAGAGACCCTCGAGCTTCAGTGTGGATGAACAACCCTTTCAGTTGCCACAAACATTGCCCTCTTTGTGGTAAGGTTTAGCTGATGAATCTTTGACTGCATTGTCCCATTCTCAAAATACAACTCCACACAGGTAGCTCCCAAGATGTAATGCTCTGTAATTAACTGTGGTTGTGGGCATCTCCACTGCCCATCCCCCATCCTGTACAGCATGTCCACATTTGTTCCACTACATTCAGAACCTTTTGTATTCATGTAGCTGGGGAACAGGATTTGCTCCATTCACAGTAGTTTAAGAACTGGACAGAGGAGAAATAACTCATGAGCAGTATAGTCATGAAAGTGAGTCTCTCTCTCTCAAGGTGAGTGAAGAGAAAGGCAGTGAAGAAATCAGCCACTCATTCAGAATGTACTGTATTTTTCCTCTTATTCTTCAGACTAAAGTTGCATATAGGTAAATGTTTTATAATGTGCTACAATAAAGATCCTTGAATGTTAAACTTTTTATCTTCTTAAAAAAAAACCACCCTGGGAGTATTTTGAAGAATGGATGAATCCAGGTAAGTTTTGGATTTCAAAACCATCTAGAACTCTTCAAAAACATTCTAGAAAATTTTCAAAATATTTTAGATATTTCAAAGCCTTATTTTCGAAGTTAATATTTTTCTTCGTTAAAAATCAACTGGAAGCAATGAAAAGTTTTACAAACCAACAGTGGACTAAATAGAAAAATCCTCGATGTTCCGGTGTAGCAGGCTTTCCATTCTAGAACCAATAACATTCTAAAGGGGCTATAAATTGTGGACTGAGTTCTTAGATCTTGATAATTTAGTGCTCTGGTTTTAAGATCAGTAATTGAGGCAGGTATAGTGAGTGAAACTCATCTCTGCACAGAGGGCCAGCTAGCCCTGGACTAGTTAGGTACAGAAACTATTTAACTTGGCTTCAAAAATGTTTTTACCAATGCTTGTCTGCACTACTCGTACTGCCGGAGGCTTCCTCTCATGCCAGGTTTTTCTCCTGTTTAATTTTGTCCATCTACCAGCTGAGGATTGATTGTGCCCGCTAGCAAAATTGCTTCAGTCTCTTATCACCTTGGGCCTGTGTTGGTGCAGCCCAGAGGAGAGTATCAGAGTCTGGTTCAGACTCAACTGCCCAGCCATTCAGCTATTAGAGTAATCAAACTAGCCACATGTTGATATACACCCAGCACATTCTTCCAGTCCTGGGTACAAAGAACCGGGAACATGATTCAGACTTACACACCAGCCTTCTACAATGACCGAAGTACTGCTACTAAGCTAGCTTCGAAAAAGACTTTTGACATTTAATGAGCCAAATATTTCTCTTGTGTAACTTGATTGACTTAAATGGAGTTAACTAGAGATGAATTTGTGTTTTGCATGAACAGGGAGGGCCCAATCTCATAAACATGAATGCATGTGGGTAGCTTTACTCACATTAACTCAGTGGGACTACTCACAATCGTAAAGTTTCTCACGTGTGTAAGGGTTAGGCTCATAGTTACCAATTTAGGACGCTAAAAAAAAAAATCCGTTAAATCCATATAGCCTGAAAGTGAAAAGAATCTTTGTTCTGCTGTAGAACATTAATGGTCTTTATTTCTCTTACAGGCTTTGGGCATGACCAGTGGAGGTCAGGCTGGTTTTGGGTCTCCTTCATCCAGACAGTATGCACGACAGAAAATAACTCGAGTAAACCTCAGGGACTTCATCTTTTACATGGAACAGGAAAGAGAAACTAGCCATTCTCTCCTGCTCTACAGAGCTTTGCTTAAATAAAGCCAAGAATTGTACTGATTTCCTCATAGAGGAGCTCAACCTGCATTGAAAATCTGTAATTTGAACGTGCCTTCTTTTTTTTTCAGATGTCAGAGTTCCAGTAGTTTGTTTTTGCAAAGTTGTCAGACACATGCAATAAATCCCCCTTACATAAAATGAAAAAAAGAAATGAAAATGTGCAAAAGGTTTTTAAAGAGGTTAAATCCATGGATATGATCCATGCTTAAAGTTTTATGGCATTTGGCCATTTTTAGATGAGGCTACCCAGAGTAGATGAGAGGAAGTTTATACAAATTCAGAGCCTGATTGCAAATGCTTACACAAGTCATCCCACTGATGACACTGGGCAACTTGCAAGAAGGGTTTGTAGGATTGGGCCCGAAGGATGGTATTTGTTTTATTAGCAGTATGTTCAATTACAGTGCTAGCTTTTCTGTGTTCCCTTAACTTGTACTAGCACTGTTTTCATAGACTAACCACTATGATGCCTATTACCATTTTAGATTAGTTATCATTGCAATTTTTTGCACAGCTGAAAGAGTAGCCATCCTACACTCCCACAAATTTTTATAGTCATGATTTTTGCTTTTACTACTCATTTCCTGAGCCAATACCTAAGTGTATGAAATCTGTGCATTCAGGTCCCAGCTGAGTTACCTTGAATAGCTTCCAGTTGTTTTCTAAATCTGCTCAACCTTTTGCACATTTGTAGCAGCTGCTTAGTAACATGAATCCGAGTTGGTTTTTTATTTTAAAAAAATCTTTTTATTTATTGTGAAGAGTACGGTCTAATTGTGGTTTTAAAAATGAGAGAGTAAAGATTTTAGAGTATTCTACACTGATTTTTAAAGTCACTGTCAAAAATAGTTGTGTTATAGAGGGGCCAGTCCTGCTCTCATTGGAGTCAGTGGGAGCAGTATTAAGTCCTCAGGATCATCACAGAAGTCACTGGGAGTTGACCTTGCCTTGCATGATCAGACCTTGAGACCCCAATCCAGAAAATGTATGTAACTTTCAGCATGTGAATAGGTGTAAGTATACACACACGTGCTTAAAATGCTTTGCTGGACTAGAGTGTAAGTTACCAAAGCCAATGGGAGTCTTCTTAATAGGCTTTGGATAAGTATTCAGTAAGCAAGTGGACACCAGTTATAGTTCAGACATAACAGTATTTTCAGTAACTATGGAAGGGAGTCATTTCCTTATTTACATTTTCAATTTTTACTATGTGTGTACTTGCCACATTTTTGAGGCAGTATTTTTTTTTTTTTGGATGGGAAACGATACTGAAAGCACAAACAGAACTATCTGTCCAATAGTTTTAAAAACAAAAATTTTAATTATATTTTAAAGGTTTGTTAAAAGCAGAACAAAATTGATACTGCTGCTATTTAGCCAAAAGATTATTCATAACGTATTTAAGGCCAGGAAGTGTAAAATTATGTTTTAAATGTATTGATAATGTGTACATATTGTTTATAAAGACCTTATGTTTATTAGAATTATGTTATTTTGATTATTTCTGTACATACTCGTAAATACCCCAATTTGTGTGAAAACATACTTCCTTATTTGTACTTATTTTATAAAGAAATAAAACAATTTACTAAAGTAACACATTTGAGTGACATACAGTATTAATTTATCAAACATTAATTTCAGTTTCACATTGTCTTGTAGTTTTTAAGCACTGTTCAAAAACATTTTGCATTAAAATATTAACAATACCCACAAAGAAATACTTAAACTGAGTATTTAATGTTCTGTTGTGCTGATTCTTATTCTTTGTCAAACATCTAATAAAACTGTCAACAAACCTTGATGCTATTAAATACAGTCAATGAATGCACACAACATTTGCTTTCTTAAAGATTTGTCCAATAAGCACAACATAACATTTTCCTTTCACTTTTCTGGCAGACTTGGGAGCACAGTGGCACAGAACAGTACATGTAAAAGTGCTAGAGAAGACTGAAGTTTTCAAAACCACAGTTTCAGTGCTCAGCAAAGATTCCAACCAATTACGTTCAGTGAAATTAGATTAAAAAAGAAGGTATGTTTACTTTTCGGCGTTCAAACGAAAAGCATTCGCTGTCTGCAAACCACAGTTTTACTAGACGTGATGATATTTTAAAAACTGTTTTACATGACACTGAGCAATGTTCTTAATCAAGTTGTGTTACTCTGGTTTAGGACAGAAGTAAAAATTCACATCAATTTTTGCTGATATTGCTACTTTAGAATACAGGGATATAAAAAAGTAAAAGAGATACAAATGAAACTGTAATAAACATTAAATCAGTGACCTGCAGTCGCTAACTAAAAGAACATGTCCTCGCTTAACTTTTCCTTTTAAAAAAAAAAAGGCATATTTCTCTAAACGAAGTGATTGTTTCCATATGCCTTGCTTGCTCCAGTGCCCTTTTGCAGTTAATGCTGTGATGTCATGGCTCAAACTTTCCATCTCAAGTTCACATTTAACTCAGTTGGAGCAGCCTGGAATCTTTTATGATGCCACCTTACCAAACTGCTGTCGGTACTGTAGCTGCTTTATTGAGCTATAAAAATACGGTGAACACCAAACTGAAAAAAACAGACAAACAAAACCACAAATACTTAATGGCTCTCTACATACATCTAAAGCATTCTATCCATGGGCTTGATCCTGAGAGGAGCACAGGGGCACTTCAACTTCCATTTTACTTCAACTGGAGCTGACAATCCTCACCCCCTTGGAAGAGGTGCTTAATATCAGTTCCTACTGATACCACCCTGGACAAAGGCCAAAATTCCTGTTGATTTCAGCAGTTTAGTCTGAGTAAGGACTGCAGGATTGGCCCATACTCCTGAAGCCTGAATGTACCGTAACTACAGAAGAGCTTTCCTCTCCCAGCTGAATGTTAATGAATGGAACAGTATGCGCAGACATATAAGGGTTCAGCCTCCACTTATCTCTGAATCACCCTGCTCAGGAAATGAACACAAAACCAGAATATACATGGTAAAAGTTAGGAGCTAAACTGATGCTTTAAGGAGAATTTGAACAGAAGTTGAACTAAAATCTATAGAACCAATAAACATTGTTTTTGAAGAGATGGCTACAATAAGCTGAACTCAGTCATAGGTCAGAGGAAATACAGCCCAAGCTTCTGACCTCTCTTGAAGAGTGTGGGAGATAAAGTGAGTGTTCATTCTACTTGCTGCAGTTTTGATCTTTTACTTTACAGAAATGTTTATGGCATGAAGGTGTGTATCAGAAATGTGTATACACAAATACATGACAATTATACGTTAAATTTTTTTACAATATTAAATGTATAATATACAATTCTACAGATATCTTACATAGAAAGGTAACGTAGTGCCATCTTTTCAAATATGGCAGTACCTAGCAATTTTGTGTAGTGTGTCAAGCAAGCATAAAACCATGAAATAAAATAACTTTAAAAATCTTTAGACAGATTTGGCCAAATGACCGTCAACTGTTCTGCTAAGGCAGCAGGCCAGTAGGCTAAGATTTTCACGAGTCACTTGTGATTTTGGGTGCCCAATCTGGGGCAATTTGAAGAGGCCTGATTTTTCAGAGGGCATTTTCCAAAAATCAGAGCCATGTTCAGTCTCCAGCATGGGCACCTGGCACTCGGCACTTTTGAAAAATGTAGTGTTAAACTCCAAGTCCTAATTTCTGCCCAAGTAATCAGATGGCATTAGAGAAACAGAATTGTCAAGTATTGCTATTTAATACTCTGTCCCTTGTTCTATATAGCTACGCATCTAAAAACAGTTTTAATTAAAATTCAGCATCTACAACAGTATTCTATAAATTATTGTGGGAGAACCTAAATTGCGATTAACACATGAATTAGTTATTGAGGACCCAATCATGCTAAACAGCAGTAAACAGGATTTAGCAGAATGCTATTTATATACTTGCACCTGCAAACACAATGCTATCTCCTGTGTTAAGGAAACTGCATAAGTCAGAAGAATTGATACTGTATTTGTTAAAGGAACAATAACCGCTTACAGACAAATGGCTTCTTTAAAGCGAAAAATACACAGATACAGGGCAGCTATAAAATCAGTATTTTAATGGTAGTTCAAAATTAATAGAATGAAAAATATCTAAACAAAACCTGGCCTGCTCCTGTCAGACAGAGAGAAGTATGGGGCTTTATTATCGTTTGTAAAAATTCCAGGGCCACGGAGAATAAGGGGTGTCCAAAATGGTTAACTCCTGCTCCTGTACGTGGGTTTTAAGTATGTTCAGTAAACGAATAACAAAGGGTAATGGCAGATGCTTTGGCAAATGCTTGGCAGAACCACCACTCCACTGATGATGCAAAACACTGAAACTCTGCGAGAAAGAAGAAAACAAAATTGGCATCTCAAAAGAACTATAACTCCACTTTTGGGGCCTGTGCTATGCCCTTTTGATGTCACATGGCCTTACTAAAAAATCCCTACTTTTGCACATATTACCAACAACTAGTCCTCAATTGTGCTTAAAGTACTGAGCACCAGATGACTATGAATTGGTCCTTCTCTGTTTTTATATTCTGTACGCAGAGTTATTTCAGTTGTAAAGTTTTATAAAAATAAGCCATTTGCTAGCACAAATGAGTTACAATCACAGAAATGTAACATAACGTATGGAGGTGTAAAGCACATCTGATATGAGAGAAGTGTGGCATTCAGACAGGGAAGATACTCAGTGCAGTGTTTAAGGTACCATCTTTCTTTTGGTGGACCCTGTTTCGTTGCCTTAGAATATCACTGAGGCGGGAAGGGGTGCTGTCAAAAGAACTGTTGTTTTCCAGCTGACATATTCAAATTGCTTTAATTGGTCTTTCTGCAGAAGCCCAATCAAGGGTCAGTACTTTGTGAAGCTTTGCCTTTTTCAACATCACAGCTGTTCGGTTGAAAGTACATTCCCACAAAGCCTTGTACGCTGAGCATGCTCAGTTGTTCATCATGAAAAACAAACAGGTGGGTTTTTCAAATGTGTTTCATGGCTGGCTATGTGACAGGTAGTTTTCGAATATCACTAATTGGCAACATAAAATCACAATTTGTTTGCTAATACTGTTTTGCAAATCCTTAGTGTTTCACATAAGGGACTATTAAACACTTCTATGGTTACAAAGGAGGAAGGGTTGGTTCTAGTCCAGGGGTTCTTGCTTTATTCTGATTGTTGGGGTGGGTTGTGGTCTTCTGTCCTCACGGCACAGCACATATTCACTGAACTGGGAGGAATCTACCCCTCCACCACATGAAGCTGCCACGTTAAATCCCTTCTGAAACAATCTTTCTAGCACCTGCAATGTGAAAAAGAGTGCAGATTAATTTTAGTCAATTTTAGGTATTAGGGAATGTGATAAAAGCATCCTGGAGCAGTGTATCTGAATGATGCATTTGGTCATTCCAGATCTCATAGAATGAATATTATACAGCTATAATTTTATAACTTATTCTTAAATGACTACACTGTGATTAAAGTCTCGCTTAAAGCAAACCTTGGTCGAAAACAAAAATTAATCAAACAAATAAGCACTCAACAGAGCAGTTCAGTACATTATATAGTAAAATACTGGACTGCAGTAATATTGATGCTCTCTCTTACAGGAAAATAGCACTAGGTTTAAGCCATAATAACAAGTGCCCATAATTCATTATTAATATGGAAAGTGTCAAGGAAAAAGGGCTGCAAAGATTTTGAGCCCTTCCCGAGCTCAAATAAGAATCATGGTATCTTTTGAGTGACACCTCCCAAGGCTCTCTAACATCAATCACACAGACTCCTTCTCCTCTTCCTAGAATTTAGTGCTGCTTTCAGAAACCATGAATGGGATGGGGAGGCCAGAGACAGGTGGATAAGAAAACAAACTGGCCCAAACAAACAGGTTAATCGTATTCTCCACGTATTTTTTTTTTTAAAAGAAAACTTGGGGTAATTTGGATGCATGAGTTAAAGCAGCCCAGAGGCAGCTTTAATTTGCATGACGGGCACTTACACTGCAGATCACCCTTGGCTGGATGACAGGGGTTATGTTTTCACATGGATGAACTGCTGATGAACTATTTCCCCAACATATTAGGTGAGCACACAGGCTTTTCAGCAGCAGGTATGCTTGGACGCTAGTTTCATGTGCTTTTCTTCAACAGCCATGGGTTTGAAACCAATCAAAGAGAACCTCACTCACTTGCTCTGGGTGGGGGCTCAACTGTCCACCTGACTCTGGCCTCCCCATCCCATTCATGGTTTCAAGAGCAGTAACATTGCACAGAATCATCTGCCACACTCCTGTCGTTTACTTTTATTGTTCACACTCCAGTGCCATAGGGCGCCTTCACTGTTCTTTTCCTGCTGAAGTACAGCTCAGAGGGCTGGAGATTGATTAATACTACTTGAAATAGGAACATCCAGTGAACGCTCTTTTTCATACAGGCCTAGAGTGTGCTTTAGCAGCAGTTGTTTAGGCATCAGCAATGACATATCAGTATGGGAAGAATGGACTTAAGGCAGTTTCCTCATGCGTCTCCCAAATAGGCCAGGCAATGCCTTTGTACTGCCATTGTCTGAGCAGAACAAGATTCTGTCCTCTGCTATACCCCACTGAGTTCAGGGGGGAAACATGGGCGTAAATGGAAGAATAACTTAGCCCACTGTGCACAGTAAGATTTCCTGAATAACAGTGCAAAAGAAATCCGCACACCCATATTTGAAATCTGCATCCAAATACTCTTCCAGCCAAACCTTTGCAGTGCTACACTATGAATATTCTTTAGGCCAAGTACTATGCAGCCAAAGAGCCATAGAAATGACCCACAGAGGAAATGCTAATGTTAGCATAGAACTTGGAAAGGATAGTGTCTTTAGTTTGTTTAAAATGAACTGACACAATACTTACTTTTCAGACAAGAAACACTGTTCCTACCTATTTTGCTACCTATAAATGTCACCAAGGGTGCGCAGATTGTACTATTCTTAGAGTACATCTCTCTCATAATATAGGTATCATATAAATCATCTTGTCAGAGAACCAGGACATTTGGGTCCACAGCAGTAAAAACTGAGCTTGATTATTTAGCTAGTTAAAGCTAAGTCCTGGCATGATCTATTGAATAATTTACCAGGAGGACTGTCGGGCCATGTTGTTGCCTTATTTTAAAAATTGTTCAGTTGACTAGATACTTTGTCCAACAACGCAATTAGCATAACGTTAGTACATAATATTGGGTGAGGAGAAAACCCATACTGTGTTTGTATAGGATCTACACTACAGAAGAGAAACCATTTCTTTTTAAACTTTGTAATGAATGACAATATTAGATGGATTTTTTTTTTTGCTTGCATACTACAAGTGCCATCAAATCTCATGCTTTCATAGAATCATAGAATATCAGGGTTGGAAGGGACCCCAGAAGGTCATCTAGTCCAACCCCCTGCTCAAAGCAGGACCAATTCCCAGTTAAATCATCCCAGCTAGGGATTTGTCAAGCCTGACCTTAAAAACCTCTAAGGAAGGAGATTCTACCACCTCCCTAGGTAACGCATTCCAGTGTTTCACCACCCTCTTAGTGAAAAAGTTTTTCCTAATATCCAATCTAAACCTCCCCCACTGCAACTTGAGACCATTACTCCTCGTTCTGTCATCTGCTACCATTGAGAACAGTCTAGAGCCATCCTCTTTGGAACCCCCTTTCAGGTAGTTGAAAGCAGCTATCAAATCCCCCCTCATTCTTCTCTTCTGCAGGCTAAACAATCCCAGCTCCCTCAGCCTCTCCTCATAACTCATGTGTTCCAGACCCCTAATCATTTTTGTTGCCCTTCGCTGGACTCTCTCCAATTTATCCACATCCTTCTTGAAGTGTGGGGCCCAAAACTGGACACAGTACTCCAGATGAGTACTTTAAGGCATGAAGTGATCGCTAAAAAGGGGAATAAAAAGGAATCTCATGCCAGACTTCTGCCCTGGCCCCCACGCACATAACCATGCTAATAACGAGGGGCATTCTTGAGGATGTTGCTTCTTTTGCTTGCTTTCTCCAGAGGCAGAACACTGAATCTGACTGGCCAATGATGTGAACTCAGTGAAGTATATCCCTGCTGGTTCATCTGTAGGCCTTCCTTTGAGGCCTCTAGTATTAGCCACCAGCAGTTCAAATAGTTGAGTTTTTGGAAGGCAACGAAAGCCTTGTGCTCACTAGCCTAGCTTCTGAAGACTGGCAAAGAAAAGGAAACACTCATTCTAGCACAGCATTGCCTGAGTCATGGAGTCTGCTCTGAATCAGTTTGCCCTGGGAGCTCCGCCTGGCCCTGGAACAAAGTGATTTGTGTTCTAATAAAGTTACATCTGCCAAATCTCACTGACTTTTGCCCTGATTTTTACAGAGTTTATGTATGTAAGAAACCATTACAACTGAAGGGAGGAAAAGCTACCCCAGCAATTGAAAAGAAAACAACAGACAAGAAGTCAAAGGAAAGAGGGAGAATTTGGGGTAAAAGTATAATAAAAAAATGAGAGTCCTCCCTCTTTGTTCAAAAATGAAGAGAGGTGGGAGCTGGGATACAAGCAGACTAGGGGCAAGAAGGGAACGCCGGGCATTGTACTATTTTGTCAGCATTGCCCCTTCTAAGACAGAAGTGAGATGCCAGTAACTTGATCAGGAGCGCTGATCAAGGTATCAAGGAGTTGTAGGGGAAGCCACAGGCTGAGATTTATTTTTTAATAGACTTAGCCTAGGCAAGGTGGAGACAAGAATCAGTCCACCCTTACAGCAGGTGCTGCATGACATAGGGGGTCTCCATTTAACTGGAATGAGAGAGGTGCGCTCAATAGGTCAAAGCTCAGTGTTGGCATGGATGTCAATATCTTTACTACAAAATTTAAAAAAAAATCAATTTGCTTATAATACAAAACTAGTGCTGAGATGCTGTTGGCTTAGTCCATAGGTATGGCAAGCTGCATGTTAGCATAAGGCTCTTCTTTACTGAGCCAGCTATATAAAAACACACAAACCAGACAGACATTACAGCTTTAAAATACTGCACATAGGACAAAGTCATAACATTTGTGCTACCTGTGTGCTTGGAGGACGAGACTGCAGGCTGTAGCCTTGTGTTAAAAATGCACGTATCATGAATTTTCTGAGCAAGAAGCAAAATGGGTCAAATCCTGTAACAATGCTGCGATGTTTAAATATTGTACTATTTTAACTGCATCTTGCATTAGGTTATACTTAATGCTACGAGCAAACTCTACAGAATGCTACCTCCACTGCATGTCTACAATATCTGTGCGTGCATGCAGTTCCTAGTGCACACAGGAGGCTGAGAGTGCTCTTGCACGTGGATAAGTGGAAACCATATTTTGCAAACTTGGCCCTAAGTATATGTTATACTGCTTTAAAAAGTAAGATGGCAAATATATGAACATATCTATAGAATAAAATCTGAGCTACTTTCCTTTAAGTCTCCAAAGACAGTATGCCAAAAAGTAAATGAATCTCAGCTGTGATTTCCCATAATCAATATGAAATAGTGCAATTACGTTAGGATTTAATATCGTCTCTCTGCCAGGCACTCTAAACATGCAGAGACATGAGCTATTATTTTGTTGGGAAGGTCTCCAAACAGAAATATGATACCTTAATGCATTTCATTTAAATTTTGCAGAGTGATATTAACAAATATGGTCTTAATTATAAAGTACTGAAATGTTCAACATACACAATTTTCACAGCATTTTCTCTGAAGTATATTCATATATTTCACTAAGTCCTGTTGTCAGAAGATTAAAAAAATAACTTAAATTATAGGAAAAAACTTTATATTCTAAATGCAGATACAAATGGGAATTTTAAATTGAGGGCTGCTATTATTTTTGGCCATAATCCACTAACATGTTGACATTATTTGTTTTACATGTACAGTTTCATATGAGTCCTTGATATGAAACATCATTTCATGAAAGAATTTGTACAAGTTGCAATAATAAATGCTATAGGTCAACCAGGAATGTGGGGTACTGGAATGAACTAATACTGAAAACAAGCGTCCCATTAAAGAACATGCGGTATGATCAAGTTACTTTTTGCTTTTCTATGTGCCACCACTCTCCGCAACTAGCCTACCAAAACAAATGCCTTCAGACCTCTCCCAAGTGTTTGTGCTTACAGTGCACTCTTGGGTTTGTCATGACCCTTCATTGTTTTATTGTTCAGTTTCTTTAATGCACCTAACCATGGCACATACACCAGGTGCACTAAAAGAGTTTCACTAACACCTTTAAACTGACTCACGCAACCTATCTAGGGGGTATTCTAGACTGCAGATACTCCCTTCCCCAGTGATGCAGAAAACTTGTTAAAATGCTATGTCACCAGCAAATGGCCCTGCCTTTGACCCACCTCTGGGGACTCCATTTTGTTTGGTCAGAATGTGACCCAACCCAGTTTAAACCTCACTCAGACAGAAAACGGACTTGCACCTGTGCAAAACTAGCCAAGGGCACTGAGTTCATCAGCTGAGCTGAATGAAACATTTGGGAGTGTTTAGTGTGAAACCAAAATTTGCCAACAGATTTGTTTTTCAGACAGGTTTAATGCAGAACGCATCAAGGAATGTTGTTATAGTAACTTTAATTAAAGAGGAAACGTACTGATGTAAAATACAGATCATTAAAGCAAATCTGCATACGTTATTACATGTCGGAATGTTTTCAGCATATTTAGTGCTCAGAAAATGTTGTGGATTGTTAGCCTGGTTTAGTCACAGACCAGGTTCAGTGGTGGCAGTGCAAACTTTTCCGCTGCCCCGCTTATATCCCACTCCTCTCATGTGAAGGGCCCACCTCGAGGAGGCTAGGCTAGAGCTCTGTAAAGTCTGGATGCCCATTCCTCCCTGGCCTTTCTCATCACATTGCTTAGAGTACCAGGTGTTTTGTGAATGTCCACTAGGAAATGGCCCCAGACCTCAGAGTCTTTCCCACAGTCCCGCTAACAGAACAGCTATAGATGTTAATAACTTTGGAACCGATCACCCAGAGGTTGAAGGCTTCATTTCTCATAATAAAAATCACCGAAGACAGACATCCTCCTTGCAAAATATTTTAAAGATATAAATCCAAAATAAGAGAACTTTATTTTGCCTTGACTAATTAATGTCTGTGTTAACAGCATGATCAGCACTGTTCTTTCCACTCGGCACAAGGACTACTACAAACTTCTGCAGCTTTGCCCACAGTTGTATGTGTCATTCCCTATGACGGATCAGTTGCAGCCCCCAAGACAACTGCCTAAAGACCAGCAACGTATTTATTCCCACTTCCATCCACCTATCAGTCCAGTTATCATTCTTTGTTTCATATATTTAATTTTAATCCTAATGTCAAAACTCTGAGTAGAAAATGAAATACATTTTGTTTAAAATACTCTGGGCAATTTTTAAAGAACATCCTTTTGGAAAAAAAAAAGTGCAGAGATCAATTTTTTTAAGTCCATCCCGCAGGCACCATCATTTAATTATGAGTGAGACATAAATTATGCATTTACACATTGTTGCATTTTCTATAAAATGGCATGGAGATTTTTTTTTTGTAGTTTTTGGAACTCTCTCTTTCTTCCCAGGGGCACTTTGGAGGGAAAAAATGCTGTGGGCTATACATTGATGAAAAAATTAGCATTTATCAGTATAACACTATTATGAGACCAGCATGGCACTAACATACACAAAATCTAAATCTATTTTTCTGCTTAGACTTAGGAAAACCTGAAAGACTGTGATCTCACTGGGCAAAAAAATAGGTAATTGAGCAGAAGCAAATAATCTGCATATAACTGAACATGAAATAAAAAAAGTTACAACATGAGACAGCATTGCTTGAAAGGCCATTACCTGCACTGAATTCAACCGGCAGTATCCATTCAAAGGAAACCTAATAACATGGGTTGGGTCTTGGTTCCAACCTGCATTTACAGAGTTGCACATGACATCCCCAGTCTCAGGGAAGATCTCTTCTATTAAAGCTTTCTCCCCACTCAGTGCAATCCTTTCCCCGAGATCTGGAGTCACTCTTACGACCAGGCAATCGCAAGGCTGGAAATGTTTCCTTTGTTCTTTCTCTTGTTTCCATCGCTCAAGTTCCTTAATCATTGGCTGCAGCTGGTAATACTTTGCTTCTTCATATAAAAGATTAAAGTCCTATAAAAAGAAAAAAAGAGGAGACAGAAGAAATGCTTACGGTTCTCTTTGTAAAATGAATATTGTTCCCCTGTGACCTACTTAGGCTTATATATTGTCAGCAATAGCGTAAAGTCAACAGGTATCCAAACTGTCTTACTCTTTTACTACGTAATACCTACAAAGGAAGCCATACTGTATTAGAGTTTTAAATCGTCTTGAACAGACTGTGAACTTCCCATTGCTCTGAATCATTCTTTCATGTTTATTATCCCACAAGCTCAATGTCAAAAGGCTTTTCTTTTGGATTAAGCAATCAAAATAACTGGTTGCAATAAGCAAGGCCTGCTGATGTCAGAGGAGAGAGACAGAGCCTTATTCTTTACTCTTTGCACAACTCCTGAAATGATACGTATTAAACTTTGTTGTTGCAGCTCATACAAGTGCTACCATGGAGAGATAAGCCTGCCAGGTTTTCATTTTAAACTCTCAGTTTTAGTGGTTTTAAACTCAGCTGTGAAAACTCCCTGCAGGCTAAATCTGCAGCATAACAAGGAAATGGCCCAGCAGCCATTTTCTTAAAAATACAAAAATATGTTTAAAACGTAGTTTGGGACCTGGTAAGTTCCAATAATGCAATAAGCACATGCGTGGCTGCAAGCTCATGTGTACTCTGGTCACTTGGCCATCTTTTAAACAAATACTTTTTACCAGCCATTTGTCCATCATATGATTTGTTCCCTTGGGTCATTAAAACAGCTCAGTTAATTGAGAGAGGTGATTTCGGCACGTGCTCACTAACTTCTTTTCAGCAAACATTTCCGACGGCTTTCTCCATCCCAGACTAAGGGCACCAGTGCGTGCTGAGGGAAAGGCAGCCCCCAATCCCTGGGCAAGCAGGGGTGCCAACATCGCTTCAGATGCCAGCCAGAATCCCTCCCCAGAGCATAAGACAGTTCTGGGAGTCAGCGAGGGGTGGGGCTTGTGCATCCCCATCTCAAATTCTACATTCAGTTTGGAAAGGGAAAAACAGAAAAGATTGAGAGAGGGTGACAAAAATAATAATAAACAACTCTTGGACTTTAGCACCTTTCATGTGAAGAATCATCATTAACTAACCCTCAGAACAGCCCCATGTAAGTATTATACACGTTTTCAAATGGATATGCTGCAGAACGGTGGATAAATGGCTTCTTCAGCCTACAGTCAGCCAACATATGGAAATAGAACCCTGGAGTCCTTTGCTCTGACCACCAGAAAATACTCTCTGCCTAGAAGCATGGGAGGGGTATGAATAATCATGAGACTGAAACTACTGGGCTAGAAAGGAGAAGAATTTGAGGATGCAAAATAAAGGGATATACAACAAAAATTAGTACATTTGGTGCCTTCCATGGATCCGTAACACAGGATAAAAGGAACTAATGGTAGAATCAAAAGCCAACAAATGTACAAGGAACACAAGATGCTACTTTGTAACAGCATGTAATCCACCTGTACAATCCACTTCCCCAAGGTATCACTGAAGCAAAGAGTTTAGCAATGTCCATAAAAGATTTGACTGTTAGGGCCAAATTTGGAACTGCAACGCAGCTGCCTTTGATGGAGGCCTACAGATATATGGATAGGCAACTTAACAGTTACCCTTGTAATCTCCTAAGTGTGCTAGTGTATCTCCAATCCCTGGCTTCTGGCAGAAGCTTGCTGGGGTTGGGGAGCATGCTAAATGAATTGTGGGGGTGAGTTTGCTTTTCCTTCTTTCATAGCATCAGGCAGAGGCCACTATCGGGGCAGAAAACTGAAGTGAATGGAACCATCACAGTTCCTATGCAAAGCAGTGAGCCTTCAAAGTGCTGAGGGGGCCTCCTCCTAGGGACTGAATCACTCCAGTCCCCAGCATCCTCCATGGCAGTTGAAGATGTTCATCACCTTGCGGGAATGGATCCTAAGGGAGACTAAAGAAAAAGGAGATGTGCGCTGGCAGACATGGCACCACATCAGTGTTAGCCAAGAAGTGCTTCAAAGAACATCAGATTCATGCATGGGTATATGGTAGGAGCAGTAGAGGATGACCTGATCTGGGGTAAAGTAAGAGCCTTACTTCCATACACTGTAATCCTTATTATGCATCACTGCTTGGACTCCATTCCATTGTGATACATTCCTGAAATGAACCTGGATGATGAATTATTTTATTCAGAAGCAAATACCCATTTCAGAGCCATTCTCATTTCTCCCTCCACATTTGCAGAATTCCCTGAACATTAAATTAAAATGCACAAGGGATTAGGCTAAATCTACAGGGACTAATAATCTGCATGTAAAACATCTGAAGTCTTGTTCACATGGGAGCTTGTAACAGCTCTGTCCGCGAGGCCAATGCAAGTATTTCACATATGTACACAGGGCCCTGGTCTCCCATTTACTTCAATTGCTCCTGAATCTAGCTCTAGGTTTATTTTTGCACATGTTCATCATGAAAGAATATACTATTTATGAGGGCAAAGCAGGGGTTTATGTTTGCATGTTAGCCTGTAATAACATCCAAAAGATGAAAACCCAACATGAGCTTCATTATCAAAAACAGCAAGGCTATAGAACTGTGTAAGTCTCTCCTTCATTCTTAAAGCGAATGTAGGTCTCTCACTCAGCTAAGGCCGATACAAAGCTCACTGAATTGAATGGGAGTCTTTCCACAGCTACAGATTTTGGATCAGGCCCATAATATCCAGAAGTGCAACAGTCCCCAGCTCCAACCTCCAGGGATATAGTAACATTACAGAGCAAACAAACTCTGGGATCATGCTATCTCCTCCTAGAGCCATCTGTTAGCCCATGGCATTATATTTAAGTCTTTAGTAACCACTTGCTAACTCACCATTTGTTCTAACTATTTGCTGCTTAATAAAGACAAAAAAAACAAGATATAGTTTCAATCCTCCAGTTTTCTGTGATCAGCCAAAAAAAAAAAAAGAAAAGTTGTGTTAAGCCAGGAACCAGTGTTCAGACTCAAATAACTCCTTCATTTTTGTACCCACAGTGATCAGCCCACACTACAAATTGCACACACAACCTGAGCTGTTAAAAACAAAAGTTAGTTTGATTTATAAAAGTGCGCATACACACACACATACACATGTGCGCACACACCAGTTTCAACTTTCTGTTTTTTGCACCAATTCAAAATTTTTTAAAAGCAACAACAACAACAAAAACAGGAAATCATTTCCTCCCTCAACTACCAACTCAGACTGGAATATTACATGGCACCATTTATCTGCCTCGGATTCCGTAAGTGGCAGCGAAGGGAGTGTTTTTGCCTGTCATTTTGCAAAAAAGATAAGTTCAATAAAAGTCATATTTTTAAACTGAGAATTTAATGACTGACAGCGCATGAGAGTGAAGTCCTCTATTAATTCACACCACAGCGGCAATGCAAGTTTCTGCTTCATACTGCTTCACCTATTCATCACCAGCATGCGCTGGTCCAAAAACTGGAACAAATATAGATTTTGCATTTGGTCTCGCTCCTGTAACTTAAAACCTGGCGACTGTTTAATACTTGATACCATGTCTGTGGTCGGCAAATTTTCTGGTCAACTTACCATCACTAAGGAATTTTAATAATTTTGGGGGATTGATGGGGTGGAGGAAGGGACTGTCAACAAAGAAATTCACAATTGCAGGCACCAAGACCTGATTCTTCACTGTCTGGCACCCGTGAAGTCATTTACCTTTGCAAAGTGGCTGTAAAATGCTACTCTTCAGAGCTGCGCTTGTCTAGGGACAGCCGTTGACACACAGTGCAAGATGGGGGAGAAGCTGGCCCAGACTGCATTAGTACAACACCCAACAGTGAAGTCCCACAGAGATTACAAGAAAAATCTCAGTTTATCTTGCCAGTCACCATATCACGAGATAAGCAGGAAATTGTTAAAGGAGCCCCATCATTCATAAATGTGTATTTGTATCAGACTGGAAATAAGGTGTCAATTTTTAACAGTGAGGGTAATTAGCTATTGGACCAACTCACTAACTGGTGGACTCTCCATTGCTGACAAGTTGTAAATCAAGAGTGGATGTTTTTCTAAAGGGTTATTTCTAGCAATTATTTGGGGGCACTTCTATGGCTTGTGTTATACAGGAGGTCAGACTAGATTATCACAAAAATCCCTTCTGGCCTTAGAATATATGAATCTAGTCTGAGGCACACCCAAAAGCAGGAGCATTCTACACAAACAACACTAGCTAAAGTTATTATTATTATTATTTTTGGCTACCATAATGGCACAGGCTCAACTGCCACACAGAAACCCAAGCTCAGAAGAGACCACAGGCTGCTGCAAATTTATCTTGTTGCTAAGCAAAGGGCAGTGTATGCTCTTAGGAACAAATCTGCTGCCCACCTCCAGGGAGGCTCTGGCAGTTGAACCAGTGAGGTCCTGCTGGGCAGCAGGGCAGGGTTCCAAACACAGTCCCTGCACAGAAATCAGATCTAAAGTCCTTTCTGCCCCCACCACCCTCCCATGGGCCCACAATGTGGATTTTGTCCTCCCTGAGAAAGGGACAGGGTGATTGACCATATTGTCTAACATCGTCTCCAGGCCCCGCCAGAGAGGATTTCCATCTCTCCATCTTCCTGTGATACCCAGTGCACAGCCCTGACTCCAGCACTATGCTTTTGGTCATATATGGCCCTTAATGTCTGAAGACAGAGGAAATGTGCTCAACAGGGCCGGCCCTAGACCAACTGGTGCCCCCCTCCATTCGTTAAATGAATATCTTATATTTTTTATTCTATTTGTAGCCCATTTCACGACTTCAATGCAGAATTTGCATGCATGATTTATCCCTGTCATATACAACTGACTGGCAATGCCCTCCCTCTTATATACCTGCAAGGGCATGGCTGACAATGTTCTAGGAGGTTCAAGGAAAATGTCTTTCTCAGAAAGTCTGGAAGATTCCATGAGATTCTACAAAGGTCCAGAACATTCTAGGATGTTAGTGAAAAATGAATCCACATATGGAATACTTAGAACATATAACTTCAAACATTCTATTTTCCCTTTTGTCGCTAACAACAACCGCCTGCCCCTAAATCCGGCCCTGGTGCTGAACGAAACCACTCTGAGCATGCCTCCTATTAGCTGCTACTCTGAGGGACACTGATGATGGCCTCGGCAGAGGAGGAGGGCTGTTTTGGCTCCCACTACTGGAAGGTTTGTGAGAAAACTCCGCCATCTCACAGTTCTGGGCGGGGGGCTGATGAGAAACAATATAAGGGGCCGTTCAGCAAGTGTGTTTGTGTGCGTGTGATTTTCCTCTCTTTCAGGGAACTGCAGCTTCAGACCTCTCAGTCCTGGCTGGTTATTGGTTGGTCTGCTGTATCAATCCCCTCTGGAATCACAGCTCCTTACCTTTGTTTCTACCAAGTGATGGTACAGTCTGTTAGATCAGTTGAAACAGGGAACCTATGAACAGTGGGCCACGCACACACACTGGCCATTCCTTGGTACCCAGGACAATGTTTAGAGCTGGAGAGAATGATTGACAAGTCTTCTTAACAGACAGCGGTCCGCCTTTCTACAAAACACTTTATCTTTCTGCTCGTGATCTAGTAGAAAAGTGTTCTGGATAATCTGTTGCAGATTTCACGTTTGCTAAAGGTCATGGTCACCTCTTCGATTTGACGGTTATATCTCACTGGGGGTGGGGAATTCACGGCTCGGTTCTACCCCAGTGAGTCAGTGGGATTACTCGTGGAATAAATCTCTATTCACGGTGAGTAAAGAGCTGGCTGCCAGAGACTGTAAGATACTTCTAAGGGCCTGATTTGCTTCCCTTACGGCTGGCTAGGGATGATCTTTATTTTTGTATCACCTGTTCTTCTGCACAGTCTGAAATGGCGATGTCCCTGGGGACTGTATTTGCTTGTGTTTGTTTGGAGGGGGGTAGCCTACTGCCTTCTGTCCTCAACCGTTTTCAGCTCCACTGGCAGCACGATGAATCTCTGGTCACTGAATGAGTTCCCTCCCAGTTCCATGCTCAACTGCATATTGCTAGCATGGGTAATTAATTAAGGTTAAGTTGATATCAAACAACGTTTAGACTTGGCCACACTAATTTTAAGGCTCTATCAAGGCAAAGGGAAGGTTGGCCTTGTGGTAACAGTGCCACCCTTGCTTCCAGGCAATCTGGGTTCCATTCTAGGCTCTACCCCAGAGTTCCTGGGTACATCTTTAGCTTTTTGTGCCTCTGCTCCTCCTGTTCAATAGAAACAAGAACACTTCCTCCTCTCCCCACACTTTGCTGGTCTTGTCTATTCAGAGAGTAAGTTCTTTGGGCAGAAAGAAAAGGAGTACTTGTGGCACCTTAGAGACTAACCAATTTATTTGAGCATGAGCTTTCGTGAGCTACAGCTCACTTCATCAGATGTATACCGTGGAAACTGCAGCAGACTTTATATACACACAGAGAATATGAAACAATACCTCCTCCCACCCCACTGTCCTGTTTCCTTTTGTTTTTTCCTACCCCCCCCCCCCCCCCAGATGTTCTGGTTTAACTTGGATTTAAACTTGGAGAGTGGTCAGTTTAGATGAGCTATTACCAGCAGGAGAGTGAGTTTGTGTGTGTATGGGGGTGGGGGGGATGTGAGAAAACCTGGATCTATGCAGGAAATAGCCCGACTTGATTATGTAAAGAGTTGTCACTTTGGATGGGCTAGCACCAGCAGGAGAGTGAATTTGTGTGGGGGGGTGGAGGGTGAGAAAACCTGGATTTGTGCTGGAAATGGCCCACCTGTTGATCACTTTAGATAAGCTATTACCAGCAGGACAGTGGGGTGGGAGGAGGTATTGTTTCATATTCTCTGTGTGTATATAAAGTCTGCTGCAGTTTCCACGGTATACATCTGATGAAGTGAGCTGTAGCTCACGAAAGCTCATGCTCAAATAAATTGGTTAGTCTCTAAGGTGCCACAAGTACTCCTTTTCTTTTTGCGAATACAGACTAACACGGCTGTTCCTCTGAAACCTGTTCTTTGGGCAGGACATACACGCAGAAGGGTTATGTACAGTCCCTGGCACAATGGGCCCCATTTCTGGTTGGGGGCTTGGAGTATAAATAACAGGCCCTGAGCAGTACAAAGGGGCTAAATTCTGGTTGCAACTGGCCAGGAGAAAATTCCCCTGGAGGAGGGGATCCTTCTGGTGGCATAAATCCAGCCACTCCTCCCTGACATAGAGAGCATACCAGAGGAGGTATGTCTACACTGCAATTAAAAACCCACTGCTGGCCTGTGCCAGCTGACTCAGGCTTGTGGGGCTCAGGCTAAGAGGCTGTTTAACTGCAGTGTAGACATTCAGGCTCAAGCTCTGGGACCTTTCCACCTCACAGGGCCTTAGAGCCCATGTGCCAGCCTGAATCCAAACATCTATACTGCAATTAAGCGTCCCCTTAGCCCAAGCCCTGCGAGCCTGAATCAGCTGGCACGCACCAGCTGCAGGTTTTCAATTGCAGTGTAGACACAGCATTATGGACCTTAGGCCAGTGGCTTAAGTGAGAGCAGCCCCTAGCAGCTCTGACTCCCTGAGGCTGCGCTGGTGCAGAATCAGGGATCTTTAACCAGTTCCCTGCCTGCCCTCCATCCCCTTTGCTAAGCAGAGCTTGGATGCAAGGGAAAATCAAGCCCAGCAATTAATAATAATTTCAAAATGTCTAAAGCATCACTTTGTACACTGCTTAGAATCCACAAAACCATGAACACTGTATAATCTGTTAGGAATGTTGGTCTCAGGAGGGAGACCTGTAAGATGCAGAATACTTTCAAGTCTTGCCTTATTAGTAATTGGAACTGTAGTTAATATTCACCGTAAACACACCAGTCAGACTTGACAATAAAGAATCACTAGCCTAGGAACACATACTCCACTTTCTCTGCATTTCAGTGTTAACTTCGTCTGAAAACAACACTTAAATAGAAAACACAAAAACACTGGTGCGGTACTAACATTCCAAATTTTCCAAAATAACAATCTGAGTAGCAATTCAAGTTGAAAAGCAACTTGGCTTAACCTTGAGGCTACTAAACGACTTGATTAAATTAAAGGGGTAAAAAAACTAATAAATATTCAAAACACTTGATAATGCTTTGTTTGACATAAAAAACATTTAATGCAAGTCTCACTGGAAAACCTGTAAGGTTTTATACCTTAAATAATGTTTTGCATTTAGAAACACCAAAAGATTCCATTTGCAGCCTTTGATTGTTTTCTTCTATTACTTTAATCACACTGGCAAAATTACAAGATTTCTCCGAAGTCAAAACTGTTTACAGTGCAGTTTTACAGTGTATAGCTTTGCAATGCATTCTTCTTTGCATTTTTTGTTGAGTTACTCCTTACCTAACAACACTTTGCTTTTCTGAGCCTTCATTACCCTGGGGTCTACTCTAGAGCTATCTCAGGGAGGAATAAATTAAAAATACAATTAACCCCATCCAAGAAGGCAGCATGGAACAGTGGACTGAGCATGGTCTTTGGGGCTAGGAACGCCTGAGTTCTAATTCCAGCCTTGCCATAGCCTCTTTGAGGCTGGCATACACTTTGAGGATACACATTCTCACATCCCCTTGGTTCTTGTTGTACAGCATCTCTAAAATCCATCCTCCCAAACCCTTGACAATGCCTTGATCCTCTCTCCCAGTTACTGCAGGCTCCTCCTCCCAGTTCTCCTTGGCTGGCTCCCACCACTCTTTCCAAAATATGCTGCTAAAATCATCTCTCTCTCCTGCCATTTGTACTATGACCCTTTTCTACTCAGATCCCTTCACTGGCTCCTTCTCATCATCCACAAAGTGCTTGCAGCCCTTAGCTTTATGGTCCTGGCCCAATTCCACTCCTATCTGCATCTCCTCTCTCATTTTCCCCGTCAGCCTTTCTGCTCTTCCACCCCAACTACTCCATTTATAGTCTTCTCCCTCTTTTCCACACTTCTCTACACTCAGACAATCCACCTCTTTTGCACAACCTTCTCTGCATACAGAGTGCTGAAGACCACATTTCTTGTGCAAAGCCCTTCAACAAATAATCTACGACAGCCAAACCTTGCCACTGCTTTGAGACCAGATCTTCCAGTCTCCATTCTCATCATATATTATGTGTCTGCACTCTGATGTCTGGCCAATTTAGACAGTAACTTCCTTGGAGCCGGGGCCATGTAAGATTATTCTTGCTATATAAAAAACAAAAATACCTTATTTGCACAGCAATGGCTGAGATTTGGTTTAGGTTGGGGGAATGGTTATACTCCCCATTCAAAACTAGTGATGATTCCCATCTGAGGAATGACTCCATCATGACCAAATTATGTGCCCTATCTAATTATACATGAAAGCTGAAATTTTATTGAAAATCTAGGAGCATTCCCCTTTCCAGAGGCATGTCTGCCAACTCCAAATGGGGATATATTCTTATTTAATTGTGGTGTCAGTGACCTGCTGCACTACCTTTTGGATCCTGTTGTCTTTTAATTTTTGGACACATGCCTGGATATATCAAGGCATTCGTTTTTGTAAATCCAAATATAAATAAATCACCTAGGAGGAGATTAAGTCTCACCACTCAACCATTGAGAATTAGCCAAGTTGTCATCATCTACAACCAAACAGTCAAAATATATTACTCCATAGAATCCCTTCAAAAAATTGCATTCTCCTGAGAGCACTTCATCTTTCACAATCTGTGTTAGGGATCTCTCCTTGAAAGCAAAATGTCTTAACGAGTTATGTCTAACAGAAATCCTCATGGGTTTATTTAAGATTATGAGGGGTTTTTAAATCACCAATTTTACTTTATACAACTCAAATTGCAATAACTATCAAATATGAAACATTTCTTTAAGGTGCTGAACATTAAACTGTGGTAAATGTCAGCTCTTGCTGCTGCTGCTTCTTAATTGTTGTTATGCCCTGATAAATAAGCTAAAAATGTGAGAAAATAAAATTAGTTTAGAAAAACTGATTTAGCCTTGAGCTTCATCATTTAACTTTTTATGGTATCCATGACAACCATGGGTCTATTTATTAAATCATAGCGTCCCCAATGTAATACACAACTACTAAAAACTTTAACAATAAACATCAACATATAGTTAACTGTGTTTAGGTCAAACACACAAACAAACCTACACCAAAATAAATGACAGAATGGGGAAAAAAATGGATTGTAGACATGGCCTCACTTACCTTAAAGTCATCTGGGAGTAGCAGTTTAGATGTCCTTAGGAAACTTAATATGTATCTGAAAATTTCACCATCTCGATCAATGAAATAATGTTGTTTTAAACTGTCCAAGACAATAGGCTCTGTGCCATTAAACAGACGACTTATTCTGAAAAAAGAAAAGAAAAAAAATGGGTAGAAGAAAGACAAAATTTCATTAGATCCTGCAGGCTTAGAAACAGTCCAGCCAATTCAGTTGTCTCAGTTCAACTTGCATAGGGATAACAATAATAATGCAGTATCTTAATTCTGTAAACTCTGTGACAAAGGAGAATGTGCGCAAAGATAGATGTTACATACATACGCCTATGTAACACACACACATACATCTATACTGATGGAGAGAGGGCCTTATTTCGCAATCACTCCTCATGTAAAATTCTCATTGTTCACAATAAGGGCTGCAAACAGGGCCCATAATTTTGACAGGAGTATTGCCTAGAAGGCTTTTGCCCTGCAATAGGCTGTGCATAGCTGATATGGATACGGGGCGCTAACTATGTAATAAGTCCCTAATTACCATGTACAGCTTATCCTGAATTGAACTGTGTTGACCTTCTAGCCAGTACATTTTTCACCAGGTCAGTTCTCATTAGACAAAAAAAAATTCAATTTTTGAGAAGACAGTTTAAATTAGCCAATGTTAGTTACATAACCCCCCCCCCCCCAGTGCTAAATATTTAGGCCTCTGTGGCAGAATGGTTTAGACAACTAGTTTTTGCACAGCTAGGAATGGTCCATACAAGCTTCTGCAACTATTCCACTTGAGGCCCTGTTGCCAGTATTCCAAGAGGAGTCATTTCTCACCAGGTGAGGCGTACAAAGGGAAGTCATTTACGTGTTTGGTTGCCAAAGAAAAGGAATGTAGACATTATGCCAGGTGGCTAATTGGTTAGACATAAACCTGACCAAAATGCAAAGTTTTAAATATTTCCTCTTTAATGAGACCATCATTCCAGTTCCCACTGCTATCTCCTTTAAGTTGTAAACAGTATACTCTACATAGCAAGAGACCTGGGCATTGCTTGGCTGGGATTTCATCCTCCCCAAAGTTACAAATGACTGTTTGGTTACAATATGCTTTGTCTTCCCTTGAGAAATAACACAACTTATATAGATACACAAACACACATGCAATATTCTTGAAAGCAGCATCATAGAAGTCAGAGACAGAAATAACCTATGAAGTAATCAAGTCCATCTCCCCGATAATCATAGTTTCCTACTGCAGTTACTAGTGTTTTGCCACATTTAGTTTTAAATGTCCCAGACAACGGGAGTTCCATTATTTCCCTGCGAGAGTATTCTGTGGTCCTCTAGATTCCACCGCCAAAAAATTTCCCCTACTAGTTAGCTTACCTATGCTCCCACTATTCCCCATTGTAACCCCTTACACACTCTAAATAATTTTCTCCCACATCATGATACTAATGCTCATCAAATATTTGTATTAACTCTCCCCTTAGCCAAGCTATACCATACACAGACCCTGTTTAACCTTTCCTTATAATCTTTCCAGCTCCTTAATCTTTTTTGCTTCTCCCAGAACTCCCTAATTTGCCCATCTCTCTCTGATAATGAGGTGCCCAGATCTGACTGCAGTAAGCCAGGTGCTACTGCACCAGAGCTATTTAGAGAAACTAGCACCTCCATATTCTTTGATGGATATTTTTGTGTCTGCAGCCCAAATTTGAACAGGCCTGTTTTGAGGCTGCATTGCACTGCCAATCTATGTCCACTTTGCTCTCCACTCTTGCACCTAAAATCTGGTGTCTCCAGCTCTTTCTAATTTAGTATCATCTGCAAATTTAATTAATGTGCCATTTACTGTCTTCTGTATTAATTATGGAGATATTAAATAAGAATGAAGCTGACACAATTCTCTGCTATACTTCACTAGAAATCCAATGCCCTTACCCTGACTCCACATTTTGCTGTTTATCTTTGTCCTGTGTTTACAATCCTTCAGTTAGTATCAATACATGTGCCAGTGTTTGCATCATAGCCAATTTGAATTATGAAAATATACCAAATGCTTTCCTAAAATCCAAGTACAACACATCTGCTGCATTTCCTTCAACTTCTAGTTTTGCAGATCGACCAGAAAAAGCAATCAAGTTTGCCTTGCAGTGTTTATACAGTGTAAACCCATCGTTCCATGAGCTCTCGAAGTTTAAACGTCTTGTTTTCACTTAATAGTTATTCCACTATTTTGTCTTCTAATTGTTATTTTACTAGAAGTTACTAGGGGTATCTGCTTTAGTTGTTACAGGTTAAATATACCCTTTGAACAGTGCTATATTTTAGTCCATTAACTACAGGGTTAATTTCCTTCACAAAGTATGCACGTGGGCTAAAGGAGTCCAACTGAGTTTCTGTGCAGCTCTTCAGTTTAACTGGAAAGAGTAAGAGATATCCTGATACAACAACTCATGTTCAATTTTGCACTTGTATTGAATTAATTTGCTTGGTGACAAAGTAGCTTTGAGAGCTTCTACAGAAGACTGCTGTCTTACAGCAAGGCTGCAGCTTTGATCTCTTACCCCTTGGAACCTTTCTTCTGTGTTTTAAGACACACTGAACGAAATCCAATGGCTGCTTTCAGATTATTCAGTATAAAAAGAGGAATGTTTGTCAACAAAGAAGAGACGTAGGGAGGACTGGAGAAAGGATTTCCAATTAGGCTGTGCTTAGCGCAGTGCAGGACTTTTATTGTAGAGAAAACAAAAGGCGAGTTTTCAGGCCTGTGTGGATTGCCTTCAGCAGTATTTCTTCACTACTGAATTTTGCTGCTTGGGAAACTCACAGAGTGTTGAAAGACTTAACTGCCACCCCAAAACCAGAATGAAAAACGATTAAGGATTTACCTGACATTTTAGGAGGCTCTTAGGCTACAAGAACAAACTTCAGTTGCAGTATGTAATGCTGCACCCAGAAAGGGTTCCTCCTCCTAAATTATTTCACAAATGCAAATGACACCTTTGTGAAATCCGCTAGAAGGAACAACATTTCTGGAGCACATGATGAATTCAGTGAAAATGACAGGAACATGGGTTTCAGGCCGAAGCCTTGCATGACAGTTTTGCTGGGGATCTGTAAAGCCATGAAGAGCCTGCTTACCGACAGCTGCACATTAGAAAGAATGATCACTTGATTTGCTTACTCAGGTAGGTCTCACTTTGGAAGAGATGAAACAAAGCCTGCAACAGTATGGAAAGGAATGGTTTGCAGCCTGTTCTGTAAAGGAATAGCATAGCAAATAAATAAAATAAATTGCAATTTAGGCAAATGAGAGTCAGCGTGCAAGATGCCTGTTTGGAAACCACAAGAATCATCTGTGTCCTTTACAAGACCAGACAGCTGCTGGAACTGCAAATCTGCATATAACTATACAATAACAGAGGGTCATGTGTCTGGAGAGATATGCTGTTTCCTGGGACACTAGGATATGGAGACTCCTCAGGGCTTTAGCAACTTGGCACTGTGGTTCAGGCATGTCATCAAGCAGATATAACAGAGATGCCAAGGGTTGGCTGTCCTTAAGAGTAAGATTTACAGCCCCAAAGAGTGAGATTCAAGGCCAAAGAGTGAGACTTTCCAGGTGGCGCGTTTCGTCACTGCTTAAGACAGGGACTCTCATCTTTGGTCCTTGGCGACATCCAATAGTCCAGGTTTTTAATCCAACCAGCGCTTAATAGTTTGTTTTAAAATGTAAACTGCTAAATATTGCACATGAAATACTTAAATGGCCTAATTCATACTAAAGTCTAGGGCAGCGGTTATCAACCTATGGTCCGTAGCCCCCTGAGGGTCCATGGATTATGTCTAAGGGGTCCACAAGATTTAGACTGAAAACTGACTGAACAAAATTCAACTATATATACAAACAACAGATTTCCAAAGGGGTCTGCACCTCCATTTGAAATTTTTTAGGGATCCACAAATGAAAAAAGGTTGAGAACAACTGGTCTAGGGCACAGGAGAATTTTATCTACAATGGAAACCAATGGATTTTAATAAAAACAATTACTTGCTGGTTGGAACAAAAACCTGGGTGGTTGGAGATCCCTGAAGACATGAATTTGTCCAGTGTGGTTTTAATTTTGAACTGTATTTTGCAGACCCAGCAAACTTTTGATCCAGTCCTGTTTGTTTTCTGGGCAAACTCAGATTTTTTTGACCACATACACACACAGGCGGATTAGGGGCTTGTGGGGCTCTGGGCCAGGGCAAGTGGGGGCCCCTCCCTACCCCTTCTGCCTGCAGTCCCCCGTCCGGGCATCTTGCTGGGGACCGGGGTCAGGGCATGGGGGCTTCCCCTGCTCCCCAGCAGGAGCGCTGGGCGAGTGGAGTAGATTGGGGCATGTCCATTTTTCTGGGGGGCCCCCAGTTGGCCAGGGCCTCTGGGCACAGGCCCCATCGGCCCAGTGGCTAATCCGCCACTGCACGCACATACGCCGCCTCCTCTCTCGCCCATAGAGAATGCCTGCCGGCCTGCAGTCTCCATGGTTACCACAGTACACAAGCTTGGAAAGCAGCTTTCCAAGCTCGAAGCCCTGGGCCTGAGGCCCCGAATGTACTGTTGTCTCTTGCAGCGCCTGAGTAATTTTAAATCTTTATATATTTACTCAAAATGAGTGAGATAAGCTTAGGAATGTGTGTGAGTGAGACAGCATGCTAATGAGCGAGTATCACACCCAATGAGTGAGACTTGACATGTCTGTATTCACAGGGAGGAAAGCGAGGGGAAGGGATATGGAAAAGGTGGCAGAAGAGCACGACTTGCACTGCACAAGGAACCTCCTGACATTCAATCCACCAGTGATTATTGTTGTAAGTAGAAGTATTCATCACCGCAGTATCTGTGGCAAAATGATATGAAGCCAGCTTCAGCAGAAACCACTTACTTTCACTGCAGTTTGGAAGAGAGTGGAAACCTCAAGAAAGTGAAATACCAGGGAGGTGGGAAAGTTTCCAGCACTGAGATCTTATTTAGTACTTCCAAAAACTTCTACATGTCTTCTCTAGTAATATTATACTTTTTGATTAATAAAGACATTTTTGTCATGATTTAATTTCCAGACATTGGATCAAATCCAGACTGGATCCATTCAACAAGTACCTGTAGGTAGGCCTTAGGATTCTGCAAGGCCTTAGGATTCTGCACTTGCCTTCCCCTTGCCCCTTATTCCTGAGACATGCTGGGAGTACTTTCCTGTAGTACTTTTTACAGTGCCGGCTGGTTCAACAGCTCCTCTTACCAGCCTTGTCTCTTCACTGCCCACTCTGACTGCAAGGCACCTCTTCCACTTTGCGTGGCCAGCACACAGCAGATGCTAAGCACACGCTGACCAGTGAGATGCTCCTCAGGATACGTGTGTCCACCTGGCTCCCTTTACTCCTGCTACTCCCCAACCTGCCTCTGCAGAACAGTGCCCACAAAATGGCTGTGGTCCAGCTCTGGCCTAGTGGGTCTACTGGTTAATTTGACGCTGGATCAAACACTTTTCGCTACTCTTCCTCACTTTTCGAATGACACCTGCTGATTCTATTTCTATAGTTTCTTTGCACTTCCATTGTTTTTGTTAAAGACTTTTACATTTTCAGTAATATTTAGCCAAAATGCCAAAGGGGAGTTTCCAGCTTTATATTGCTTTAACAGGGATATTAAGATCCCCTTTTATTAGATTAAAAATATACAAACCAGCCAGCCAACCCACATTTGAATAACTTTACCGGTAAACTCTTTTCTTGCTTCCTTGGAAATTAAAAGATCAGTTTACTGCTTTTAGGTATCTACAGACCCTCTGTTTCAGCCCATGTTAGGCCAGTAACTCTGGCCACCAACTCTCTACCTGGAAGACAAAACTAAACTCTCTTTGGTGCTTGTCAGAAATCATTTCTTAATTTAACAGAGAGGTCATTACTGAGTAATGACAGCACTGTCAACTCCTGGGGTTCATGAGTCAGGCCCCCAAAAATCATGAGATTGGCTTACAAATCATTAAATTTTAAAAATAAATGTTGAGGTGGTTTTTTATTCCTGCCATCTGCTTTTTGAGCTTTTAGAGTCACATTTTCAAGATCTTCTTCATTGCCAAAAAAGGGGCTCTTTTTTAAAATGAAAGCTGAGATTTACCCCGTATCATCTGACTGCAAGAAGCTTTAAGAAAAATACCAAATAACATGAGACTTGTGATAAAACTGGGGGCGTCTGTAACACTTGATGTGAAAAAACAAAACTGTGGCTACTCTTCTCTCAGGTTCCAAAATTCCCCTGGCCATACTCACAGTCCCCCAGCATCCACAACACTTGCCACACCCACAAGTCCAGCATTCCCCACCCATCACACCCACTTTGCCAGCTCCTACAAATTTCATTAACAAAGCATGCTAGGCAGTGTCAGTAAGACTCTTTACCACAAGTAGTGCATTAAAAATATTAAATTAAGTAATTATGTTATGAATATTTAACTGTTCAGTAATATTTTTGTGATTTATAATTTATTTGTTTACATTTATTAAAAATGGATTTTGTAGATATTTCTTCTGCCCTTTGTCAAATTAGTCAGGAATCTACATTTAGAAAATTATCTTTAAAATGTGGCTTTTTGTAATTTTTTTGCAGGGAGGAAGGGAAGAAATTCTACTCTGGCTGTGCTCCAAGCACAAAGTACCTTTACTGCTCTGTTGCTCTATTCTTCTCTTCACCTGCTGCTCTCCTCTGCTTTTCCACACCCTGCTGTTTTACTCCAAGCATAAGCAGAGTGGCAAAGTGAAGTTGACAAGATCTCTGAAGCTCTCTCTGCACTTGATAAGGAGTCTGTCAGTTGTACTTGGCTGCTTTGCTCGTGCATGGAGTTGGAGCAGTAGAGGTGGGGAAGCAGAACATAGGAGAGAGAGGAAGGAAAAAAGGGACTAATTTCTTTAAGTATATCAGAAGCAGGATGTCTGCCAAACAGTCAGCGGGGTCACTGGATGATGAAAGTGCTAAAGGAGTACTTAAGGAAGACAAATTAGTTGCGGAAAAGCTAAATGAATTCTTTGCATCGGTCTTCACCTTGGAGGATGTGGGGAAGATCCCCACACCTAAGCCATTCTTTTTAGGTGACAAATCTGAGCAACTGTCCCAGACTAAGTTGTCAGTAGAGGCGATTTGGTAACAAATTTAACAGTAATAAGTCACCAGGAGCAGATGATACTCACCCAACAGTTTGGAAGGAACTCAAATCTAAAACTGCAGAACTACTAACTATAGTATATAACCTATCGCTTAAATCAACCTCTGTACCAGACGACTGGATGGTAGCTAATGATTTTTTAAAAAGGCTCCAGAGGCGATCCTGGCAATTAAGGCTAGTAAGCCTAACTTCAGTACCAGGCAAACTGATTGTATAGTAAATAAGAGAATTATCAGACACTCAAATAAACACTATATACTGGAAAGCGTCAACATAGCTTTTTAAAAGGAAATCATGCCTCACCAATCTATTAAAATTCTTTGAGGGTGTCAACAAGCATGAGGACCAGACTCATCCAGCTGATAATAGTGTACTTGGACTTTCAGAAGGCCTTTGACAAGGTCCCTCACCAAATGCAGTTCAGCAAACTAAGCAGTCACAGGATAAGAGGGAAGGTCCTCTCATGAATCAGTAACTGGTTAAAAGATAGGAACAAAGGATAGAAATAAATGGTCATTTTTCACAATGGAGAGAGGTAAATAGCGGGACTTGTATTGTTCAATATATTCAGAAATGATTTAGAAAAGAGGGTGAACAGTGAGTTGGCAAAATTTGCGGAAAATACAAAATTACTCAAAATAGTTAAGTTCAAAGCTGACTGCAAAGAGTTACAAAGGGAGCTTACTGAACTAGGTGACTGGGCAAAAAAATGGCAGATGAAATTCAATGTTGACAAATGCAAAGTAATCCACACTGGAAAAATAATCCCAGCTATACATAAATTAGCTGCTACCACTCAAGAAAGAGATCTTGGGAGTCATTGTGGATAGTTCTCTGAAAACATCTGCTCAATGTGCAACGGCAGTCAAAAAAGCTAACAGAATGTTAGGAACCATTAGAAAAAGGATAGATAATAAAACAGAAAATATCATAATGCTGCTATATAAATCCATGGTATCCCCCACACCTTGAATACCGACTGCATGGTGATCTAGTTGCCCCATCTCAAAAAAGAAGTATCAGAATTGGAAAAAGTACAGAGAAGGGCAAGAAAAATGATGAGGGATATGACACACTTTCCACATGAGGAGAGATTAAAAAAGACTGGGACTGTTCAGTTTAGAAAAAAGATGATAACGGGAGACTGTGATAGAAATCTATAAGATCATGGATGCTGTGGAGACAGTGAATTAGGGAAGTGTTATTACTTCACTCAACACAAGAACTAGGGGTCGCTCAATCAAATTAAAAGGCAGCAGGTTTAAAACAAACAAAAAGAAGTACTTCTTTATACAATGCATAGTCAACCTCTGGAACTCACTGCCAAGAGGTGTTGTGAAGGCTAAAAGTATAACTGGAATTAAAAAAAGAATTAGATAAATTCACAGAGGACAGGTCAGTCAATGGCAACTACTCACAACAGTCAGGGATACAACTCCTTAAACCACCGACTGCCAGAAGCTAGGACTAGCTGATGGACTGGATCGCTCAATAATTAACCATTCTGTTCATTCCGTCTGAAGCACCTGGCACTGGTCACTGTCAGAAGACAGGCTACTGGGCTAGATGCACTATTGGTATGACCAAATATGGCTGTTCTTATGTTCATCCAAGGATCTCAACGAACTTCATATAAAATAATTTAAGATTCACAAGGCCCCTATAAGGTAGGGACAGTAGATATTATTTTTGTGTTGAAGATGGAATGCTGAGACACAGAAAAATTAAGTGATTGGCACACAGGACCAGAAAGCAGTTGAGTAGTATTTCACCCTGCCACGCATGCCATTTGAGAATATGAATTTACACTGAAGAAAACGAGAGACTGCCGGCAGAGTAAGGTACTATTCAATATGCTAAGTGTAACAGAATTAACCCAGGCTTAGATCCCAGGTCTCCTGTCCTCCAGTCCTATGTTGTAACCACAAGATCACACTTTGGCTCCAGCATTGAGCAGTACTGCTCAATGTTTCCAGCAGTATTTTTTTTTTCACATTTTCACTCTGTCTATTATAAAACTAATGAGGCAGACCCAGATTCACTCCAGGGTATGCACGGGAGTCCCCAGTGGCAGAAGGCTATCGGGTGAATGGAGCTGGGATAGTGAAAAGCAGCTGCAACCTCCTTTATTATGGGGTGCATTTAAGGGGCCCCAAGCTGCCTGAAAAGCAGGTGGCACCTGCCAGGGAGAAGGCATAGGCGGCCTAGGAGCGTACTGAATTAGCGCCGCCTGCTCTGGAGCCCTGATGAAAATTCTGAGGGAACAAAGCACTGCTGTCCTTGGCTAGAGCACATCCTCCTCCATGCCCTGCCACACAAGGGGCTTAGCTGAAGCGTGGAGATGCCATTTGCACCTTTCTGCACCACCTTTCCTAAATCTGGCTCATAATTTTATCTTTCAACTGGTATGAAGATTAGTATGAAGCTCAATAGAAAAAAAAAACCCTCCTCTGGATAGTTGTAGTATATTTCCACACACTCTCACCTATCCAATAGGGACTTTTAAAACCTTTTCCCATTATGGCTAGGGCCCCAGCAATTTCACAGCTGTGAAAAATGTGTCAGGGACCATGATATAAGCCCTTCCCCCATGAAATCTGATCTCCCCCATGCTGCTGGGAATGCCCCAGCTGGGGGCTTGTAGCTGGAAGTCCCGGCCGGGCTAGGGAAGGACAGGACTTCGGGCTGCAGGAATCTCTGGAGCTGGGCAGCAGCCCCATAGGTTCCTGCAGCTAGAGGAGGCTTGTGGAGGTGGATCCAATCTCCCCCTTGCTGTTGGGAGCGCCCCAGCTGAGGGCTCGTACCTGTGAGTCCTGGCCGGGCTGGGGAGGGAGAGGACTTGTCCTTCCCCTGCACAGCCATTCTTGGAGAGGGGGAGGAGATAAGACCCACCTCTGGGGCCTCCCAGGAAGCTCTGGGGCTGGTCAGCAACTCCAGAGGTTCCTGCAGCTGGAGGAGGCTTGTGGAGGTGGGTCCAATCTCCTCCTTGCTGTGGGGAGTGCCCCAGCCGGGGGCTCCTAGCTGCCAATCCCACAGTGCTGGGGATGGACAGGACTCAGAACTTCCTCTTCATCTACACGGTTGCTTGTGGGAGCGGGGGGAATCAGATCCACCTCCAGGTACCTTTTGGGTTGGGACCCCTCTCCCCCGTTAGAACACTGTGAAATCTCAGATGTAAACATCTGAAAACGTGCAGTTGACCAATTTTAAAACCCTCTGGCCATGAAATTGATTGAAACAGACCCTAAATTTGGTAGGGCCCAAATTATGGCAGCCAGATAAACAGCCACCCTTGTGAGGGGAAAGGAGCACCAGGGCATGGGCCCTTGGAATTCTACAGAGACTAAACATATAGCCCTGCTGCTTTACAGAGGTGCCATTTGTGTGCTGCCATGAAGGTTCTGCCACAGGTTCCATTACAAACCCTTATTGTCACAGTTTAATAACTCAACCACATAAACTTGCTTCAGGCTGAAACTTGGCACTTAGGGTGTCAGAGCAGGAGAGAATTTTTGTTTTAAACAATTTTTCTAAAAAGTCTATTGTTCATTTTTATATATTGATGGGGGAAGGAAAGTATGACAGCCCAAGTTGGGGGTTTCAGCTCTGAATGTGCCATGCTGCCAACACCAATCATTTATAGACAGGGCCTTATTTTCAAAGGTACACCTCTACTCCGATATAACGTGACCCAATATAACACAAATTTGGATATAACACGGTAAAGCAGCGCTCCGGGGGGGGGGGGGGGGGGGGGAAGGGAGGGGGGTGGGGCTGCCCGCTCCGGTGGATCAAAGCAAATTCGATATATCGTGGTTTCACCTATAAAGTGGTAAGATTTTTTGGCTCCCGAGACAGCGTTATATCGGGGTAGAGGTCTATTTATGTATGTAAATAGGCAAGTAGGTGCCTCGTGAGATTTTTAAAAGCACCTATGCCCCAACCCTCAATGCTAGGTTGAAAATCTGGTCCTTACCCCATAAACAAAAACACTAGCAGAAAATAGAGAGCTAACTCATCGCGCTCTTGTACTAAAAGCTGTGAGATGTTAAAAGTTACTCAGCAGACTTAACATGTTCCCTGCCCATCATTCTACCAGGGAGAGTGGTTTGTGGGCCCACAGAGACCAGGGCTTTCCAACAATGCCTGCATCCCAAAATCTTCAAGGAAATCCGACAGGGAAGGCCAGTCCTTCTGCATTGGTCTAAGAGACTCCTCCCTGGCAGCACAGCTCAGTGAGAGCTGCTGTCACAGCATGACTGCCCACAGCTGCTCCCTAGGCCCCAGCCGTGAGGAATAGAGGGCAAGTTGATGCCAAAACTGTCAGCACTCGCTTTCACTTGACTTTCCACCTGAAATTCTGCAGATTTGCCAAGATATTGCTGTCACTTTGATATGACTGTCGACTTTATCCTGGGCTGACATGACCTCCCTAACCATGGAGCCCCAACCATGCAATGGGCACACAGATGGGCTTCTTCATCCTGAGCGCAGATCCTGGAAATGGCAACTCAGATTTTCCATGATACTATACAGCCAAGGTAAGAAAGGCTTTCTTGAGACTGGAGGGAAAGTGGCAAATGTGATATAGCCACTGATACCCATTGTGCATCTCCCCCACCCCCCGCCAACTTCCACTTGGTTTAGCTTACCTCCTCTCCTGTAAGCAAATATGCTTACTTAATTTAGGCCACACTCTCAAGAATCTCAAACTCAGCTTCTCATTGTGATTCCACAATTTTGGGTTAGGTGCACAAATTCTATTGGAAGTCAATGAAATCTGAGTGCCTACGTTATAGGCACATTTAAAAATCCCATCTATAAAAAATTCCGGAGATAAATGGCCAAACGTAATGTCTAAATACGGAACCTGATTTGTAGATACAAAATTTAGGCTTTTTTAAAAAATATAACCCAAGAGCATTTATCTTTCATTATTTAAAACTGATTTGGACAAAGCACCAGAGAATATACTGTACAGTTCAGGGAGGAGGACAAGACAACCTACAAGGTGAGCGGTTTATCCATCTCTAATTTCTATAATCCTGTGTTCTTGCCTTTTAACTTTGATGCTGGAACTCCATAGGAGTTTTTTGAGCCATATGCTCACACTGGAGTGCTTTTGAAGGATATTACACTCATTAACTATTACGCACCTAGAGGAACTACTGGATCTATTACTATTACCTAGATTTAATACTTTATATTTTGCTGTGCAGGCAAGAATATCTGTTTTTGCAATAGATCAGAGCTGGTATATATATATTTTATCAACATGTAGTTTTAAAAGTCAATAATCCAATGTGGCCATTACCATTCACTTAGCTAGGTAATTCTTAAGGTTCTAGGATGATTTTTTTTATACTGTGCCTTTTGGGGGTGCAAGGAAGGAGCAAAGAGAAAGAAGTTATGGCTAAAGGACCAGGGTTGAAGGGAAAACAGTCTCCTTTTAAAGTTAGTGGAGAGTCCAGTTCTGATCTCATTTCCACCAGGTTTACACTGTTGTAAATCTAAGGGCGTCACTCCTAATTTACATCAGGGTAAGTGAGATCAGAATTAGGCCCTTTAGAATTAGTTATTCATCAGTGCGGGAGGACTGCATGAGCTCGGAAAACATGTCATCGCGAGTGCGTTTTTTTCGCTTTCTAATCTGCCATATCCTCAAGGACAGAGATGATAGGGGGAGCATAGAAACATTCTACACTCTATGATTCTGGGGGGACTCCATGGTCACCTGTGCTGTTGAGTTCATCACACTGACCAAACAGGAAATGGAATTCAAAAGTTCCTGGGGCTTTTCCTGTGTACCTGGCTAGTGCATCGGAGTTCAAAGTGCTGTCCAGAGCGGTCACAATGGAACACTCTGGGATAGCTCCCGGAGGCCAATACTGTCAATTTGCATCCACACTACTGCAAATTCGACCCAGCAAAGTCGATTTTAGCACTACTCCCCTCGTCGGGGAAGAGTAGGGAAGTCGATTTTAAGAGCCCTTTAGGTCGACGGAACAGGGTTGGTTGTGTGGATGCAGTCATTTTTAAACCGACCTAACGCGGCTAAATTCGACCTAACCCTGTAGTGTAGACCAAGCCTAAGAGTCTGATGTTTTTGCTCTCTTTGACTCTTTTTACTTCAATCCTAGTTGCACTTTTATTCAAGGAATTAGTAAAGATTCAAAAAAATAATAACTTACATTTGCTAAAAATATCATTTTAAATGTCACTGTCCCCACTACTCCACTTTGATCCTCATGAGAGTTCTTCATCTTTTATGTTTCATTAACAGAGAACTTACTCTAAATGTGGGGTGTAAAAATCAGTATTGGAGTGATATTAAAAAAAACAACAAATCCTCTAAGTACCATCTTCACATTCCCTAGTCTCCCAGAGAGCCCTATCCTGCAGGAATTGCATCTCCATTCAAATTCTGTGGTAGCAGAGGGCACTCAGCACCTGGTAGGATACATCTGAAGATGCCCAATTCAAACAAATCATTCCCGCCTCTTACAAACCTATTACTGCTATTCCTTTAAATAACTCAACCCGGAGCAATAAAGGCCCAGAACACACACCCAAAGAATAGCAAGCTGCATCTGTAGGGTCTTCAAAACTGGGTTAACTTTCTTCTTTTTTACTACACAAACTTTCATCTAAGCAGGAGATAATTAAACATTATGATTAAGATTCTCAAAGCTGACTGGAAGATTTACACATAGCTTCCATTAACATTAACATGGTACTGCTGGGCCCTTTGGGAGGCTGGGGAACATGAAGATATTAGTTTTGTTTTAATGTTAATGGGAGCTGTGCGTGAAATCTTTGTCCCAGTGAAGTCATTGGCAAATCTCCCATTTCAGTGGCACCAGGATTTCACCCTGTGTACCTAACTGGTGCAAGTCCTGTGCCTGCCCATCCCCTGCAGGTGTGCAGGAAGCCTAGTACTGCCCGGTGCAGTTTTGCTGCCTAGCAGGAGGAAGGGACTGGATCCTAGGAGCCGCACAGAGCTGCTTATTTCAACAAGTAAATGGTGCTGCGTAAATGTTCTCCTGATATGCTAGCTTCAGGCAGGAGTATGGGTATGGCTGGTGCATAAGGCTAGAGCCTTCCATTTTTAATTTACCCATATACCTTTCTCTGACTTTCTGAGCACAGATACACTAAAGGAGCAACTTTCTCCGATAATGCTTTTCAGCATAGCAGAGCATAAACTCTCAGAGACTTCCAGTAGCAACTCAGTTATATATGGGGCCAAATTCAGTGAGGGTATAAATGTAATTTTACATATTGAGCCCAATTCTGCCTCAGTTGCACAGGTACAAGTCCCTCTGATGTAAATGGGACTTACACTTATATGCAGACGTGACTGTCAGTCAGTCACAAAAGCAGTGTAGTGGAAGAGCACTATAACTCACATTGGCTGGGCATTCAGTGGGTGTGCAAAACAAGTGCATGGTACACCAATTTGGTAAACTAGGATTCTAAGGAGGGTATTAAAGTAGGAAAACATGTTTTAACTTACATTCTCTCCCTTAGTTGCTTTTGCTGCAGTCCATCCGTTCATCCTTTTGGTGTGTAATTTATACTAATTCTGCACAACCCCTGAACACCAACTGTGCATGTTACATTAGGCTATGCCCAATATGTAACTCACACCTACATTTGTGTTCCTATTTTATCCCAGGTTAGCCCAGAGAATTCCATAGGAGCTGTAGCTCCACTTACTGAAGACAACAGATGGCTGAACAGGGCTACTGTTCTCTGCTTATTTGGTACTACATTCATGGGATCCGAAAGCTGAGTCTATCCCTATCTATCTATATTTCTGAATCAGAGTTAAGTTGGTAAATTAATAATGCTCCTATTTATTTTTACATTTGGTTAAGTTGTACTGATTTTTTCCCAACTGTTCATGTCCAGAATTATCTGTGTATTGTAGTTTGGAGAGAGAATACAACGAACATGGTCCTTATTTGCACATCCAGTATGCCTATGATCATTTTGTTTGAGAATCAGAGCGGATAGCAGATGACAGACACAACCCAAATGGAATTTCCAATGGATTTTTTTGTTACTACTGCAGGATGAGAGGAGGAAACTTAGTCAGTGAAAGGAAGGTGTCATGAGAGGTGTGCCATGGTTACACTCCAGAAGACAGAAAGACCCTCCCTCTCTGAGCTGTTGGTAGGTAGGGTCATACAGAAGGCAGTGTCACTAAGGAAGGAAGACTACATCTGCTACTTAAGAGATGTGGCTCCCATTCTTCAACTTGATGGAACTAGAAAGAAATCAAATAAAAAAAGCCTTGAGCCATTGGCCTGAATGGAGTAATTCCAGATCTGCTCCACCGTAACTGAGAGCAGAATCTCACTGCTTGGCCATTTCAGTGTTACTGAGTTGTCCATTCTTAACATGAACAATAGACCCATGGGTTTGATTCTGGTCCCACTGAAACCAAGAGTAAAACTTCCTTTGACTTAACTAGGAGCAGAATCAGGGTAATCATTTAACCATCAACCCCTTCTCCCCAAAAAATATAATTAACATTAAAATGGTAAAAAAATGTGCTTATTTGTTTGGGTTTTCTGACAAACCAATACTGGATTTTTTTTAATGTAAGTTTAAAAAACTATCATTAAATCTTTTCTTTCTTCAATTACAACATTAACATTAGTGGCCCAAGCTCTGTTCTCATTCGTATCCAACAACCACAGTGACATCAATGGGCCAAATTCATCCCTGGTGTAACTCCAATATAGTAGAATGACACCAATCATGATTTTGTCTCAGTGAGGTTATATGGGATTTATGTGAGTGCCAAATTTGGCCTAGTGCCGCCAACATATTTCACCTTTCCCAACTGCAAAGCTTCAGCCTTTGGTGTCGATAAGACTGGTGCAACTCATTGGCCGGTGGAAGGCAAAACACCTGCAGAACAGTATGACACCAAAAATGTTAAAGACTCCCTGAGTTTTTCATTATCTACTTTCCCAAGAGAGAGATTTGCTGCTGCAAAAGCTTCTATAGTTCTAAGTGGATTACCTGCCAGCACTGGGTAGCATCTGCACTCCATTAGAACACAGACGTAACAGCAGCATGCCCTTTGGACTGTGATTCCTTCATCGTTTCAGCTTTATGTTGCAAATTTCATTTTTCCAATTCTTGCCAACCGATCCTTTCTGTGTATGTGTATCAGCATTTGCTGCATAATAGCTTTCCACTATCCACGTGCAGGATTCCCTTCAGGTATTGCTTTCTGTGGTCCTCAGCAGATAAAAAAGCAGCAATTTTAGCCTTTGAACTCATACCATACTGCAGTAGAGTGAAAGCAACACAATACACGTGAACCCTAGAATACACAATACACGTGAACCCTCTGCCTAGCCAATATATCCTGTGCACCAGCTCTAACAGGCAGACTGTAGTCACACTGATTGCATCAATACAGAGTGAGAGTGCATACACGCTAGGCTAATAACCATCCTGCTTGGGAAAATTGCAAATAAGAACAAATCAAGGAAACACTGAACTCTGAATATGAAAACATCAAAAAAAAAATAATGAAAAATCAAAGATTAGAAGACAGAGAGGGTGACCTCCTTGGACTGAGCAGGGGTTGGAAGTCAGTAACTCCTGAGATCTAATTCCAGCTCTGCTATGTCCCCATCTGTAAAATGGAGACAGTGGGCCATATTCATTTCTTATGTAACTATTGTTGTCAATGGAGTTGTACTAGGGATGAATGTAGTTCACTAATAGTTACCTCCTGAGATCATAAATAAGGGGTGTCAGGAGTAATTACTTAATGTTAGTAAAGTCCTTTGACAATGTAAAATGCTAGAGTGTATGAGGGATAGCTATTGTTATCAATTTATTATTAAATTCACATGGTAGGGAAATCTGCCCAAATCCGTAACGTAAGGGTTACTGTTGCTTTAGCTGTGTTAGCTAAAGCCTACTCTGTACAGAATGTTGTGACTAAGTGCTCAATAGGTCTATACTCTCAGACTCTTTCATTATTTAAATCTCGTGTCTGGCATGCCTACATATTATTCAACTGAAATATGCATTTTGCTTTTAAAGCCTGTTTTAACCCATGAACACACTGGGCCTGATTCTGATTTCACTTATACTGGAGTAAATTTGGAATAGAGTTACTTCAGTAGAGTTACTCTTTTTAAATCTTAGCTTTCATAAATGAACACATGCGTGTAGGTCACAATATATATACACAGAAAGACACCTATAGTAATCACCAGTGGGATCATTAAAATAATTAAGCTAGGCCTAGAGACAAATTCATTTCACATCATGCTCCTTACAAAACATACCCTTCATCTTCATAGTCCAGAGAGTGTATTTTACAAACATTCTAAGGAGTTAATGAAATATTACTCTAAGTAGACTATGTCTGCATTCCATAATAGGGTCTGTATAAATCAAAACTTGACTTGTGTGGACAAATGACAGTGAAATACACTTAAAGTCCAAATATCAAGAGGTAGCACCACTTTACTGCATTTTTACAGTAGTTGACTATGACCTCAGGATATGATTTCCAATGGAATGCCACTATAGCTTCATTGTTACATAACTCCTCCACATGGGATGGTGAGTGTGCTGGATGCACAGCATTAAAAGAGAAAAATCAATAAAGGAGAATTCCCTTTGTTTTGAGTATAAAGCCACTGTTACTGTGTAGCAGTGATCACAGACAGAATACTTTACACTGTTCATCAACATGAAAACAACCTCTACCTGCACATGAAAGCTAGAAACAGGTTGCTTCTATGGCATCCCGTGGGAGAATTTTCTCAAACTATTCTGCTCGTGCTGATGCTATTCATGCTTCACTTGCAGTGCCATGTAAACTACTGCATCCTTATTCTGTGCAGCTGGTGCCACTGTGCCCTGTCAGGTGAAAGGGTAAGATGGGCATCTTGGGTCGTAGGAGCCAGAGAAGGAATGAGGAAAATCAGTATAATTCCCCGAAAGGACAAAGAACTGATCCAACTAACAGGTGTTTTACAACATCAGAGTCGGTAATAGGTCAGGATGGCACCATGAGTTGGATCCCTTTACTTCCGTTGTCTGAAAGCTCTAACAATGCTTTCCAGAGCCCTGTCTGGAACCAAGAACCTGCCTGTAATGACACATTTTTTACACAGGCAGCACGGCAAGGGAATTGTAAAAGAGATGAAAGGAGAGAGGCATTTGCATTGCACTTAACCACAATCACGTTGTCTGTTTGGGAAAATAAAAGTAGAGTAGTTGGACAAAGAAGACAAGGATAGCTGAGATCTGAACCTAATATGCTGGAGATACTGCTCAACACCGATCCTTGCAAAAGTATTACCCCATAGCTGCTCCCAAAGGTTGTGAGAGGGAGAGCTCTCTACTGAATGACCATTGGTCATGTCAGTCAGACCTGTCTAGGAATGCTTCTTATGACTACAGGAGCTCTGCATTATCAGAAAAACACCTAGATTGTCCTTCCCAATATACCGTCCAAGTTGAACTGGCAAATAAACTAACATGAATGTTTAAGCTTCTCAAATTCTATTTTTAGAACAGCCCATGTTGGGGGACAGCAACATAGATACAATTTTATGTTCAGAAATCAGATAAGCTTGATCACTGCTATCAATTCTTCCCCATTATTAGCTTGTTTTCCACCCCTTCCACAAAGAACACGACACCCATTTATGCCAATGATCTCCAAGTAACCTAGGCTTGGATAGATATTAATTTGGGGGAACATGATTAGCAGAGACCAGCTAAGTAACTTTTTCCTTGCAAATTCCATTAAATGCTCTGAGTAAACATCATGCCTGTAATTCACTCATGAACAGAGCTCCAGCGCTGGGATCCAGTTGATATGAGTTGCACTCCCATGGGCTAAATTCTCATCTCGGAGGCTGGCAAAAGTCCCCTCGCAGCAGGTTCTGCTGTGTAAGGAGGGGCCATGCAAGGGGAAAACACGTTGAGCACACAGCACGTTTGCCAGCACACAGCTCCCTGCATGCCCTGCATGGGCTCCCTGCATGGGCAGGGCAGATCCAGGTCTGAAGAATCCACTCTTACACAGACCCTCCTATTCCCCGCATCTCATCAAAGCATGGCATTAAGACCAGGGGGACCACTGCAGCCTCAGCAGAGTAGCTTTCTGGCTAAGGGAAGAAGATTCCTTCCCCTTCGCTTTGTCCCAGTGCCCAGCCCAGCTACTCAGGCTAGGCGCTGGCTTGAGGATTTTGCCCCTTATTGCAAGAAAGTGAGAGGGAGTGTAAAATGACTGTTCCAAGCTGTAATTGTGTCACAGTTTTGTTTTCACAGAGACCATGTCCTCATCACCATGGAGGGATCGCACAGTGCATTTCTACACTTCTTGTGCTCTGCAGAGCTCTGCTCTAGCCAGGTAGCAGCATTAGAGGCCCGTTTAGAGGAATGGCAAGGAAATGCTTACTAAATCCATTCCACCTCAGAAGCTGTTGTAAGGGTGTGTGGAGCCCTGACTGTGTATGATAACACTGAATAACATTCTGCACGTATACAGCTCCTTTCCGATGAGGATCACAAAGCATTGACATGAGTAAATTAAACTGCACAACGCTCCTGGAAAACATTATTTTACATATGGGGAAAGGGAGGCACAGTGAAGCTAAATGACTAGATTAAGTTGAATTACTTGCTTCAAAAAACCAGCAACAGAACTCGGATGTCTTAGCTTCTGGAATCAGGCACCTTGCCCCCTTTCCCCTCATTCTTCCCATGATTGTAGCAGCAGCAAGAGGGCAACTGCCAGTGTGCAGCCTCACTGCCTCAAGCCACCAGGCTGGGAGTGAGAATTCCTTTTCCCTCTCTCCAACTCATATTCACTGTGAAGTGCAACCCTCCTTTTCTGTGGTTTTATGCAGATTTTTTGTGGGGGGGGGGGGAAGCACCATTTAACCCTAATTTGGCCTTGGTCCTGCATATCTTTACCTGACAAAATTCCCCTGGAAGCCAATGGGACTTTTGCCCAAGTAATAACAAAGTAAGGCCTGGTCTACACTGGGGGGGGGAGGGGGAATCGATCTAAGTTACGCAACTTCAGCGACATGAATAACGTAGCTGAAGTCGTCAAACTTAGATCTACTTACCGCGGTGTCTTCACTGCGGTGAGTCGATGGCTGACGCTCTCCCGTCGACTCCGCCTGCGCCTCTCGCCCTGGTGGAGTACTGGAGTCCATGGGAGAGTGCTTGGCGGTCGATTTATCGCGTCTAGTCTAGACGCGATAAATCGACCCCCGCTGGAATTGATCGCTGCCCATCGATCCAGCGGGTAATGTAGACAAGCCCTAAGAGTCAAAGGATTTAGTCCTAAATGTGAGTGAATGAAATAGCACGTTCCTTCCATAACAGTGGAAATTCTAATGTTAATCCAACATAAAACTAGGTGCACGCACATCAAATTGTGAACAAAAACTCTGTACACTTTTAACTGCTCTCGTCTGTATCGCACAAAAGCTTGCCTTAAACAGCAGAACTCCCTGTGTTTTCCTCCAATAGGGGAAGTAGGCAACTTACTGGAAGATTTGCCTTTCAGAGTAAATCCTGAATTTCTCTGCCGCCCAAAAATGAAAACCAATTTATAAGTGTGCAATCTTTATTCCATATTCTTGCCTCCTGCTCTGCTGAATGTTTGTAAAAGAGTGGCTCCTACCTCTTTATCAGTGTTCTAACTGGATTCTGCTGGAAATTAATCAGCTGAGGAAAACTGATGTAAGAGAGGAAAGTAACTGTAAAGTGGAAATTCACCTAAAAATATCCTTTGGGTTTTAACTTTAAAGTTCATAAGTTTTAAATTAATGATGCGTATTAAAAATAAAGAACCTTGTCCTGCAGTCCATGCAAAAGCAAAATGCTCATTTTGGAGTTCTGTAGGTATATGGATCAAACTCATAAAATGTTTGCATGTTGGATAATTTACTATGATATGTATCCATTTAGTGTAAGAGCTCAATTCTGCTCCACTGAGGTCAAGGAAAGCTTTATCGCTGACTAAAATGGGAAAACTCACTAAAGGTGAAATTCACAGCGGTTTGGATGGTCTGCCTAAAGTTCTTTATTTAAACCTCTTAATGGATCTGCCTGGGGGAGATGTGTGAGCTCCAAGGAGGAACAAAATACCACATGCATACCATGCAAGGTGCACTGACCCACAAGTAGACTGGTGTGGAGGGAGTGTGGAATAGCCAGGGAAGGAACACAGTATCTATCACCACGATGTTCCAATGGCCCAGAACTACTGCTCAGAGGGTACAGCCTATAGGTTTGAGTATTAGCCTCAAAGGTTCTGCGTATAAGCCTCACAGACTGTTCATGGGATAGGGACTGAATTCCATCTCCACCCTGTTTAATTCCCTGACTAAAGCCTAGAGCTTGTGTGGGAAGGGGTGGATTTCAGCCTACTTGCATGTGTACGGTATGCTTCAGTGTTTGCTAATTGCATATAATTTCCATTTTCAGTTAACACTGCAAGAATGTCCAAACGTGACATGAGATTAGCAAATAAATCATAACAATGACACTAAATTCTTTGTGTACATGCAGAAATCTGAGATATTCTCAAATGTGAAAAATCTGTAAAAGAATATATCCCACTGATTGGGACAAAGCTAGTGAAAAAACCAAGACATTCAAAACTGAAGCTAGCAGTCCCTTCTTAGCTTATGTGGCTATGGGGGAAAGAAGCACAAAGGGCTTTAGGTAAGAAGAGAGGGCTACACACTGTTCCCACTTACACTGGCATGCAAATTTGCAGTAACTCAGCTTTAAATTAAAATTTCCAGATGTTTCTTCATTTGTCCCACAAGAGGAATATTACAGAAACCTAGGAGTTTAACGCATTTGAAAGAACAAAACATATACAGTACATATAACATAAAACAAATATTAATTATCTAAGGATGTTTCTGGTAAATGTATTTAGCTGGTACAGGAGAATAATCTAATAAAGAGTGCACTCCCATCCTACCAAATAAATATTAGATTTGGTCAGAAAATAAGACAAAAATTTTCTGGGAAAATGTGTCGTTTTTAAAAAAAAAAAAAATTCAAATTTCCACAGAACAGATCAGAAAAACTTTGAGATTTTGACTAGTTCTAGTAAATATGGACTTGGGATCTAATCCTGCTCTCATTAAAGTCAGTGCTTTAGCAGCTTTTTTCTTTGCACAGTGTGCACGTGATTGAACATTATGTACAATAATAGTTGTACAATAAGGACCTTTTCTTTTTTAGGAGCTATCCCATCCTATTAGATACATAAATATGTATAATTTTCAATTCACTTTATGGACGTGCTAGAGCCTTCACAGCTCTCGCAGTCTGTCATGGAAATCTGTATTCAAGTGTCAATGTGTGAGAGGGCTGCATTAGAGGTAGCCTGGGTGAAAACATGAATGAAATTTCTAGAGGAGCTGGCTGGCAAACATTAGTGACTTGTCTGTTTTCTTTGACTGTTTTATTTAAATATGCGGCATGGACTGTGGGAGTGCATAAGAGTGTCTTTCTTTTGAATGCCTGTAACTTAAAACTACCAGTGTTAAGACTTTTTGAGAATGTATTAAACATAAATGAATGGAATATAATTAATCTGAGACACTCAGTATACAGATCCAGCCAAGGTAGAATGTGAATCTCCTTGCATATCCAAAACCCTTAATAATTTCAATTACGTTTTTTGCGGGACACGGAATACAGGATCACGCCCCTAAATTGGAGCTCTCCATTAAAACAGGTTAATAATGGAAACACAAATAAATTTACACATGACTGTCATATAAATATATCTGTTCCTTATTTTCTTAGAATGCTGGCATATATCTTTGAGAGAGATACGATAGGTGAGATAGTATCTTTGCCTTTATCCTTTGAAAGGCCAACATATTTGTTTATATATTGTTTATGTTGGTTGGAAAATATATATTGTACCATAATGATTAAAGTGAGAAATGCAGACTTAGAATGAATCATTTACAGTGGCCATTTAATTAGTTTCCCATTTGTCACACTAGTTAAGTGATCCTGCTTCTTTTTCTTCTTCAAATCACACAGCTGATACAGATGAGCAGGTCATGGCATACGTGTGTTAAACCTACACAGTGGAGGAGTTTATGTTTCTGTAACATAGCTAAATAAGTTCCCTTGCAGGGAGTGCATCATGATGTAGCCTATGAAAGTTTACAGCAGAAGATGTGACTAACACCTTTTGGGCCTGATCTTGCATCCTTTACTCATGAAAATTCACTCACTGGAGCAAATTCTCCTCTTAGTTGCGCTGATATAAGCAACAAAGACTTTAACAGAGTCACTCTGAAGTTACACTGGGATAACTGAGTGCAGAATTTGGCCCACTGACTTCAAATCATTCACTAGTTCAAATCACTGACTACTCATATTAGTCATGGTTGCAGAACCAGGTCCTTTATTTTCATGAATTACAGCTGAAACACATAATTTATGAATGGCAGAACACAGCAAAGCCATGAGTGGGCTGAGCACGGTCAATCCTACCAAATTACAATGAGAAATGTATCACACTGTCTGCTGTCAGGTGTAATTTATATCATACCAGAAGGGTGACTGAAAAGCAGGTATAGGCAGGAACTTACCATGCCTAGAGTTGTTCTTGTTAGGCCTGATCTTGCAAGATGCTGAGAATGCTCAACTGCCAGTGAAGTCAATGCAAATTGAAAAATGTTCAGGACCTTGCAGGATCAGGCCTATTATAAGTACAACTGAGGAATAAATATGACTGAATGATTTTTCTATTTTCCATTAGCATGAGGTGTGTGCATACGTGTTTTTGTGTGTGTGTATATATAATGTAAATAATAAGCTAAAAGTATATTTAGGATTTAAGAGCATACAAAAGCAAATAAAGCATGTAATGCAGATACAGAGGAAAATTTTCCCCTACACTTTAATTTTTAGGGTGCTGAAACTTTATTTTCTGCAACTGTATCAAAGACTCAGCAAAACATATGATATCCACGCCTATTCGGCAAAGTACTTACGCACACATTTAAGTGCTTTGTTGAACCATGGCCTATACAATTTGATTAATCTGCAATACTTGAAGCTCCTATGAAATGTTGATAGCCAAACTGAAAAGAATTTAATACCTTATACAAATAATCCCAAAAGCTCTGCATGTGTGAATATAGCTGTGCCTCCATCTATGGCCACGCATGTCATCTTTGCAGCGTGAGCTAATAGTGCTTTTCACTATTACCAGCTGTCTCACTCAGCAACACATATCCTTTTCTCCTACACCAGCTCAAGACCCAGAATCCCTCTCTCATCCATGATAATTGCAAAGGCAATTTATAACCTCATGGAAGATATTCCAGAGAGCAATGAAAACAAAAGGTTTTGTGACTTTATCTCAAGAATACCACTGAGGACCCAGAACTTTGAATCATTGGGAGTTTTGCCATTGACTTCAATGGGAATGAAAGCAGGCCATCCTGAGTAAAGAATGGGGTAACCATTTATGTCAACTCGAACACTGAAGGAACCCAACTGGCAAAATGAAACAAAATAACCAGAATCTCTCTCTCTCTAAATACAATATGTGTGTTCTGATACCTCTTTACTACATATCCCCTTTGTTTGGTTTTCTGATTCAATGATGTTATTCAAACTTTAGGATCTAAGGGTCCAATCCTGCAAACCTTTACTCGTATGAGTAGATTCACTGAAACCATGGGCAAGGATTACTTGAGTGAGAAAAGGTTTGCAAGTTCAAGCCTTAAGAGATAACACAACACATACAAATGCAAGACAATACACAACAAGATATCACACAATACACTAGTGTCTGACCAATAACTGTTTTGTACTTGCAGCTTAAAAACCAAGAGGAACACACTTTTGTTGTTTCAACAGAAGTAACAAATCTGTATTATAAGCCGAAACCTCTAAGTAAAATCTGTGCATTTATTTTAAACATATTTATATTTTGCAAGTTACACAGTTGAAGTTTCTATTAAATAACTCTGATATGGGGCATATTTTTTAAAATGTCAGCAGTGATTTTTTTTTAATGTGGAAACAGATGTGATATTTTACTGCAACTGCTGCATATTCTCTGTATTTTCTTTATGCTGTGAAACGTCTGTCTGTTTTTTTTGTTATAAATCTTTCCCCACCGGATAGATTTCTTCATTGTAATTAAATACTAGACTGAAGTCTTGAAATAGATGGTCTCCTGAAAAATCATAGGTTTTTTTGCCTAATTTTAAAATATTGGCATTTCAATTAATGTTCCTTTTCCATGGAACATTTCAATGGACTACCTAGGCTTGAACTGAAAACACAGCCATATGCTTTATGACATCAGAGGCATTTCAAGGAGTCTGCATAAATGTCATTTACTGCTTGGGAAACTGTCAAATCAGTGCAAAAATCCCTAGTTCTTCTGAAGGGAAAATACTTGAACAAAAATGTAGCTTTATACAGCTCCTTTATACTGAAAAGACTGTCCCTTTGCAGAAATACAGGTTATGTTGACAGCAGAACCTCTGACAACTAAACTGCTGACCTGATTCCTGGTTTGCATTTGGGATCAAAACTGCTTTCTTTAGCCAGTGTGACCAAACACCTTGTACTGTACATCTCATATTTCCTGTTGTTCAGATGTGAGGCATTTGACCCTTACATAGAATTAACACATTCTTATAAACAAACTATGTTATTCCTCAATCTCAGAATACTAATTTTGGTGGATTTAGTTACAAATCTAAAGCTATCAAGTATCTCTTATGAGATACTCTGGCTAATATGCTTTTAACCCTTAAATCACTGACATTCTTCTGCTGCCAGCCCAGGGCCCGATCCTGAAAAGAGCCAAACACCTGCCACGTGCATCTCCTTCCATGGCACTCCACACCTCACAGAATAAGGCCCCAAATGAACACCGGAGAGGGTTTACATACGCATATCTCTGCAGTTTCTCCTGCCTTAAAATACAGACCAGATTACATAATCCTCACCAGACATATCAGTAGCATGTACAGTAAACAATCTGCATGCAATAATTATACACAACTTTGACCTGATGTGCAGTTGCAAATAAACACATTGTGTGCTGGACGTTCTGCTGAAAATTAATGACTAGTGTCACTGCTGTTGAATAAGTGAGTACAGCTCATCTAAGAACTCCACCAACCTATACAACGGCAGCTATTATAGGACTTCTCCTGGCTGACAAATGTATCCATGAGCACCCATGTAAAAGATGGGCTACTGTTTATTTTTCAACCAAAGTTTGTTTTAAAATACAGGAACATTCATAGAGTGGTGAATATTATAGGACAGTCACATCAACAGGTGCTTCAAACATAACAGTATGGTTTGGAAGATGTTGAGAAAGAAAATGAACAAACTGTCTAAATAATACATACATTTTGAAGTCTTTTTTTCCTATAGAACTCTAGTGAAGTTAATGTATAAACTGGAGACTGAATTATGTATAAGTTTTGAATATATAATAAGTCGTGTTTCACATCCAAATATTTCACACAGGTAAATGTATATTTCCAACCAATGAAACGAAATAGGCACACAGCCTGAAAACACTGAGATCCTACCTGGAATCTGGATACTTTGTCAAGGTAGCCAGGCTGCTGGTGTACATGTGTCCTCCTACATCTATGTGCACAGGAGCATTGGATTTGGTGAGTTGAGCTGGGAGAGGAATTCCTTGAGCAGCCAGGGGAGAAACTGGGGACCGTGTTAGAGACAGACGGGACATGCTTCTTCCCTCCTGGAAACGGAAGACAAAAAAGAACAGTTTCTCTTAAATGTAACTGTGTGTTACCTTTATTTCTAGTGTGATCACAGATCTAATCAGATCATTTTTGCATCTGCCTGATCACATATTCAGCTAACAAATTATTGCCACCACTGTAATTAAGTGTATTTGCATCATTTTCTTCAAAGTACCAGAGGGGAAGAGAAAGATGCTTATTAGCAATAAGAAATCAAGAAAAAAAATTTCAAGGTGTCAGCCTCAAGGGGCATAAAACAAACTGCAAAATTCTAATTAAAGGTCGCGGGCTTATGTGTTAGATGTGAAATATCCCCTGACAAACGAATAACCAATTTGTGAATTGGGATTCAGGGGTTTTTGCAAGTTTGTCTCAGTAACGAGACACCTCTAAATTAGTGATTTCCTCAGTACCTAAGGCATTTAGTTTATACATTTAGTAAATTTCACATCAAACTATGAAAAAAAATAGATTTTATTTTTAATAATTACAAAATAAATTGATAACTATTGATTATATCTTAATAGTAGATAAAATGAGGGACTAATAAGCTTTCAAACTGAAGGAAATTAATAGCTGGAAGTAATGACAGCAGAAATACATATAAAATGACCAAAGTTTTCATGACACAAAGCTTTCACATATGCCTTATGATCTAGCATTAGAAACCAGAAATATACGTATGAACATGTGTATATTTATTACTTTAAAATATCTGAAATTAAATGGAATTGCGTCTATATATTTTTAGCTGATTTACAAATTCATGCACTGAACTTCTGCTTCTGTTAACCTAAAACAAATATTTCAAAGACTTTCAAAAACCCCGTTTGATTTGGAAGGGACTGCTAGGGCAAAAAAATATATATATATCCAAAAAGTCTTCAGGTTCTATAAGAAAAGGATGATAACTGATTCTCTCCCAGATACCAACATGTGTCTTACACAATTGATTTAAGTTAAATAAAAAATTATAGGTAACATACATGACAAATGGGAAAACTGCTCAAGCTTTTGGAAGTTCTATCAGACACCACTGTGTCTTACACAACTGAATAAAGTAAAATAAAATAATAATGAAAACATATATGACAGATGGAAAAATTGTTCAAGCTTTTGGAAGTTTTATAAAATTCTTCATCCTTTCTGTCACATATGTGTAGAACAACAGATGCAAAATATTATAGTTAAAAACATTTCTTAATATAATCTAATTTTCCCTGGTATTTTGTTTTGCAGTCATGCTACCAAACATCTAGGCGCTTCCTAACATCTGACAGACGCTTCATATGCAGTATTACAAAGTGAATGTCCAATTCTTCCAGGTTAGTTTGGTGACATTTCTAAGAATCCTAAAACTGGTTTCTCCTTTCTTTTAACAATATTTATTTTTGCACAATATGCTTGCCCAAACCATTCAGTGAACATATAATTGACAAGATTCCTTAAAAATATGGTTACCAAAATATATGGAAAGGGACTGAAAATATAATGTATCTCAACATCTTTAAAAGAAAACCACATATTAGATTAGTCTATTTCATCTAGTTTAGTTCATAACAATTTTAAACTACTCCAGTACAGAAATACATCACCCCATTATGAATCCACATCCTTTTCTCTTCAAATGCAGAATGGACATCTGCACTGAATGCGAACAAAATATCAACACTGTCCTAGAACTTCTGTGTCAGTCGATGTGAAATTGGCATTAACATTTTACTGTAGCACCACCTTCAAGGAAAATGACTGAATCCTTTAATGACTAAAGTTGTTGCTTTCTTCTTTCCCACAAGGTCCTGTTGTGGGCAACCTTTAGGAAATATGTCATATCACAAATAAAACAACTAATTTTTTAAAACACCGTAGTACTTTAGTAGCCTGTTCTCTAGTTGTCGATGCTATATCTGTCTACCAACACAGACAAGGATGTATTCCTACCAAAGAGCACAGCAAGCTCATGTTCATTCTGTACTCCTTCACTTAAATGTAAGGGTCAGTAGCTACAAGCTGAATGTCAACTCTGTCTTTGTTCTAACCCTAACTATTATCACTAATGGTAAAAGTACAGACCTTGCAGGACACAGACCTGCCTTGGAAATACACCTCATGGAGTTTTACAAAAAATATGCCTAATTAGGGCTCAACTGGACCCCTACAATTTCTAAATGAAATCAAAGAACTTGTAGTTCTCTTTAAATAAGTCTTACATTTTACCATTTGTCTTGAAATACAGACTCCAATTTTAAAATATGCACAGAAAGCTAAAGATCAAGTGATCTGAATCTATTTGTGCATATTTAAACACTGCTACTGTCTTATGATTTTGTTTAATGTTAGTACATCAGCAAATGCCTTGATCTGCAAACTGTCTAAGACTCTCTGTGAGGCCATGCCCATACAGTAGAGATATTTAATTTATGCTATTCACTGGAGGGACTTTTTGAACAATCCCCTGCTTTTGGCAACACTCAGCTACAGTATGCACTGAAAAAACACTTAATTATAGAAAATCACTGGAAAACTAAAATACTTCACAACCTTGTATGGATTTTCATACTTATTGAGGGGTTTCAGGCTTTTAATTTGGGGGAGGGAATCAGAAGAAGAACTGAAATACAGGTTTGTTTTGTTAGAGAAGATTAATATTATAAAATAACCCAAATGTTTAATAAAGCTGCGATAGCCAATCATTTTTGTATTAGTTAATCAACAAAGAGCATAGGTCTTAAACACGATCTAAACCGTGTAAAAAGCACTTCCACTAATCCTAAAATTAAATATTCCTGCTTCCTTAATCCTAGTTTGTATTGACTATCTTCTTACATGTATTTCGCAATATAAACTGCTGCTAAAATTCACCACATCAAGTAATATATTTATTTAATGCACAGAGCTGGATCTTAAAAGTATTTATCCTGTGGAATTGTGTGTTTTCTAATACTGATGTGAAAATTAAAACCTTAAGGGTAAATACTGAAGAAACATTAACAAATTTCATTTTTAAACCATGTAAAATAATCCATGTTCTTTAGTTGCCTACAAAAGGGTATAACATCACTACTAGTGGCACAAGCAATAACCCTGCTCTAATAAGTAACACAGGAACTTGCTAAAGGCAAAATCAATAGAGCCTGATTCCGAAATTATCTGAATATTTAGTTTTCCAAACATTACACACCAAGATTTTTCAGAGCCAGCTTATCTTTTTCTGCCTTTCTAAGCTAACTGCATAAGTACTGCTTGTAAAAACTATTTGCCCATGCAAAGTGAAATAATCACAATGCCATGCTCATTTACACACAAAATGATTTTGTGTCCCATTGTGCTCACAGTTGTTCAGCTCTCTAGGGGTGATTAAACTAGCTATGCTGCTACAGCTTGAGATGATTTCACTGAATCGTTTCTCCATGAAGTTGCTTCTTTGCTAAGCTGTTATTTTAACCATAAAAGGTAAACAGAAGGCAGTTGTAAGAGCTCCATTCAGCTCCATGCCCAGGGCTATCACCCTAGGGCCGAGAATGCTGAAAGACTGCAGAATTTTCCAGGGTGTTGCCTTTCTTCCTCGGAAGCCTACAGGAATACTGTTCATTTAATACACACTCTAGATGATACATTTCAGATCCTACTAAAAGAAAGACTTCAAAAGTGTAAGAACTTTTGGGCGAATGAAGCTTTCCCACCTCTGCACATAGCTTGGGGCCATGGTAACCAATACCTCTGTTGATGTTGGGAAAATACAGTAGAAATAAACTGCACAGAGCAAGGCAGAGAGCTAGGGAGAAGGGAGGTGAAAGGTTGCAGAAGAGAAACAAGAAACAGTCTGGAAGGGATAACAAGAAAAAAAGGGAAAAGAATTAAAAAGAAAGCAGCTCTGAAGGAGGGACAAAGTTAAATCAAGGAACAGACACTTAAAAGACTACAGATGGGAACCAACACTAATTAAGGATGTAAAAGTGCTTTGTTTCTAAAGTTTATTGTTGCCAGGATAAAAATTAATTGAAACTAATGCTGTTATTCACTCGTGCAGTTTAATTCCTTCATGCACATTTAAGACATGAAATGAAAACTGCAGGTTTAAGGACTTTCCATGAAACAGCTCTTCCTATAAGATGTTGAAAGGAGGCATCTTTCAATCCATATGCAGCCAGCTAGTTGTGTGTGCATCAAAGGCACAAAGTCCAGTCTGCTGCAGGACCACTGACTCGTCTTTAATGAGATCAGCACCAACATCTGTTCTCTGACTGGTTCCTTTATTGGATTCTCATTGAAGCTTTTTTTCCCCCACAGACCTTTCTTTCTTTAACAGCAGATCTATTATAGCACTAAAAGTAAAAACCACGGTTTCAGCCCCCCTCCCCCCGATACCCCATTTCAAGCACTTTGGAGAATAACCAGCTAAAGAACTTAACCTTGCACTCTCGTGGCTTCATGGCACTGTCTGTATTTCCAGGGAGGTAGGATTCAGCCCAGCCAGAGGGTCAAAATTAAAGAGACTTGGCATTACCTTTGTCTCTATAAACACGTAAACATGATAATATCCAGAATCTGCCTCTTAGGCGACTTTGAGCCGATTGTTTATTTTGTGAAACAAACCTAAGACAAAGAAGTGATGAGGTTATTTTAAAACCTTGGCCAATGGGTTACAAAATAAAGTCCATAAAACATTTGCACACAACACTGCTTCAGAAAAAACTGGACATTTGCTAGCAAGTGGATTAAGTCAGAAACTTTTTGGGAGCAGTTAGCTTGTTGAGCTCGCGTTTAAAAAAAATTCTTTTTCCCACTCTCCTCCCCCCATTCCTAGCACTCGCCAATCTATTTAGTGCAAGTTTCACGTCACCCAAATGCCTTTCCCTGCTGATGGTCAGGGAAATCACCAGGAAGCCATGCACACCGGCCACTAAACTTCTAGCTTTTTTGTTAGAAATATATACAGCAATGCCCAAAGGTAAAATTCAAAAAAAAAAAAAAAAAAGGCACAACATGGCGTCCCTTACTTATTCTCACATAACAAGAAAGGAGATGCCTTAGATGAATGCAGGGGGGAAAATCTGCACCTCCGATCCTATATATTTTATGTGCAACCAATGGTGGTGAACATTGGCCAGACTAATGTATTAATTTTGCAGAAGTGTGCCACATTACATGTAGGAACAGAAATGCAAACTATAGCCTAGAGTGGTTTGAAGTCTATACCAAATCAAGCTGACTGGCGCCAGAGTTTCATTCACAGACCGCCCGTCTTTTCCATATTAAGCTTTGTCATCTGTCTTCCCCCTTTGTGTTTAGACACCCTAGAGACGACCCCAAAGGACGGACCCACAAAGTCCCCACCAGAACCAAGAGGATCTCCCCTGAAAGCAAAAGGGGGGACCAAACCACAAACCATCAACAACCCCCACAAACATCCCCCCTCCCTTCACAAACAAACAGTGCAAGGAAAAACAACCCACCAAACCCCAGATTCCCCCTCCCAGCCCTACAACGCGGTGGCAGCGGCTGCTGCCTATTGCAGCTGCCCTTTTGGAAAGTGCAATTGTTGCCAGTGCTCCTTGTGTACCATTCAAAAGCCCGGGACCCAATTAGCTCTGCCTCCTCCGCGCTGTGGCTTTGCCCCCGGATCCTTTGCCTTCTTCAGTGTTGGGGCTAGGGCGGCAGCAGCAGCCTAGGAACCCCGGGCATCGGGGCTCAGCAACACTGGCCATGCTTTAGAAAAAGGAAACAAACCATACAGATGGGCATGCATTCACACACACACACACACAGAGAGAGAGCACCAGCGCTATCAAAGGAGGGTGGAGGAAAATGGATCCTGTAGCTTTAAAAAAAACCCTCCGTCTCTTCTCCAGAGCCAAGATCTGAGTTAGTTTCAAGAAGAGGCACTTTCCAAAAAAAAAAAAAAAAAAGCCATGCCATGCAATGCGCACTCCCCAGTCCATGCAGGGAGAGACAGGAGCAGCAGTCAGAGCAGCTTTCCTTACCTTGAACACAGAAGAGAGATCTGCAAACCCCCCTTTTGCTTTGGGCTCTGTTGGGTTTGTGTGTTGATGGGTTTGTTTTTTGCTTTTATTACTATCTTTGTTCCTTAGATCCTGCTGTGATTATTATTATTTTTAAAGCTGCTTCTTCCCTCTCTCTTTTTTTACGCTTCTATTTATTTTGTGTGTGTGTGTGTGTGTGTGTGTGTGTGGAGGGGGGGGGGGGGAAGCCTTAAAATGAAACTGCCGAGGCTGTTATGAGAAGAAAGGCAATAATCCCGTCTCTAAATAACAGAGGGAAGGGAGAAGAGGAAGAAAAAAGACGAATTCTTGCTCAGGGCTTTGCAAACGCCTCCAGGGCAGGGGATTAGGCTACAATTAGCTCAGCCCTTTGCTCTCGCCCTAGCTAATTTTGCGATGAAAATTGGATATTTTCCCCTCCTTTTGCTGGAGATCTCCAGATTAAAAAGATACCTTTCCAAATAAAATTATTATTAATAATAACAATAGAAAATCAGATGGCAAACCCCAACCCCCCTTCTCCTGCTTCCCACCCCCCTCCCCAAACTAACCCCCCTCTCTCCTTGGCTGCAGAATCCTTGTGCTAACGGTTTGGGTTGCCAGCTCCTCTCCTTCCTTGGCTGGGGGGATAACGGTTTAATGTTGTGGAATATCAGGCCACTGTCACGTCCTTCAATAGACTTACTGAAAAGAAGAAGGAGGAAGGGGGGGAAAAAAGCTGATTTTAATCATTGTCATTTGGTCTGATGTAATATTTCCCCAGGCATTTTCAACTAGGCATAAATTTTCAGCTCCCAAATAAGTAACGCAGGGCACGTTTCTCACATCTCTTGACTCCTCTGTTACAATTAGGGTAGCACCCACTCTGCACTTGTTGATAAACTAGATCAAGTTAACAAAAAAAAAAAAATACAACCACAAAAATACCTACAGCAATCAGGATGCAGATCGGGAGGATTTTTCGGTGGGGGGGAGGAGGTTGCAATTATTCCCTTCCCCCCTCCCCTCCGTTTTCCCTCCCCTCGCTCCCTTTTCACCCTTTGCTAATGTCTCGCATTGTAAACGCCAAATTTCCTGTAGGCCATTAAAACCAAATGACGTCTATCGACATGCATTGTGCTATTGCAGAAAGCGCCCTGGCAGGCCGCCCCTGGCCAAAAGCGCCATTTCAATTATAGCGCACGGCTAGATGGAGATGTCTGCCATGAAGATTTCCCAGGCAGACAGGCAGCTCCACAGGCGCTCCGCTGGCTTGGCCACAACAGCAGCCGCTGCTGCTGCTTCCCGTCGCTGTGCCTCCCCCTTGGAACCTCACACCAGCCCCCCCCCCCGTCCCCCCCCGCCCTCCAACCAGCCGAGCAAAATCCTCCATAAACTTTTAACAAAAGCAGATTGATTTGGTGCCCTGCATTTATTTATTCTTTTACAGCTAACCCAATCTGGGATATTGATCTCCAGGGAACCCGGCATTCTCCACCTCCCCCACACCCAAACTGCCCCCCTCTCCCACAAAATGATGTTTACCTTGAATAAACTTTTAATATTTGTGCGTGTGGTTTAATGTATTTATTATTAATATTATTAATTGCAGATGGCCAATGGGGCATATGAATTTCGGGAGAGTTGCCTACTGGGTCAGCCTTACACCAAATATATATATTTATAATATTTCTCCTGGAATAAACTTTTTAAAAAATATGTCTCCTTTATTTTATTTATATGATTTAATACAGATCAGGTCTTTTTTATTTTGCAAATCACCAACCTGGCAAATGAACACTATGAAAACATCCTTCTCAGCCCCTTCCTCCTAAAATTATGTTTATCTCTGAATAAACTTTTTAAAAATTGTGTCCTTTGTTTCATTTATGTAATTTCATGCAATTCAACCCCCTTGTTATTTTTGCAGTTCATCACTCTGCCATGTTGATCTCCAGAATGTACCTTTCCTTGACCTCCACCCTCCCTGAATTTTTTCAGTGCATCATTACTTTTCAGACCTTAAGAGTGTAAGGATGGGATATATTTGTGTGTGTGTTTGTATTTGTATATTACAAATAAATGTCAGCCTCTGTGGACTAGAATTAGGTTAATTTTAGATCTTGAGCGCCTACTAGCTGCAAACAACTGTAAGTGCAGAAAAGTTATGTAATTATTTATTTTTTTGTTGTTATTGCAAAGGTCAGGCCATTTTCATGGTTAAAGGGAAATCAGAATTGCTTGTCCTCACCAGAGAACTCCTCTGTCAGAGAGAGGATCTGAAGCATTGGGCTTGCTACTCTTTGCTTTCCTGACATTTATGGCCTGAGCAGGAAGGCGTGGGAACTAGTTGGCTTTTTTTATTCTTTTTATTACTGCACCATCAAGGAACAAAGTGAGAAAGGCAAAACCCCCTAAAATTGAGGTTTTTTTAAAGTTATCTTCCATGGCAGGAATAAACAGAAACTTTTTTCCTAAGGGTAGTGTTTTTTTTTTAAGAGTACAAACTACAGGAGAAGAGGGAAATTTTCTCATTAAAGTTACATCCCTGCAGTTAGTTCAATTACTTGATATATGCAGAAGATGTTGTAAATTTAAAGATTTAAATAGCTTACAAAGATGCCCGAGGCGCCATCAGTTAATTTCCTTAATTTATGGATTTTTAGCTGAGCTTCTGAAATGAAAAGGAGACTGAGAACTAGGTCAGCTGAGAGATTTGCATCCAGCACAGACTCAAATTTGTTTTGCCTTGACCATCCTACCAGCCCAGGAACCTTTTTTAGCAGGGGCAACAGTCTCACCTTTGGCCTTTGAAGTATGTCTATGTACTGCCTATGAAAGTCCAGCACAGAAGGGTGGATTTTATTTGAAAGTTACCTCCTGAATATTACAGTGCCTTCAAACAGCCGCCTCACCATACCACTGGACAAGATTGTAGCCTAAGTAGTTTCCCTTTAACAGTTCAACAAGTGCAGTTTCAGGAGGGAAAGAAAACCCACTGAGACTTATAGTCTTTTGCGGCACAAGTCAGATAAGACTCTTTCGGTGAGGCACAGACTGAAGATTTTATATGATTTAGCAGCTTAATTTTTGTTTCATCTGTAGGTTATGGTTTAACTGCCAAACATAAAATAAGTATGAGAATCATGAGCAGTAATCAAAACATAACTGGAAATATAGTGTTTCTATATCAAGGCCCAATAAAGAGGAAACAGAAATAATTAAAATATTTTATTGAACAGAAAGTAGAAATTGCTTCCTTGCTTACTCAGTCCCAACCCATCTCAAAAAGGTATAATTTAATTGTACTGCATAGTAATAAAATGTCCGGCTGGGTTGTTTGTTTAAGATCAAAGCAAAGACACAATAGTAGTTGAGAATGAAAAGGATCTATATATTACACAGGATTGTTTTCATGGTATCTCGAAAGGGACATTGTTCTTGATTTGGGGGTTTTTTTTACCCATATTACTGTAGTAGATATTAAAGGTGTTCTGTATAGCACTACATTCACTCACTCAGTTCTTTCTTCTCACTCAATTGTGTGAATGCCACTTTGTTGTTGTGTTTCACTATGTATGAATATATACATATGAATTAATACTTAAAAGATTTATATAAACTAAACAGTTTTAGGAAGCAACATTGCAATAGGATTAGTGTTGGTGTTCATGATTTAACATTTCTTTTCCCACTAGATGAAGTTTCTAAGATTTGCAAGGTACATGTCAAGGACGGGTATATAAATGGATTTTTATTTATTCACAACTCCAAGACTAATTGCTTCTCTTTGCCTGAAGGCCAAGAGATTGGTTTTAATATGACACTTCAAAAGTATTCATAGAACTACACAGATACTAAGTGTCATTGTTTAAGAGTGAAATCTCGCTATGGTACTTGTGACCCTGAAAATAAAATCTTCCACTGTTTTTCAGAGCTTCACTTAAAGCTCAGCTATTAAAAAACTGTACAAAAGAAATGATTAAATACTGTGCAGCAAACAAGAAAAAAGAAACAATTTTAGAAGTGAACATAACTTATTTTCTTAGCAATATTATCGTGTCCTTTATAAAAGAAAACCAAACTCATAATATAAAATTCCTGAGCTCAGGCATAGCTTACCTTAAGTGTTTTCAAAGTTCTTGGCTAAATGTGAAACATATTTTATTAAAGTATTAAATAGCACAGGCGGTAAAATATTTTGCATTTTCCTTATCAACATTTCTTTGTATCCTGTTGCAGATCCTTAATTTGGATTGAAAAGGACAAAACCATTTTATAACATATGTCTTGTTTTATCTTATTATTACATAGTTTGAGTTTGAATTTTTTCAGTATGCTAATCAAAGAATTATTGGTAAGTATTATTAAGAGTTGAAACAGAAATCCATAAAAGTCACTACATTTCCGTTTTCTTTAATACATTTTCATGTTATCCTGAAACAACACATGATTCATATTTTACAATAAAAAATTAAAATAAGATAGGGGACCAACACATGTACAAGTTCAGATTTCCAGGTATCCTAAGTCTCCTTTCAGTATAATTTACTGAAGTCTTTTAAAATAATCATATCTGAAAATTACTAATCACATCAAAGAAAGTATGAATGAAATAAAAAGTAAGAACATCTTGTTTCCATGAATACAGTAGTCACAACAGTAACTTCTTAACTATTGTTTCTTAATTATTGGAAAAAGAACCACAAGAGCATATTGCAGTGCATGCCTGATCTTGTTATTGTATGCTTTGTCCTATCTCATCATTTACCTCTGTACTCATTGCCCAGTTGTATTATGTCTGAAATTAGGGTCCAATCCAGCCTTTACTAAAGTCAATAGTAACACTCCCATTAATTTCAAAGGGAGCACGGTCAAATCCATAAACTATACATTTCCGGGGCAGGTGCCTTGTCTCTTCATGTTTCTGTAAAGTACCTAGAACACTTTGGGATATTTTTAATATTAATAAATAATAACAATAAATAAAACAGATCACATGAATATTTTTTTAAAAAACAAGAATGAAACACTGAAGGATTGAAAGCAAGATGTGTGTCCCTTTAAAACTAATGTCTCCATACAGAATTATATTTCATCCTACTCATGGTTAAGAAACAATTACATTGTGGGTACAGTTTTGGCTGAGGAGAAAGTTAGAGAACTGAGCAAGTACCTTGTGAAGCAGTGCTTCAAAAATATTTGTTGGGCCCCAGGGTATCCTCAATCAATTAAACCTTGGTGACTTTGATGAGTTTTCATTGATATGGCTGAGGGTAGAATTTTACCTTCTGTCAGGGTAAATAAGGCCAAACACAGAAATGAATAAGGAACAAGACACATCTCTGGTGAAGAAAGTATAGATGCCAGGGGACTTGTAACCTGCGCTAATGCTTCAACAGGTGAGAATGAGATGGAACCAAAAGATGTGAAGAGAATGCCAATTCAGAGAAAGTTTTATATGGAAGATGTGCTGGGTATGTGGAGAAGCAGTTATTTTAGTGAGACAGTTCAAAAGATTAAAATATCTGGACATCCCAATATTTCTGGTTTCTGTCAGCTGGCCTGGTGGCAGGGAAAAGAAAGAATTAAGGGCATCAATTCAAGCAGGTCAAACAGGGACATGAACTGGGTTTAAAGCAAACTGCAGCGCTGGTCATTCTGTAGTAAGGAGTCCAGCATGGGTGTTTGCCAGTTAACTGACATCACATACTATATAGTTTGCCATTGGTTGGCTGAGCAGGATTGTCCTGGGAGCCTCAACTGTGGCTACACAAATTAGAAAATCTGCAATGTTTTTCTCTTGCTTGGGTATTCTGCAGTTCTCTTTAGTGAAAGTGCCTGCTGAATGAATTTACAAGCCATTACTTTACTAAAATGTCTAAATACAGTTAGATTTTTTTAATTACCCAGCATACAACTTCCAGTTTACAGCTGTAAACAAACTTCACAACACCAGCATAAAATACGAAGTAATCTTCAGTAGAGACTGCAGGGTCCAAACTTTTTAGGCAAACAAAATTTAGGCTGGAAATACAATCTAGATTAAATGTTTGCCCATTTCTCATCTTCTGGTCCTGACTATTTCAAGCCAAAAAAAGTACCCAAAATTTTGTTGATCGATATGTACTGCATCATTTCACCATATAGTATTTCTCAGATTTTGTACTTTGCCATTTTGTTATGTTCTCTCATACTTTTATTGAAACAATTAATATTGAGTATTTTTAACTTATATGGGTAAATTGCATTTAATTAGTCTTTTGTTACTTATTAAAAAAATAATATCCATATTATATATGTCACAGATGAAAAACCACTTCTATTGATGATTGTAATCCATTCTCTGGTTTATTATAGACAGAGTCCTCCAGGGAGTGTCACAAATCCACATGGTGTCCCTGAGTTCATGATTTTGCATTTGGATCGCTGAATTAACTGAATGATGTGAAAATCCTTATCAGACAGCTCCCTATTAAATACACATCTAAGAGAGGTTGTATGTGTTGCTTATTCCAGAAAAGGTCTGCAATAAGTTATACTCAGAAAAATGATTCCTGAATGGTAGGATACAAAGAACTGGTGAAAAAGGCTACAGTCTCTATTTTGATTCAAATCATGATCCATTTTCAGAATCTTTGGGCATAGGCATATCTGGAATGGAACCCAAGATGCATCTTAGTGCTCTCTTCTTTGGGCAAATAGTGGATCGATTAATGCAGTGGTTCTCAAACTGTTGTAACCTCTTTTGGGGCAGCAGGTCCAACAAGCCAGATTTGGCCTGCAAGATAATGCTATCTACCCCCGAATGTGTTCTGACCTGCTTCACAAATGCTGTGCCAGGAAGCCGCTATTTTCATCTACAAACTGGCAGCCTCCACACACTGAGACTTTGCACATACGGTATGTCCCAGGACCCTGTGAAGGCTAGCATTTTTGTAGATCAAAATGGAGGCCTTCTCACAGCGTGACCTCACACCTGCAGTATTTGTGAGGTCATATTGCACGGAGACTGCCATTTTTCCTGGCGTGGCATTTGTGGAACAGGTCCGGAGACACTGACTGTTCAGATGCCATTTTGCCATTTTCACCATTCAGCTTGCAAACATACGGGTGAGAGACTTGAATCCAGAAGATCCTTATCTGCAGGCAGCAGCCTTATTAACAGAGAATCCCCTGCCTGAACTGGTAGGAGTCTGTGCTCGCCTTTTCTGAGATGGGAAAGCAGTGGCTTGTAAGCGCCTTAAGGCAGGGCCCATATCTTCTTTTATGCTACCCTGAGTACCCTGTTGGCAGTCGATAAAGAATCATGGTAAGTCACAGGTAATGGGCGAGTGTCTCAGCCCGATGGAGGAACAGGTTGCATCCTTTTCCCCCTGTTGGACATGGCAAAGTATGATTGGGTAAAAAACCGCTTTCAATGCAAGCCTGATACCATGGATTTGCCAGCAGCTGAAATTGAGTAACTCATCAAAATTTCCTGCAACCAATTGCAGGATCAAAGGCCAAACTTATGGTCCTGGAGTTTTGGGTCACTGTCAAGAATGAATATCCTGCACTCTCAGCATGTGCCTTGAAGCTGATGGTGCCTTTTGTGAGCACATATTTGTGTGTACCTGGATTCAGTGAACTTGTGTTCATTAAGTCTCAGTATCAATCTGAGAAAGTAAGCCGCAATACAAAAGGCCATGTGCCACAATACAGAGCATTAGATAACATACTTAAGGTGTAAATTCCGGGGATTCCTTGTTCACTATGTTGCTCTGTTGCTGTCTGGAGTCACAAAGTCTCAAAATGGGGTCACACAGGCAAAAAGTTTGGGAAGGGCTGGATTAATGGTTTTACTGGCTTTTGTGTGGTCCGGCCCCTATATGGGAGATCCATAGCTCTGCTGAGGCTAGCTGGCAATGCCATAAAAATGAAAAACAAATGATTTCTTTTAGCTTTGAAGGCCTTTAGTGATGCAGGAAGTCAAGTAGGGCAGCCAATGGGAAAGGAAGGAAAGACTTGATGTAAGTGGCAGCAGTTGAAACGGTTTCCTCCTAAGATCAATGAGATCAGATTAGATGAGATCAGTTCTAAAATAAATGATTTACAAGGTGTTGTGTGTGACCCCTTTGGACACTCTGTACAGTCTTAGCACATGGGTATTCTCTTAGAGAGATGATATAGTGACTTCTCAGCTCTTAAAGCAGAGCATGAATTTCACAGCATGTGAGGAGAAAGTTGAACGCACATCTATGTTGTGTAATGAGAGATAACAAAACACTGAACTGGAGTGAAGAATACCTCAAAATTAAATCATTTAGTAGGGAGGGGAGGTGAATAGTGAAGTGTGGCTGGTTATGTTGGGACTGAGGATGACCTGCTGTGGCAACTGTCCAAAGGGGTGTGGGTGGAACATGCTGTGCTGCGCCCATCAACAGCTACCATGTGGTCTCTTGGGGGCCATTGCCAGCTGGGATCTAATGTATATTGGGCCTGAAAATCAAGGAGCCTTTACTGGCTTCTGGATGGCCCTTCTCTTCTGCTGTGCTGAGTTCCACATAGCAAATAATCTGGGCCTTTAATTTTTCCTGATCTGGATCCTTAGGCCCATGCATGGAGACACGTGCTTCATTTGTGGTTAAGTATTCTGCACATGCTAAATTGAAAGGAAAATTTCAGTGAGCTACTTTCCTGAGGATCCTGCAGATGCACAATTTCTGACATGTCTGGCACCAATAAAAACGCATTAGATTAGATGAATAAAGCAGACATGCCAAAACTCTGAGAGTTTGCAAACAATTAAAGTAATGCATATGCGTGCTAACATTCGTTTGGAGGATACATGTGCTGCAGTATCATTTTTGTACAAGGTGTGTTGATAGCTCCTCAAACGTGGAGTATGTCACTTTTGGGGTCATGTGTAGCTTCTCATCCGAAGTCAGAATCTTGCCCTGAACAGAATGCCTTTGCTCTTGTGGGTACGAATGAATCCCTTAACTTTATGTAAATTAAGGGTCTTGTTCTTATCTTGATATATGTGCTGATTCTTCTTGACATAAAAGGGAGGTGTACATCGAGAAGAGAATAAATGCCACTGTTTCTGGAGATGATTCATGTAATTATTCAGCTTTCTTGCTCAAACCTTTTTATTTATTTTACTATAATGTCACTATTTTTACAATCTTGTCAGTTAAAATCCTCAGTCTGGAAAGTTATTGAGGGAAAGCAATATTACATTTTAATATTCAGCTTTTAATCCATAATCAATTTTTGAACTGTGGAATTTGCAGAAAGAATCTACACAGACCAAATAAATTTAGTTTGAAATAAAAATGATGTGGTGTTACTGGACTTGGTACAGTGCACTTATTAGCAAAGTTTATAGTAACAATTACACTGTTATGTTTCTGTCCATTATCAGCTCACTTCAATGTGGTGGAGAGAAAATTAATATGCAGTGAAAACAATTATTCAATCAGTTTAACTTCCTGCTGTTGGTACTTCCTGTGAGCTAGGAGTGGAAACTGATTTTCCAACATAAAATGTTCCCTTGTGAATAGGGTATTTAACATGCCCTAGTGTCACATTGATTTTTTGTCTGTCTGCCATATTCAGTTTTTATTGTTGCCCACCCAATCCTGGCAATAGCCAATGATTGCCCATTTGCCTGCTTCTCTCCCAAAGGTCTCGGCTCAGGAAATCCCTCCCTGGATTACTCTGCTAAACCACTACCTTTTTTCTCAAATCCTTCCTTAAACCAACCACACCTCAGCTGTAGTGCCCACAAGAAGTCAGCCAACCAGTGATGGTTAGATTGACTGGCAATCAGGAATTGCTGATTTTATTTAAATAAATAAACACATCAAAACAAACATCTAAGATGATTTAGAACCATCAAGTTGTACCATAACTAATTTACATGATCACATTACTTTATATAATCTATATTATCACATCACCTGTAGTCTCCATTCCCTCCCTCCCTCCTTCCATTTGTTTATCACACTCACTTATTACATCTTATTTCAAATTATATTGCAAACTCTTTTGTCAACAGCCCTCTTCCTATATTTTTGTTCAGGATCCTAGCACAATGGCAGCCTGATCCTGGCTGGACCTTCTAGATGCTACAATACTCATATTAATACCACTTATCTTTGGTATCAGCTGTGTATGTTCCTTTGCTTTAACTTCAGGCCTTGCAACTGATTGACTTTTTATCAACTCTTCGTATTTTATCTGCTATCCCTTTAAAGCCTGTTATCAAGTAAGAAACTTTAAATGGTAGGCAGCATTTGCCTGAAACTTCCACCATCAGCAGTGCTGATTCAGCTGACAACGGGTTAACGGGGTTCTGCTGACTCATTGAAGCAGGTGGTGTCTTCCCCCACCTGTATATAAGGGAAATAGATGTGGCTTTCTGTGAAAAAGGATTTGAGGTATAGGCTGAGCAGTTCTGGAGAGGGGACTTTTAGGAACAGCTATATCAGTGAGAAGGCTTATGGTGAACTTTCTTTCTTATTTTTAATTTTGTTTGTTAATAAAGGTAAACTTCAGAAAGGGGGTGAGTTCTGATCCTATCCCATTTGCAGAGTTTGTTGTGAGGTCCTAGTCTTGTACCTTTGAAGCTTATCATTCACTTCAGTTGTAGCAGGATAGGACCATGAGAGCAGAATTTGACCTCTGGGCTAGATATTCAGTTTGTGTAAATCAATGACGCTCCATTGGCTTCAAACTTTCTAAATGTGGATTCTTAAAGTCACAGTGTATTTTAACTGTAAAGACACAACTTATCGAATGGGGTTACACATTCAACCTTTAAATATCTCAGCCAAAGTGATATGCTGTAGCAAAGATCTCTGTATATATGGTTGGGGGGAGGAAGGTAGCTGATAGTCATCTTTTTTCCCTATGAATGGATATAGTAAGATCATTTGGGGTTGGGTGGTGAGAAGGAAACTAAGGGTATGTCTATGTTGCAATAAAAGAACTGTTGTATGGCTGTGACTAGCCCTGGGTCAGTTAACTTGGGCTCCTGGGGATAAAAATTGTAGTGTAGATGTTTGGGGTGGAGCCCAGGCTCTGAAACTCCTGGGGGCAGGAGAGAGAGTCTCAGAACATAGGCACCAGGCTGAGCCCCAAGTGTGTACGATGCAATTTTTAACCCCACAGCCTGAGCCCCTGAACTGAAGTCAATTGCCCTAGCCTCTGAGGGTCTGTGCTCTAGGTTTTTTTTATTGCAGTGTAGTACTTCTATCAAGACACCTCTTTCATGGACACCCTGTGCATTAATAGAGAATTCTCTTTGGTTTTATTCTATTGTTTCATAGTCCTTTCCCCCTGAAAATAGTGAGGTTCTATCTCTCCTCTCACTCTGGTTTTACATCAGTAAGTGAGAGGATCATTACTGACTTCACTGGAGTTCCTCCTGATTTAGAGGTGAAAGTGAAATCGGAATCAGGCTCACAGCCTCATTTTAAAAAGTGAATTACCAAACACAGTTTAACTGAATCTTGAATTGCTCTTGAGAAAAATGTTTTCAATGACTAACAAAACTATGGTTCTTATTTTGGTGGGGTTTTGTTGTAAATAACATTCAGAGTATGAATAAAGCTAGTGCTGTGACTCCCTTTTCTTATTCTTGTTTTAAAATATGGGACTTCTGGGTGAACAGGTAGAAGAACACCAAGACAGAAAGGAGAGCTTGGTATCTCATTGTCCAAATAGCTTATGCAGAAAGTGTAACAACAAAGGCTGTCCATGTTACTCACAGCAGAGCCTTTTAGACTTTCTTTGCTTGCAGCTGTGTAGAAATGTCTGCAGCACTGTATCAGTCTTGTAAGAATTAAATGCTATTGTGATGAGAAGTACCTTTGGAGGCTCAATGAGAAAAACCTTTTGGGCCAGAGGTATCCCTTCACCCCAGTTTTTCCACTGAGGCAACCCCCCTTCTTTCCCCATCAGCTGTGTAAATGATACAAGAATGTTTTCAGGCCACCAGTGGTTGCCGAGGAAACCAACTGCTGCTCCCAGGGGACCTATGGGGATTGGTTTTGAATCAGGATCCTAGACAGTTCTTGTGGGCCTGGGGAGTGGTGCTCCTGAAGATGGTCTGGCCAGGAGTTTCTTCCTCCAAAGTTTGTCTGGGCTGAGGGTAAGCAGTTGTGCTAGTCAGAGCAGGTGGACCTTGTTACCCTTAAAGTCATTACAGGAGAAAGCTTGTTTATCATTAGGGGAGAGGTATCTGAGGAGAAGAGAAGGCTCAGGAGATTGCTCAGTATGTGTGCCGTCAGGTGTAGCGCAGACTGGCTTGTGATGTTTATATTAAACTATCTGCTAGCTGTATAAGGAGGAATATTGTACTGTAACACTTGAATAGTGACTCACAAGAAACCAATACATAAAAGTCCTGGCTGGGAAGGGCTATTTTCCTTTTCCTTAGGGTCCTATGACCTCTAGCTGTTCAGTGGTACTAAGCATGACCCTTCAGGAGGTAGGAAGCATGGTTTCTTATTTGCAATTAATACCTAGATAAAGCTCTACTTTATGAGAACTCTGTAACAACATACAGATTAATTTACAGTATTTCTTGTGGGTTCTCATTAATACTTAAGAGAAGCCAAACTACATCTTAGGGTTCAACTATGTGGAAACCATTTTGTAGACCTTTGTGAGTTCCACTTAACATTAAAAATCTACTTTTTATAGTTACAGCTCTCCATAGTACCAAAAAAAACCCTGCACGTGTGCAGTTAATAATAAAGAAACGCCACAAAATAACATGCAACGTAACTCTTGCTGGAAATGTTATTTAATAATCCTCATCATATACCTGAAGAAGAGCTTTGTTTAGCTTGAAATCTTGTCTCTTGCACCAACTTCAGTTGGTCCAACAAAATATATTATCTCATCCACCTTGTCCCCCTATATGCTAACTACTCATCCTCTTGTTATATTAATGTCATTAATTCTGCATTAGGGATGGTTTCACCTCTTGCTCCTAATTCTCATACTGGAAGAGATCATAAATGGACTACAGACAATAACGAATAAGGGCCCATCTACACTGCAAATATAATTGTCAGGAGATGTGATTACAGCACTGTTGTCCCTGACTTGGTTGTAAGACAAAGTTTACAGTGGGCCTAAAGCCCTGGATGTTCAGGTGATGTGATTAGGTTCTGCCTCGACCCATGTTATAACTCAGGGGTCAGCAACCTATGGCACGCGTGCCAAAGTCAGCATATGAGCCAATTTTTAATGGCACGCTGCTGTCTGCCTACCCCGGCCACCACTCTCTCCTTGCAGGGCAGGCAAGCTTCCCCCTCCCCCTGCCTCTTCCCCCAGCGTGCTGGGTTCCTGCCCCTTCTCCTCTCCCTCCCTGTGGCCAATTAGCTGAAGGCCCTTCCTACAGAGGGGAGAGGGAAAAGCGGAGGGGCAGCACGCTCTCTGCTCCGGGGACCTTGGGGAAGGGGGTGGAATCGGCATATCCCCTCCAGCCCCCTGATGTGAGCCACTCAGGGCAGGGGGCTGGGATCACCCCCCATGACCCCAGCCCTCTGACCTGACCCCTGCACTCCCCCACACACATCCCAGCCCTCTGCCCTGACCCCTGCACCCCCCCACAACCCCATGCCCTGACTCCTGAACCCCCCACACATACCCAGTCCCCCCATGCCCTGACTCTTGCACCCCCCCACAACCCCAAGCACCAAACGGGAGCTCCCGCACCCCCCCACATTCCCACCTGCACCCCTCCCACCAATTGGGAGCTGCCCAGGTAAGCGCTCCACACCCAAACCTCCTGCCCCAACCCTGAGCCCCCTCTCTCATTCTAGCTCCTGGCCAGACCCTACACCCCAACCCCCAGCCTGCTCCTTCACCCCCAGCCCTGTTCTCAGTGCACTCCCACCCTCATCTCAGTGCAGAGAAAGGAAGAGAATGGCTAGAACCAGGGAGAATGTAGGTACCTACTCTATGTGGACAGGGCCGGGACCCCAGACCGGCAACGGGCTGAGCGGGGCCAGCAGCTGGGACCCTGGCTGGCAGGAGCCTGCAGACGGAACACCAGACTGGCAGTGAGCTGAGCCGCTCAGCCCACTGCCGGTCTGGGGTCCCGGCCGCCGGTCTGGGGTCCCGGCCGCCGTCCCCGCTCAGCCCACTGCCGGTCTGGGGTCCCAGCCGCCGTCCCCGCTCATCCCACTGCCGGCCTAGGTGAACGGAACCCCAAGCTGGCAGCGCGCTGAGTGGGCCAGCGGTGTAAGATCAGCATTTTAATTTAATTTTAAATGAAGCTTCTTAAACATTTTGAAAACCTTGTTTACATATGACAACAGTTTAGTTATATAATATATAGACTTATAGAGAGAGACCTTCTAAAAAACGTTGAAATGTATTTTTGGCACGCGAAACCTTAATTTAAAGTGAATAAATGAAGACTCAGTACACCACTTCTAAAAGATTGCCGACCCCTGTTATAAGTGTTGTTGATCGAGACAGAAAGTGAATTAACTTAGCGCAGATCTGCACGAGAAGCACTACATTGGTGCAGCTGCGCTGGTGTAGTGTGTCTGGTGAAGACGCTCTATGCCAATAGGAGAGTGCTCCCTCGTCGGCATAATTACTCCACCTCTTTGAGAGGCAGAAGCTATGTCAGCGGGAGAGCATCTTCTGCCGACATAGTGCCGGTGTGGATAGTGCTTAGGTCGCTTTAACTTGCGTCGCTCAGTGGGTGTCGTTTTCACACCCTTGACTGACGTACATTAGATTGACTAAGTGGTGGTGTCTATCTGCCCTTTGTGTTTATTATTGGGTATTGCATGTTATGGTACTAATTTTTGTTTAATCTCAAAATAGACACACAAGTATAATGTGTATTATGTTGGAAAATTGATTATCATCATAATTTAAAAATAAATTCTCAGGCAATAGAGGCAGAGTATTGAAAGAGTGATGGATAGACATGTTTATAGTGACTCAACCTGGTTCTCACTTAACACAAATGTTATTTTGGTAAAGTAAACTCTTAACAGGACAAAAAGGGCTGTAGAGTGAGTATGAATTACTGTAAAGTTGTGGAGACTGGATTAATGTTCAGAGATTTTCTGAATCTTTTGAGTGGCTTCCATTTTGAGATTAATAATAAAATATTTTGGTTTCTCTCAAAAGTCAGATCTGAAAGAATAGTTAGTTTGGGGATTTAGCATGTATAATAGTGAAAGAAACTCAATCACCTTGACAGCAGTAAGCTCCCAAATTTCACGCTGCATTGCAAAGTATGGCAAGCCTTTTTTAACTGTTGAATTTCTCAGGAGTGCTTTGCAAGTAGTACTGACACTTGGATTTCCAGAAATAGATGTTTAATCAAAACGTCTGGAATCATGAATTCAGATGGCTATTTGTTTAGGTGCTTCAGAAAATAACTGATTTTAAATGAGTGATGAAATAGTGTTTCTCTTCCTCTCCCCCTGTCTGGATAATAAAAGATAAAATAATAAATAAAAGAAAATAAAGAATTATTCAAAACATGAATTAAGTGGCACTCACATTACAAACACTTCATATTTTTGGATTTCTCTGTTTCAGAACAAGACACCACAATCACTTCACCTACTCCAAAATTCTTCTCTCCAATTTGGCAAGATGCTTTTTTTTTTTAAATAAACTTATATAGATAACACAGCTGCAGTTCTCTTCATTGTGTACAATTTGAATTATTATGTTCCTTAAAGTGTTTATCCAAAGCATTAGGATGAAGGAAATGCATCACTATCCAATAACAATAGAAAATGTCTGCTTTTAAACAGCAACATGAATATTGCCCCTAGAACCTTTTAGAATGCACTTGTGCCCTCTGGATGTAGAGCAACCAAATGGATGGTGGCAGATAAACTCTTCAAATAGGACTCTTGTCCAGAACTGGAGAGAGATGGCATGAGCCATCTTTCTCATCATACCTTTATTTTAATCCAAAAGGTACTAGGGTTTTACTGCAACCACAATATCTTGATTTTTGGTATCTTTCTTTCACAAATGCACAATCTATTCTATGCTGGCTGATGCATGGCCAGAACACCTCTCATTGAAAATACTGCAAGGTGCTAATTTCACACCAGCCTTAAGATGATACTGAATAGCTGACTGAATTGTTAAAAGTGGCTGTCTTCTTTCTCAATGAAAAATACTTATTTAAGATTTAAGATTTTCTACCAAAAACACGAGACAACAGTAACTACTAAAGAGATCATGAGGGAGGTATAGCTATAATGCAGTAATTGAAACTTTTCAGTCTTTCCTTTAGAAAGGTAGTCTCAGTGACTGCTGATTGTGTTTCATGGTTGGTTTGTACCTTTTTCAGGAACTGACATGTGTGGCCATCCAGTTTTTCTGCTTGTCTCATCAGAAGGCTTCTTCCCTGTCAGGAAGACATTGCTCAAGTGTATGTTGGCTTCATGTCTAAGGTAAGACATCTTCAATTTCAGGCACTCTTTGAAATGCTTCCATCGCAGCACTTGTCTTTACTGGGGTAATGAACTGCTGCATTGCATATTTAAATGAGCTAATGCAAATACCCCTTCAGCACAGCTGTCAAGCTAAAAGATTTGGCAGGATCCTTGCCACATTTGGTCAATAGTTTGATAGGGAGATCCATGATTAAACATCCAAATCCTTGGGTAGTAAGAGCAGAGTCCATTCTGAATAAACAATGAGGAGTCCTTGTGGCACCTTAGAGACTTTATTTATTTGGGCATAAGCTTTCGTGGCATAACCACTTCATCGGATGCATGGAGTAAAAATACAGGAGCAGGTATAAATTCATGAAAGGATGGGAGGTTGCTTTACCGAGTGTGAGGTCAGTCTAACACGATAAATCAATTAACAGCAGGATACCAAGGGAGGAAAAATAACTTTAGAAGTGGTAAGAGAGTGGCCCATTACAGACAGTTGACAAGAAGGTGTGAGTAACAGTAGGGAGAAATTAGTATTGGGGAAGTTAAGTTTAGGTTTTGTAATGACTCAACCATTCCCAGTCTCTATTCAGGCCTAATCTGATGGTATCCAGTTTGCAAATTAATTCCAGTTCTGCAGCTTCACTTTGGAGTCTGTTTTTGAAGTTTTTTTGTTGAAGAATTGCCACTTTTAGGTCTGTTATTGAGTGACCAAAGAGACTGAAGAGTTCTCCTACTGGTTTTTGAATGTTATGATTCCTAATGTCAGATTTGTGTCCCTTTATTCTTTTATGTAGGGACTGTCCGGTTTGGCTAATGTACATGGCAGAGGGGCATTGCTGGCACATGATGGCATATATCACATTGGTAGATGTGCAGGTGAACGAGCTCTTGATGGTGTGGCTGATGTGGTTAGGTCCTCTGATGGTATCTCTTGAACAGATATGTGGACAGAGTTGGCACCGGGGTTTGTAGCAGGGTTTGGTTCCTGGGTTGGTGTTTTTGGTGTGTGGTTGCTGGTGAGTATTTGCTTCAGGTTGGAGGGCTGTCTGTAAGTGAGGACTGGCCTGTCTCCCAAGGTCTGTGAGAGTGACGGATCGTCCTTCAGGATAGGTTGTAGATCCTTGATGATGCACTGGAGAGGTTTTAGTTGGGGGCTGAAGGTGACAGCTAGTGGCATTCTGTTACTTTCTTTGTTGGGCCTGTCTTGTAGTAGGTGACTTCTCGGTACCCTTCTGGCTCTGTCAATCTGTTTCTTCACTCATCTTATGCCCAAATAAATGTGTTAGTCTCTAAGGTGCCACAAGGAGTCCTCGTTGTTTTTGCTGATACAGACTAACACTGCTACCACTCTGAAACCTGTCACCATTCTGAATAGTTATATTTGTATGTTAATGCTGTATTTGGTATCTAAATGCTGAGGTGCCTTTATAAATGTATTGGATGGCACTAACTTTGCCATTAAGGTTTAATTTGCCAGGAACAACTGCCTGCCGTGGCAAGGCTTGCTGTCATCGACCCACCAATTATAGTGTATTGTCTCTGATTTCCATGTTAGTGAGGCAAAGACGCACCTGTTTGAAGTTCATAGATAGCGATGGATTTTGAAAATGTAGAAGTTCCAGGAGCCCTAATTTTTTCACCATCTCATAATTAGAAAATTTGCTTTTTGAATAAAAGTTATTTAATCCTTAATCTCTCAGTGCACAGATATAGTATGAGGTGTGTGAATATATATGTGATGTGTGAATTGAAATGAAAGATGCTGTACGCAGATCATTTGTAACTATTCTTTTATATCAGAAGTGATATTTTTTAGGGCCAAAACTTATTGCCAGCTTTGGATACCAAGGGGAGTTACTGCCCTGAAAATATTAATTTGTTTGGCATGTTAGATTCATGTACTTAATAAAATATTAGTCTGTATAAATCAGACATGTCTGTAAAAGATCAAAATATTTTTATTTACAATATACATTCAGCCTTTTGCTCAATAATTCTTCTTTTGGTTGAGCTGTTATTCCCAGGGTCTGGTCTGTGGTGAATATGCCCTAAAGTTTAACTCATCAGAAAGAAAACTTGCCTTTATTTAATAATCTAGGGAGGAGGTATCAGGTGAGTACTAAACACACTATCACCCACAGTATGTGATTATTAAGGGGAACTGTAAACTATACTTGCATAGGGATGGATTTAGTGATCCTGTACATAACTTCTACCTGAACATCCAGGACTTTGTTAGCGAACTTCTGGCATGACGTACACCCTTGTGCATCCCCAGTAAACTCAGTGCTAGAATTTAGCCCATGTATTTTTCTCGTGCACTGGTGATCATGGTAATGTAGTGATAACTTCCTGATATGTAAATATTTACAACGTTAATCAAAAAGCTGTCATTAATTTTAGCTCTATTGTGTTGGAGGTTGGGTATGCTGTTTATAGAGCAGAAAGTTAGATACTATATAAAACCCTTCACTATGAAAAATGTTACATTTCTGAGCACACAGTGAGAAAATTGCCTTTTAGAGGTCAAAACTCCCAGTGCCTCTGGCAGCATGGACTCAGATGTCATCTGACAAGGTGGAAACACAAGCCCTTCATGGAGCAAGCAGCCAATACCTGCACAATTCATTTTGTTAGGAGGTCTGTCTTACCATTGCTCAGTGATATTTATAATGTACAGTAATGAAATCTGCTCTGTATTTATTTAAAAAAATCTTTCTTCTGCAGCCTGTCTTGCATCTGATGTTAACTAGCTAAATAATAACTTCTCCTTTCCGCAGAATTAGCAAAGAAAGTAGTAAGTGAATCCCATGACATTTCATGTGCCCTGGTGACACCTGAACCTCTTAGAGATGGAGGGAGGGAGGTGGGAAAGTTCTGGCACCTGGTTAGCGGAACATTCTCTTGCTGTCTTCCTCCTTCTGTACCTTTTTAGGGCTGTCTGTTTGGAAATGCTCAGCTGTTTTGTGATGTGCAATTCTTGTAGAAGAAACATGGCAGAGACCAGCAGACATTCATTTGAAATGATCTTCATTCACTATATTTTGGAATGGACTTGAAAGCAGGTCTCAGAGGCAACTTGTATGTACCAGTTTGTCTTTCATATTTATTTATGATAGACTTGAATCTTCAGGATGGCTTTCTATCAAGTGACATACCCGTTCAGTGTGATATGTGTCTAAAAATAGGTCATTGTCAAAGAACAGGAAAGAAATTATATCAAGTTATAAACTAAACCTTTGTAGTGGAATATTAACAGCAGTTTGTCAATCTGAAGCTGCGACAATGAGGTAGTGTGTTGGATATTCACATTACTGCTTCATGTGGATTAATTTTTAGCATATTAGACATTTTTTATTAAAAATGGAAAAAGGCTGGCTGCAGACTGTTCAGGTGGCTTCTTTTAGAGATACTGATTACTTTTGCAGGGAAAGCATGAAAAGATTTTGAAAATGGCTAAAATCTTCCAATATGCGAGATAATAGGAATATTGGACCCAGTTCTGCTCGGTTACACAGGTATAATTCCCAAACATTTCATTGACTTAAAACAAAACAAACACAAAAACACTGTCTTCCATCTTTTGAAAAGGACGCCACTTATGTAGGTGATTAAATAAGGATTTAGGCACTCAGTTTTTAAAATGTTATCCCTGGTCCATAGAATCATAGGACTGGAAGGAACCTCGAGAGGTCATCTAGTCCAGTCCCCTGCACTCATGGCAGGCTCTTGATGAATAAGAAGTGAATAATTACATTCGTCTTACTATGGAATAAATATTATGTATCTAGCTGAAAAGAAAACCGCTACGAAATATGGGCCTTAACTATAGTGTGTGAGTAGGGGTGGGGAATTAAAGGATGGAGTTTTGGCTGTTCTGATTTCCCATTCACACTTATATTTAGGGATCCTTGGAAACTGTCTAAAGGATCAGAATTCAAATTAATTCAAGTGACTTGATGCCCAGCTATAAGTTTAGTACTTCAGGATGCTGAAAATATGAAATTGCTTTTCTGGTTGTGATACAGTTCAATAGCTCCTATTTAAATTAGGCTGGGGATCGAGGTATGCAGTATAAAAATGCCTTCTAATGTCTACCTTAAGGTTTATTATGACTGCCAAATTAGAGTGACTGATATCTGAGTATTTATTCTGGAGGTTTGCAGTAAGAGATGAATAAATTGAGAATGATTGTGCATAGATGTTTGTGCACTTAAAAAAAAATTAGTGAATGTGATCTGAAATTAACCCCACGTAAAAACTGGCAAGAAATAAAAGGGAAGTGTGACATCTGGTGGAAAGATGATCTCATTGGGGTGCAGGAGTTCTGCAAACAATAAGCAGGGATTTCTTGTAAAATTTGAAATTTACACTTTTGAATATCATGCTTTAAGCATAAATATCAGTATTTTAGCAATTAAGTTGGTGTGAGATTTCTCCCTTCCAACCTCTAATTCATATTGTCCTAGATAATAAAATATGGAAAGATTAATATATTCTTAATGAATGGTGGAAAAATATTCTGATAAATAAAACTTCTGTAGTATCTTTTCTTCCAAGGATCTTAAAAGCCCTTATGAACATTAAGTCTCAAACACCACATGAGATACAGAATTCAGCCACCTCAGATATGTAACAGTTCACAACGGTTTAGGAAAAAAGTAGAAATTACTCTACATTTCCTACCTTGTTTCTAGAGCAGTTATAATGCAATATAATCTGGCCAGGACACCAGGTTTAACATCATTACTTACTCTTGTGAAAAGTACCATGGAGTCTAAAGGATGATAAATGACTAGGACCTTAGCTTTCTTTAAAAACATCACCAGCAGTACAGTACCAACTATGTGTTTCTCAAATGCAGCCACCATGGGCTTTTCTTGTGTCCACAGCCTCCTGGGATGTGGGCTTTGGCAGGGCAAAGCAGCGGCCCCTCCCCCTCTCTGTTACTCCTGGATCCACTCCCTTGGTGTTGGTTGGTTGGGCCCTGCCCCCCTCTGGAGACACCTGGGGCACAATGCTGGAGGAGCAGTCAGCCGGTGAGTTCCCCACCTTCCCAGAGGCATTGGGGCTGAGTCTGTGGGTTTCAGCCCAGGAGTAGTGGGGCAGCAGACTCTGAACATTTGGCTTTGGGTGCGTCGCGGCAGATCCCAGGCTCTGGCCGTGTGGCTTTGGGGTCTGTCCCCGGGCACCGTCCCCTGGCTATGGGGCTTCAGGCTCCAGCCACCCATCCCCATCACTCCAGGTCCCTGCTGCCTCCCCCATCCAGGGCTTAATTTGTCCCCCAATTTGCTGGGGCTGAGCAAGTTTGCTGTGAAAAGTGATACTTGTGAAAAGTAATATTAACAAACATACAAATATCACTTTTTACAGCAGACTTACTAACTAGCAATACATAAATTACAATCATTTGGGTGTGGATATGTACATATTTATTGGTTTTTCCTAAAGCTAATTAAGTATTTTAGGAAAGTGTGAGAGTGGCCACCTGCAAGAGTTGGTAGCTGCACTCTGAGGCCACCAAATAATTTGTCCTGAGAACCCCTATATGATGAGAGGTGCTGGCTCAAAGGAAGGAGTGGTACCTACTGAATGAGCAGTGCCTCTTGGAAGCACCTTGGTATCTCATTCAACTAATACCTATCTTATCTTGGAAGGTATGACTCTAGATATACTAAAGAACAGCAGTCTCTGAAATGGCATTGCCTTATGCTTCTAAACTGAGAAAATGTAAAATGTTCAGATTATCGGATATTTAATGAATATATATTCCTGTTTATAAAGCATGTCGAATAAACATGCCAACGCACACTTCTGCATTTAGTACAGTAATATTCTAGACTGGTGGAGAATGGAAGGTTGGAAGAGAGAGCGAGTAGGAGCCCTCCAGAAAGAACAGGTGGGGAGATTAGTTGCCCATTGGTTAGTGTTTTTAAACTCCTCAGATAAAAGATCTTGCAGCAAAACTCCCCTTGAAACCAAGATAGGCTTGGAGCCAAAGACTCCAGAAGTAAAAAAAAAAAAAAACTCTGCAGAAGAAATTCCCAATGAATGCAGCACTGTGGCCTTTTCAAATTGTTCTGTGCAGAGCTTGAGGGAGATTCCTATCAGCCAAGAGCAGGTAGAGAAACTAATGAAAAAGCAAGGTGAGTCACTTACACCACTGCAGTAAAATCTCTTATCTGATCCTTGTGTTGTCTTCTCTCCATATGGTATGATTAATTCCTTGCTATTTTAAGATTTGCCTATGTTCTCACTTTTCTGTTGTCCATTGCATTATCCTATGATCCAGTATGGGCCAAATTATATTTTCTAGGTCAAGCCCATCTCTGGTAAATACCCTTACCCTTCCTTTTACATAGAGATTTTCAAAAGCGCATATGTGCCTTAGATGTACAAGTCCTGTAGGCTTTTAATGGGACTTGGGCTCCTAAATCACACTGGTGCTCATACTTCATTTTTGTTGCATACACAACACTGGGAGTTTAAATGCACCAATTTCCCTTTAGGTGATGGATGCTGTAACCTCAGCAAGTTTTTGTTTGTTTGTCTGCTAACTTATATTCCTGTAGTCAAATTGACAAAAAATAGTTGTGAAAAATATGACATTCAAACTTCCTGTTTGCCTTCCGCTGCACCTAGATTGACAGAGTTTGAGCAGCTGCATGTGCAATGTTAGCAGCAGTGTCACCGATCTTCTTCTCGGGTTCCTCGATCAGTGGGTGTGGGGGAGGCAGGAGCCTGTTTCCTAAACACCTCAGTAGCCAGGAAGGGGGGTGCTGGGGAGTCCGTGGGGAATGAGGTATTGGAGGGGAGAGGTGGTGTTGTTGGAGGGAGAATCTAGAAGAGGGTTTGGAGGGGGGGAAGGAGCCTGCTGGTGGTTGCACCAGAGGGAGGGTTATTGTGCGTGAGTGGGAATTGCTGGGGATTTGAGGGGCAGTGCCCCTACTTTTTCCTGCCCCTAATCTCCTTGCCTGGGTGCCCACAGCAGCTCCCTGTTCTGCCACTGCTGCCTCCCTGGTGCCCAGACTCCAGCAGGGGGAGCAGCAGCCACCTAGCTGCTTGGAACAGGGCACCAGTGTTGCCCTCCACAGGCAGGAGGAGCAAGTGCAGCTGTCTGTCTGCAGCCCTGCCAAACGCATGAGGGCTTGAATGGATTGCCTGATGGGAGTGTCGCTCCAGATGGCGGATGATTGGCAGCCCTATACAGGTGCACAGATAAAGCCAATGATGAAGGCTGACCTTGTTGTGGCTAAGGACCTGGCCTGGGACTCAGGAGCTCTGGGTTCAATTCCCTGCTGCAAAACAGACTTCTGGGGTGACCAGAACTATGTTACTTAATCGATCTGTTCCTCAGTTTCCCTCTCTGTAAACTAGAAGCGTTATTCTCCCAGCCTCTGTCTTGTCTATGTAGACAGTATGATGTGCAGAGCAGGGCCCATCTCTTACTGTCTGAACGTATGCTACGAACTGGGGCCTTAGTCAAGGCACTGCTATTATGCAAATGGCAATGTAACTGAGTGATTGGTTTTGCTGCCTGGCAAGGACCACGACTGTTAAAGACGTAGCTGCTGAGTGTAGAGGGTAAGGCACATCTGGCCTGCTCTTGGGTTCAACCTGCAATGCAGGGTAGGAAGCTTGCTTTTGCTGGAAAATGTTTTCTCGCAGGTCACAGAAGCTCTGTTGCTCCCCCTGTAGGAGAAATGGAGGAAACAGAAGGCACATTTAGCAACTAGCAGGCTAAATTCACATACCTATCGTTTGCTTCAATACAGTTTAATAAACTTTATTTGGAGTTTCTTTGTTAAATTGGCTGTGACAACATTAAAAGAATTGCTACAGGGAAAGTGGGCAACCCTGATCTGACTGTCAGTGGGCTCAGGTTAGGTAGATCAACCCAAAGTAGATGAGAGAGTGAAAGTTTTTATGTTGTGCTGATCTCCCAGTTGATGTGAAGCTCCAACCCAGAGTATTGGACTCCACTGCAGAAACAGATTTAAGTGTCCTATTGGAGTTGGCAGCAGTGGACAGGGGCACACCCGGTTAAGTAGTGGTTATGAGCTGAAAGAAGCCATCCACCTCCTTCCTCCATCCCATTTGACTACAATGGTGTTGAACTGGATTAATGAGTCAGGTTGAGGCAGGTATTGATTTGGGGGCCTCAATGAGTAATAATAAAGACTGCAGTGGGTTCAATAGCTCATGTACATGTTGGTTTTTCTTGAGCCTTGTTTATACACACAAGTTATACCACTGTAACTGTACCGATATAGTTATCTGCACAGTCTTCTAGTTTGGGCACAGTTACACTGTTATAACTTATTCCCATATATGAAGGTGATGATTAAGTTATACAGAGGCAGCCACACTATAGATTGTACAGGTATATCAGTAAAAAACCATACCCCTAATGGACATAGCTACACCAGAACAAATACTGGGTAGAGATCAGGCCTCAGTTTCTTACCAAAATAAATGCTTTTTCCTTTCCTAGATAAGATATATAAGTAGGTTCTCAGATAAAAGGTAGCTAGGTAATTAGGTTCGCAAAGACTCCTGTGGGGTGGCTGAATGAGAAAGAAACACTGGTAAGGATGACCAAGTGGTTTAGTTTTAACTTCCTAGAATCCATAGGGTGTGAACATGCTTCTAGGTAGGGGCTCAAGACAAACATTTCCTTTATTTAGAAAGACTCCCATAAATATAATCTATATATCAAGTGCACTTGGACCTGGTCCTTTTTACTGTTCTTTGCCTCTGGCACAAGAGCTACATATGAAATTAATTTATGCCTATTTACTTAGTAAACAGTTCCCTCTTTCATTGTATAGTTGGCTGACATGAACCTTTGAGAACCTTAAAGGTGCAGTGTAATTACAAAGCGCTTTACAAACATTAATGAAGCCTCAATATACCTGTAAAGTAGGAATTATCATTTTGAAGGATAACGGTTGAAGGAACTCAGGCACAGAAGTAAACTGATTGACCTGCCCAAAGAAAACACAGAGAGTCACTGGCTAAAGTGGGAGCCGGACATGCGGGTCTTGGTTCTCTGTTCTGTTTTAATCACTAGACACTTCTCCCTCTCTCATTCTCTCTGTAATGATGATAGCTGCGTCAAACTTTACAAATATCTGTTTATGCTATTGATAGCGTCACAGAAACCTTTTTGGCTGGTGTCTTATTTCAAGTGTGAGTTCATAGTCCTGAAAATCTTCATTTATAAAAAAAAATCCATATGCAAGACTAGTGGTACTTTTAATGTATGTTCTGTTCCCTGTTCTGGCAATAATTAAAGGGCAGCAAAAATGACATGTGTTTGCGTAGCAATATACAGAAATGTATGTTCAAACTGTCGATTGCATCTAAGTATGTTCCCGATATAACGGTTCGTTTACTGTCACTAAAGTCAGCGTTTCTCAAATGCGGCCACCATGACTGCATGCGGCCACCAGGGGCTTTTCTTGCGGCCACAGCCTCCTGGACTGTGATTGAGGGGGTAAAGTAGTACCCCCTCCCCACCTTGTTGCTCCTGGATGCACCGCCTTGGAGTTGGTTGGTGGGGCCCTGCCCCCCTCTGGAGACACCTGGGGCACAATGCTGGAGGAGCAGGCAGCTCGTGATTTCCCCACCTTCCCAGGGGTGGAGGGGCTCAGGCTTTGCGCTTCAGTCCTGGGGTGGCAGTGCGGCAGGTTCTGGCCATGGGGCTTTGGGCTTCATCCACAGGCTCTGGCTGCGTGGTGGCAGGTCCCAGGCTCCAGCCACATGGCTTTGGGCTCCATCCCCAGGCTCTGACTGTGGGGCTTCAGGCTCCAGTCCCCTGCTGCTTCCCTGGTACCCCACCCACTCACCCATCCCCATCATCGCTGGCCCCTGCTGCCGCTCTCAAACCCCTATCCAGGGCTTAATTTGTCCCTAGGCTTCCCAGGGCTGAGTAAGTCTGCTGTGAAAAGTGATACTTGTGTGTTTGTTAATATCACTTTTCACAACAGACTTACTAGCTAGCAATAAATTACAATGATGTGGACATGTGTATGTGTATATTTATTTGTTTTTCCTAAAGCTAATTAATTATTTTAGGAAAAAGTGTGAGAGCCAGAAAGAGTTGGTGCCCGTACTCTGAAGCCACCAAATTTTTTTTTCCTGAGAACCCCTCCACTAAATGATCAGGAGACGGGCAGTAACCCAAAGAGGGCCTAACTGAAAAGTACAGACCTGGAAATGTATCTGCTGCCATCTTGTGGACGTAAGTGTAAAAAACAACTGCAGGGCCAGGAGACAGCCCTAAACACCTCAAAAAGCAAGTTTATTCTCTGATAGCTGGAAGAGAGAACTCAGACAGCAGGGTTCCAAATTTCTGAAAATAAATAATTTGAAAAAATGTTAAAATCTAACATTATCCAGCTTGCACATAAATTTCAAAGGTGCCTCAACCTAGCTTCCAAACTTGCAAAGATAATTTTAAATGCACCCTAATTTGTGCAAGACCAAATTTGCATGCGAATCATAGAAATATAGGATTGGAAGGGACCTCAATAGGTCACCTAGTCCAGTGCCCTGCACTGAGGCAGGTTTAAGCATTAGTGTAAATAGCTTTCTAACTAGCTAACAGATGCACATATTGTGTCTGCTGACACACACACTCTTTTCCTGGTGCTAATGACTGCATGGGTGCTGGAACAATTTGTATACTGGGGGTGCTGAGAGCCATTGAACCAAACTGCAAACCCTGTATATGATGGAAACCACTTCATGCTGGAGGTGCAGCAGCACCCCTAGTTCCAGCACCTATATATGACTGTCCAAAAGTGAGTGCATACTGGAAAAACAGTTCTGGAAAATTTGCTCCATAGAATATTCTGACGGATGGCACGATTAGTGATATTTTTATCCAGTATTCTTCTATGGAAATATACCACTGGATGCCACTGTTGGTTCATGCAATAGCATACAAAAATAGCATTGCATCTGCTTATTTTGTTTTTATTCCGGTTTCCCTCTCACAATTTTTTCTTTCTTTCTTTTTCATATCAAAGGAAAGGAAAAAAATCATGCCCCACTTATTCTCTCCAGCCATGATGATACAGTTACCATATCTACAAGTGACAAATAGTTGCAGAAAAAAAGGGGAAAGCTTTGAGGGTGACACAGGTTTCTTTTTCCAGATGTAAAAATCTTTCTGAGAAGACACGGATTTGGATGAAAGAGTAGCTAAATTCTTTCTAGCTACTAGCTTGCTTCTTTCTGGCTCTAACTCCCAAGTTAATCACTCCTAGATAAGTGTGCAAAGGCTTTTATCCTCTTACTATAAAGGGGATGCAAGGCTGGGAGAGAGGTTGCTTTCCCGAGTACAAAGAATTTTGTGCCTGAAAGAATGTATTTAGCTTAGCACAAACAATTTGTGTCCCCATAGGGTGAGGTGAGGGGATAGTTGAAGGTCATAAGGTAAGTTTTGATGGCTGTAGTTATTTTTACAAACTCACTTGTAATCACCTGATCAGCTGCTGTGGATTTATGGGAAGAAAGGTTATGGGTATCTTGGGAGACGATTTATGAGAAATACTCCCAGAAATGCTGTAAGTGCAAAAATCTGCTCCCTCTCTTTCCCTGATTTTTCACTTAGTTCATATTTTTTGTATTCTGACCATTATATTTATATCAACTGTTAAGTGCTGGGGGCGTGGGGGCATAGAGAGGTGGACAGGTGTTGGGAGTGAGGGACTTGGAATACTTACGGTATTGTCTCTTAAGCCTAATACTTGGCTTGTGTAAAATCTTCAGAGCAGGAACTGTGTCCAGTGTGCTTGCACAGCTCAATAGGGCCCGCAGTGTTTGCTAGGGCCTGAAGGTGCTAGCAGACTGCTAATGATGATAGAAATGTGGAAAAGGCAGGGGACCCTCATGAAAAGAAATTGGTTAAAGGGGTAAGAGACAACCATGAAGATCGCAGAAAGCAAGTTTATTCTTTGATAGTTGGAAGAGAGAACTCAGATAGCAGGGCTTCAGCCTAAAGGCCTTGGCAGTGCCGTGGAAACTGTGTGTCAGGAGCAACATTTCCCTCAGGCTCCCAAGTCCTCGTGGTTTTATTGGGGATTTAATAGGAGCTGCATCCACATGACCTACATTAAATGGCTGCGGAACAGAGAGGGTTAAAATGTACATCTGTTCTGACTTGTCCACCCTGCAATTAGCTTCTAAGGTGAAGTGAAGGGGTGGTGGTGGTGGGGGAGACAGACAGAATAGCAGCTGCAGCCTGCTCCCCTGCTCTGAATGTAGAACAGCCAGAGTTAATTAAGCTACTGGCTGTAGATGGCTTTAGTTTCATTGCTGGGACCTGGGCTGAAGCTTTATCTAAACTTGGCATTGTCTCTACCATGTCCAGTTAGTACAAGTGCCTCTAATAAGGTAGTATGTTAAGCCACTACAAGTGAAATCTTAGAGGAGGGAGGACAAATGCCACTAGCATTGATGCTGCATAAACTTGTAGCAATGACCCAGACAGCATTGTGACTGACCAGGAAGTTAGTATATTGTATTAATTTAGATCAGTGGCTCTCAACCAGAGGTCAGGGGCCCTGGGGGGGGGTGGTTTGCAAGCAGATTTTGGGGGTTCCATCTAGCAGGGCTGGCATTAAACTCACTGGAGCCTGGAGCAGTTGTCCTGCTTGCTACCCCATCACCCGGGCCTGGCTTTTATATGTAGAAAACCAGTAGTTGTGTGATGTGGAGTTTTTAGAGCATGTTGCGGGGGGGAGGAGGGGGCTCAGAAAGAAAAAGGTTGAGAACCCCTGATTTAGATGGAATACGTGGGCTAAAGGTGTTAATGTAACTCAATTACTGTCTCATATTTAACAGTGTTGAAAAGGTTTGGAGTTTGGTATACAGACTTCAGCCTGCTTAGTCCTATGACAAACACTCTTAAAAATTCTTTAAACATTTTTATTAAAGATAAAAGAAGGAAAAACAGTTAAAGCATTTAAATGTAAAGTAAATAAGGCTTTCATTAAAACAACATTTCTGGTTCCCTTTTTCTTTAGCTGGAGATCATTTTAGGAAGGGAAAACACCCTTGTTTGACAGTATTTTAGATGGTGGTAACTTTTTACCCCAAAGGACAGATGTTAGTTGAAGTGAGCTGGAGCCGTTCAAGTCTGATCGTGTTTCATTTTAGGTGGTGGTTGGGATTCAGCTTGAGCTGGTAGGGATGGTGATGTTGCCTGGATACATCTGTCTGGCCTGGCCTGGCCCGGTCACGACATCTCTCAGGATCAGGATGACAAAGGCCTGGGGCCCAGGAAACAGTGGGGATAGCATCCATGATAGCGAAGCTTGCTCCTGTTGCCTTAATCTGTTCTTCTGTCTTCCCCCACACAAGTCTCTTTAAGGACTCAAAAAAGGGAGTGGTGGGTAGAATAACCCATCCTCTTATTATTTGTCTGCTAATTAGGCCTAGTTTTGACACCGCAATTTTGGTTTACTTATTTTTGGACTCACATTTTTTGTTTACTAAGCATGATTTTAACACAATCTTTGAATTATACCAGTTGGCCTTTGTTTAGACAAATTCACTTTTTCTCTCTCCCTTTTGTATTTTTCCCATCAACATATTATAGTTTATTGGGACACTTTATGAACTTTTATAAACTTTTTACAGTTGAACTCACAATTAGGGTAAATTTGTTGGCCCAGTTATTACAAGTGTCTGTGGAAATGACTGTCCTGTGCTATGGTGTGTGCCCTTATGCCCCATCTACACTAGGAAACTGACTCACTGCTCACAACAGTGGGGACTTTGACCAGTGCTTTGAGGTTTATAAGCTGGTTATTTCAAATAGCTTCAGAGAATATGTACATGAAATTGTTCACCTGCTTTATGGGTGAGGTCTCTGGGCTGGTTAATTGGGCTCTGTCACCACCCACCTTTTAAGGATTCCATCACCTAATAGCTGAACCTCTTACTGTAATGGCCTCTTGGGTATGGAACTTGTACTCCCTCTGACTGTCCCATGAGCCCACCAGTCTTAACTTGAACAATACACTAACACCTCCAAACACACATGACCCTTGCCATGCCCCCCAACCCAAAAGAGAGAAAACCCTCTTCAGTGACTTTCTTTTCATCATTAAACGCTGGCATCCCCAAAGACAGGACTTCTCCTCCTTCCTTTCTGTTTTCCTGTTTTGTTGTGCCTTTACATTTTACGGACTCAACACCCCAAAGTGCAGCCACCTGTTGGCTGATTCTTGGTGGTTGTTGTATCTCTCACCTGTCATTATTCCCTAGGAAACTGTTATAGTCTTCCTGCTCCTCATCATAGAAATGTAGGACTGGAAGGGACCTCGATAGGTCATCTAGTCCAGTCCCATTCAGTGAGGCAGGACTAATTCTTATCTAGAACATCCTTGACCAGATGTTTGTCTAACCTGCTCTTAAAAACCTCCAGTGACAGAGATTCCACAACCTCCCGAGGTAATGGGTAATTTGTGCTACTTCCTGTGGGGAAGGGAAAAAGCACACAGCCCTCTTACTCCACAGTCTTTATCATGCGGGAGGGCCAGCGTTTCCCAATAGCTATCAGTAGCTGATCTCTCTGGACTAGACGCGATAAATCAACCCCCGAGTGCTCTCCTGTCGACTCCTGCACTCCAGCGCCACGAGAAGCACAGGCAGTCGACGGGAGAGCGGCAGCAGTTGACTCACCGCGGTGGAGACACCACGGTAAGTCGATCTAAGTACGTTGACTTCAGCTACTTTATTCATGTAGCTGAAGTTGCGTAATTTAGATCAATCCCCTTAGAGTGTAGACCAGGGCTAAGTCTCTGGCTTTGAGCAAGAGCCTTAACCCCTCTCCCTCAGCTTCCTCATCAGTAAAATGGGGATCATAACATTTTGCCTGGGAAGAAGAATTATGTACAGCTTTATCCTGCACATCAGAGGGGCTGAGTTTTGCAAATATTAGTGCAAAATTTAAAACATTGAACAGGACAGAGTGCAGGGAAACCTAGCCCTATGTTAATGAAGATGCTGCTGTGTGGCTAACAAGCTACTCCTGCCTGGTAGCAAGGATCAAAACCAGAGTGGGGAGTACGGAACTAAGAATCTCATTTGCATGTTGAGGATCATGTTTCTGTCAACATCTGCCTAGACGCATCTGTTCTTAATCCACACTCCATCCCTTATTACCTTTTAAGTGGGCGGATACACACAGAGCTTAAGATGAGCACACTGGATTACACCTAGGCTTTACCCTTACTTGCAAACCTACATAGCCACTGCTCACACTTGTGCTGCAACAGCCTTGAGTTTGCGCTGAGTATCGCAAAAGGATGCGCGGGATTCAGCCCCTGATGAGTCTAAAGCATTTTGATGATCAATATTCATGATTGGTTTGTAGCTGTCTCCTCTTCCGTTGCCCTGGAGTCTGTAAAATATATATCTGCTGTAAGCCCTACTACCAGTGATCTCTAATATCTAGAGATCGGAAGAATCTGAAGTAGTAGAGGAGGAGCAGATGTCTTTCTGGAGCAGAGGATATGAGTTCTCTTCTCTGTGCTGCAGGCATGCAGTTGGCAGAGGGGCGTGTGTGTGAGTGTTTGTGTAGCCATGGTTTATTAGAGCATGATCCAGTTGTTATCCCATGTGAGCCTCTATTCATTTGTCTGCTTGAAAGCCACAACTCATTCTCTTGCTTTTTCTTTGTGAGCTTCATGATTTAATGTCAGTATAAATCTTACAGGTGACATCCTCACACTATAGTTGCTCTTCGCTCCACAGTTGTGGAGCATAATTGTTTGTAACCTCTTCACTGGAGGCAGTCTCTGTAAACTCAGTCTCCAATAGGGATGACACCAACTCCAGGCATATGGATTGCACATTCAGTACAGAAATGTTTATGGCTCTTTCCTGCCATATTGTTGGATCCCTGTGTTACTCCAGCATGAGCCTTCTTCCCAAGTATTAGGATGACAAGATATTTTCAACAGGTCCTGGGCTGTAACCAACCATTCTTAAGTCCTAATTCTGCTCCTTAAGTCCCTCATTCTGCTTCTACAGGTCCAGTTCCGGGTGAGCAGGTTCACTGAGGCCTTGATCTAGCTACCATCAATGAAATAAGGCAGAGCTGGGTGTCGTTGGTACTTCCACAGGCAGATCCATAGGCAGTATCTTCCCCTCCAGTCAGTGCTGAATGTATGGGGTAAAGAGTCACTGTAGGTGGCATCACATGGAGAGGATGTAAAACTGGCATTAAGGGGTGGGATTTCAAAAGTGCCTGACTGACTTAAGAGCACAAGTTCCATTGCAAGTCTGGTTCTCCTAAGTCAGTTTTAAAAATCCCACCCTAGATATGTTACTTTAGATGAGTAAGGATTTCGGCTTCCTGTACCATACCTACATTTACCCTGAGGTTTCAGTTATATATGGTATTGTTTTTCCTAGACTATCCTAAATTATCATAGTTCCTGTATTTGTCCCAGAAGGGGCAGCATTTCAGCAGTGGATGAAATAATTCCAGTAATGCAAAACGTCTTGGGACAAAAGGCACTAGGTAAATGCATGAGATGATGGGAGAGAAGTATAGTAGGACCGCATGACATTCTTAAGAAATAATCAAACTTGTCCTATGGAATAATTTAGTGTAAGTCTGTGTGCAGAGTGTCATTTTAAAGCTTTCCTGGGGTAGTTTTAAATTATGCACAGATTTTTAAACAGGGGCCAAGTCCTTGATTCAGGTAAAGCATATGCTCACTGAATGCTATGGGAGGTGGGTGAAAATAACTGAACAGAAATTGGACATAGTGATTTTAGAAGGGAGAACATAGAGCTGGTTGGAAAAACCTTGATGGAGCCATTTTCCATCAAAAAATACAGTTCTGTTAAAATCTAAATGATTCCCAAAATTGCTGATTTCACAAACTTAATTTTGGAAAAAATCTGGGTTTGTGTGGGGGTGGAGGGATGGAGGAGTGCGTGTGGTATATTTCAATATCCTGTCAAATTGAAACAATGTTTCAATTGATCCAAAATGAATCTTTGTTTGGAATTTTATTGCATGGAAGATTTTGAAATTGTTGGGTTTTTTTCAAATTCAAAACAAAGCCAAACTTAAAAATGTTTATGACATGAAATTTCCATCCTCTGCACGGCTCTAGGAGCAGGAGTGTAACTTGCTCAGTGTGTCAATGTACCCCTTTTGAATACTGGGGAGGTTGAAAGAGTGAGGCGTGTCCTAAGGGACCAGAATATTTTTAGTGTGTAGAAGGCCTTATAAACTGAATGAGCTGCATTATTATGCTGCTTATTTAAAGTACATATAATGATCTAAATAAGAGAATGTACAAAGGCGCCAACTAGTGTCCTAAATATCTTTAGTATGATATCACATTGCTGCTTTGAGTGCATCCTTTAATTGGTAAAAAGCAGTTGTTTTATTATATTTAGGCTTAGAATGATTGTATTTTTATTGGTAAATGTAAAATGTCAATTTTGGTTTGCACACGGAAGAGAAAATATTTCCATCCAATGTAATAAAAATTCACAGATAGGCAAAGTAAGAAAAATGCTGCTTCAGTTTGATTGAAGGCTGCTTACTTTGTATATTTTGACATGTTGATCATTTTTTTTAAGTTACAAAGCTTTAACTCTTTGAATCTCAACATCTGTCCTTAAATGATTGCCTGATCTCCTTATTGTCTGCCCCCATAACTTCCCACAGCTGTGAAGATCTAAATAGATAAAAATAAAAAAAAAGTTTAAAGGTCTATATTATCTATCAAAATTATTTTAAAAAATCACAAAAATGAATCTGCCAAGCCTAATTATATTGCATACTTACTATGTTGAACACCATTAAAGTAAGGCTTCAGATTTTAAAATACTCAGTTCTTACTATCCTCATTATTAACATCCATATTCTACATTAACGCTGCTGGCAAGAGGTGAAAGGCATCCAGGGTGAAAAGAAATTAGTTTCATTATGCAGTAATTATAGGAAAAATTGTGTTCACTGGCTTTAGTCACCCTCTCAAGTTATTCCAGCGCTTCTGGTTAAAAAGACCCTGATCTATGATGTTCAGCTAATGATCAACAGTTTTAGAAATGACATTTCTAGCAGCACAGTTTCTGTATTATTGGGACACCATTTTCCGTTAGGCAGCTGCTAGATCCTTCAACACTGCTAGGAAGTTTATGAAGGGTGTTTTTATTCTTGATGTTGCAATCTCTTGGGATGAAAAATAATGGCTATTTCCTTTGAAAATTGAGAACATTGCTTCAAGACTGACATTTAAACTTAATATCAATCTAAGACCAAGTAGAGAAAAATGTTTGTTAGTGCCTTAATACCTTCAGAACAAGGTAAAGGAAGAGCCGTTGGAGACAATCAATAGAAAGAAATGGGAGAGGCAGAACTGGGTGTTAACGTCGCAGTTGGATGACAGTACAGTAAGCTCAGTATGGACTCAAACAGGAAAACACAGCTGACAAACTTAATACCCAGCTGAGAGAAGGAAGAAGTCAGCTCACCTGGCAATGCTGAATGAGAGTGGGTGGGTTGTGATTTGAGGCACTTACCCTGGAGGAAAGAGAATTTACCACCAATGAAAATTATGAGGATCTGGCTCATTTAAGTTTCACCTGGTAAATAATCACCCCCCTTATGGGCCTGTTTTTTATGTAGTCCAGCAGATAGCATGCAGCTTTGTTCCAAGCATGCATCCTATACCTTACAGCTAGAATCTTGCACATCAATGAGATGAAATTGTATGCCTAATTTTCATGAAAATTATTGCATTTGCATACAATTGGATATTTGCAAGTGCAAATAAACAGTTATGGGTTCAAGTGGTCTTTAAGTATCTCAGTGACCATTTATACATGGAAATGCTCTATTTGCACATGAAATCATAGTAAACTCTGCACTTATTGTCCATACAACCTTGCAGGCACAAGCATGCTTTTTTGGGAGAGGCGGGGGTGAGTTTGATTTTTCTAATAAGAATGAGGGAAGAACAGCAACGGGGAGGGAGTATAGGGCTACAGGAAGGTGTATATTCCAGAGGATTGGAGAAACATGGATCTTCTGAGCCTAGTGCACGGCTTTGCCCGGCACCTCCCATTTCTCCGCTATCATGATGGGGACTTTGGATGTATGGTGCCTCAATGTTTTTCTATCCTACTCACTGTGGTTTCAGGATTCATACATATTTACACCACCCCTCATCCCTGATCTCTGTATTGTTTCGCCTTGGATTAATTAGAAGGAGCTGGATCCTCAGGGAAGGTGGGGGGAGTAACATCTGGTGCTACGGAGTAAGAGTGGTTTCTTGAACTGGGGGGAGAGGAGAATCATGAAGTATCTTGACTCTTGGGCAGTCTCAGTCATGCAACTAGTGCGCTCGGTTACATGTTAGTGCTATTAGTTCTTACAGTTATAAGTTGCTCTCACCTCATCTTTGAGGCAGTTCCATACTGTATGAACTAGAGCTCTTTCAGGTGGTTCTTAGTAATGTGCCACCAGATGAGGGCAGCATCCTCTAACATCACTCACATTTATTAAAAGAAAAGATAGTAAAAGCCTTGCAATCTCTTTTGTATAATAATCCTATTAAATACCTGTAGCATGAAGAGTTATAATTTAAATGCTCTTGGTTTAGAAACTTAATTAAATTTTAGAACCTTATTTCCATACTTCATCTTCTTCAAAATAGGAACATTGGACTTTGAAGACATTAAAACTGCAGCAAGATATTTTACATGAATAGTTTATATCTTCTGTTACCAATCAAGCTAGTAGAATGTCCAGATTCTTTCAGGCATTTGGATACCATGGAAATGATTCCAGAACAAGTTACGTGGGATTTGCCATAGAGCATCAGGCCACTGCTCTATCTAGTCCGGAATCCTGCCTCTGGCAGTAACCAATATCTAATACTTCAGGGGAGAGCAAATATGAAAACCCTTCATAATACACCTAGCAATTGTGCTTTGCTGCATGTGTGTGTGTGGGTTGGGGAGGAGTTCCTTCCTAATCCCCACATAAGCAATCATTTTATGTCTTGAGGCATGAGCTTTGATTTCCCTTCTCATTATCTTAGCTGGCCTAGCTACAAGGGCCTACTATTGGAAAATTATTCAGACCTTTTTTTTTTTTTTTAATAAAGTGAGTGTCTGGCTGCGGTGGCAGCAAATTACACAGCTGACCTGACCAAACAGTGTGCACAGTAGTATTTCCTTTTTTGTGCTAAATTTATAGCCCTTCATCATAAGCTCTCTCATTCCTGTAGCATGGGATAAAGTAAAAGGCAAGAGTCAACTGGTTTTCACTGCATCCTTTGTAACTCTTCTTTAAGTTGTTGTTGCAGAGTCATCTCTGGCCAGTCAGTGCTTGCTCCAAGCTTTGTTAGTCAAAAAATAAATGCCCTGAAGCGCACAAAGTGACTCTCTACCACTGGTGGTCAAGGGGGGCAGCATGAACTTCAAGCAGTCCACAGCTGGGGCACCTATTCCCTACTCTGAGGTAGAAATACTCTCTCTAATGTTGGATGCCTGTTTCCCTCGCTGGAGTTTGTGACTTTCCCTAGCCCAGTGAATTCCCTGAACTCCTAACTTGGAAACAGGCTTGTTTCAGGCTGATTGAACGCTGGTGGGACCAGACAGTGTCTAGGAGTGTCTGACTTTATCAAGATTAGACTGTTTTTCAACACACATCCTGGATGTCTTAAACAAATGTGGAGGCTACAGTGCAAAGAGGATGAGGGTTACTATGAAGGTGAGAATCAAAATGGCATTCACAATTTGACACTGACATACACTCAATCTGTCCTACCCTGCCCCTTTCACTTCTTTTCTAGGAACAGGAGTTTTTGTAAGGTTTTGTTCTACAATATAGGTGAACCTTCCACAGAACTGGCCTCCACAGCCTTCTAGGATTTGCATGATTTAGAAGATTGCAAACATAACATGCTTGATTAGCCCCCAAAAGGCTACAACATTCTGTGTAGCCAGTGGTAAGGAATTGCTTACTCATTTCCCAATAGCGTTCTGTTCAGTTAAGAGCTCTTCAGAGACAAGCCAATGATAAGGTATCCTGAAGACGTTGGAGCCTATGGCTGGTATTTTCAAAGGAACAAAAGGGATTTAGGAACCTGCCTCAGAATGAAATTCAATGGGAGTTGGGTGCAAAAATCCCACGTCTGCCTTTTGAATGTCCCAGCCAATACGTTCATTTAAATATATTTCATTGTTAGAATATATCAACTTCCGTTAGTCTTGAAAACTACATAACTCATGGTGAAAGAGTCAGGATTTGGCCTGGCTAGTTTAATACTGGAAAAAATCAAATACCTCCAGATCATCATGGTACAATGAGCTGCATGATCACTACTTTAATCCCACAATACTGAACTGGAAACAAAGAACAAATGACATAACTGGAACCAAAACTTGTATTGTCATTTCTTAAAAATTCAGATTCTACCTGTGGCTAAACTATCTTCCCTCTGATCATGCATTTAAAAAATGCCATGGACTCACTCCTGTAAGGAGGGGTGACTCTCGAAACCCAATTACAAGACCAACATCATTTGTCACACATTAATAAGGGTTAGATAATCAAGATATTCAGAATATAGAGATAAATTGGAAAAAAAATTGAGCAGGTAAACATTTTTTAATGTACAATTAGCAGCATGGTATGATTGATTTAACTTTGGGTCAACCTGGATTGTTTCTTCTGGAAGTTGGAATTTCTTGTATCTCTGGAAGAAAATATATGCCTTAACTACTGACCAGTCAATGACCTAGCAGAACTAGAGTACGGATGTATATAGTTGAGTTTGAACTTGATTTTGTGGTGCTGAATATCTTTGAAGACTTAAAATTTATTCTGGAAGAAAAGTGGAGTCATATCCCACTTTCAGATCTGTAACACCTGCAGCTGCTAATCTGTTTCCCAATGATACATCAGCATTAGACCAGATGCACGGCATGCTATATCTGAGAGAATCCAACCCTCAATATGCAAGCATATAGCCCAAGTGGACAGTTTAATTTGCAAAACATGGTAAGATATTTAAGCCATCCTTTTGTGGGTCTTTCAGTAGTGTCAATGGATTCTGACATGCTTAAGTGAAGACAAACAAATCCAATTCATTGTCAGTCTTGGGAAGGAGAGATTGCTTGGTGTAAAACCAGAATCAGACATGAGGGTAATGGCCTTATATTCAGAACTGCTGAGCACCCACTAAGTGTTTTGGAGTCAATGGGAACTGCAACGGCTCAATATCTTTTGAAAAATCAAGCTAGGAAAAGGCAATTCACTCATCTTGCCCATCTCCTTATAAATCCAAGATTGTTCCCTAGAGCAGAATCAACCGATGTGTATGAAGTCAATTGGATTCCCAAGGCTGAATGTATAGCTCTTTCGCCAAACTGCATTACCATGTCAGCTGCATCTGGGAAGGTTCAGCCCAGCAGAGTGGGGACGTGGTGGCAGTGGGGAATGTGTGTTAGAACAGAGGTGGATGTGTTCCCTCAAACAAGAGGAAGGGAGGAACCTGTGGTGTGCTCCAGTACAGGCTTAGAATAAAATGGGAGACTTGATATATCTCACAGCAGTCAGGCAGCTGCTCATGCCCCATACCATGTGGCACTTAACTGTGACCAGTGTACACTGCACTAGCATTGCATCCTGTATCTATCTGGTGGTGGTCCTCTCCCTGTATCCTCAACACCAGGGCTTCTGGGGAGTGCAGGCTTGGCAGCGTCTTGCCAAACTACCTCGTAGCATATTCTCTGTTGCTTGGCCTGTCTCTTTTCAAATTACTTTAGCAATGCTGCTTGCACCCCATCCCTTGGCAACTATTCCTCAGTTGAGAAATATCTTCCGGCTAGTCAGCATACACTCTTTCTTCGCTAAAGGCTAGAGTGGAAAAACTCAGTCCATGGTTAGGGCAAAGCATGTAGTACACTTTTAACTTGCTGATCTGCTGCTTGATCTTAAAACTGTCAGCAGACCTCTTGGTGATTAAAGGATAAGGCAGAGCAGAAGGGGCATTAGTAAGCTACTGGAGAACGTCTCTTATGCTTCACAGAGCACTGAACAGCGCACTGGTAACCTTCTAATTCAAACCTTGACATGTCCTAGGGTTGACCATGACCAACTAACATCTGTAATGGTGTTAAACAGTCTTTTTGCAGAGACAAATGTGGATAAATGAGTTTGCTAACAGGGTATTTTTCTTGTTTAGAGGGGTCTATGCCAGGGAAAAAAAGTTCCTAGTGAAAGGAAAAATATACAATACAGTGGTAGGCATCATATGTTGAGTCACTGGGTAGAAAACAAGTATTGCCTGGCATCACTTTGTGTGCAAAACCACCCTGTAGAAGATGGCTCTGAAATTGCAGCATGGATGAGTGAGGGGGTCTCTTTAGTTGCACTTAATGGCACCAATTTAGTTTCTAAATTGGCTTGTTTCTGAAGTAAGCTAAATCAATACAAGACACTCTTAGACTGAATTTGAATGTCCAGGCAAGGGAGTTGCACCAATTTAACTGAACCAGTTTAGAAAACAATTTAGTTAATTGTCATTTCTGTTTGTACAACTGCTCTAGCACGTGGTGACATCTAATTTTTCTTCCAAGTTTTCTTGGTTGAATGCATTTTTGGCCACAATTACTACTGGGTTCCTGAGATAGGTTAAACAAACTGCAAACCACAAGCAACTGGACACAAACTCTCAACAGGAAATATTTATGGTCTCTGCCAGTTCATCAGAGTACTTTCTACTTCCTACCAAGTTCACCTCTGTCTTACAGAGGGTAAGTAAGCTTGATCCAACTGCATTTCATCCAGGTACTTATTTCTTTTAATATCCAGGCCAGCTGGGTGATGATTTTGTCTCTTTTTGATGAGAAGATATATAGCAAGGTGTCATCAGTATATTGCTGGCATTTGTCATCTGTAGCAGTCATGCTGAAATTTAAATGTGCAATAATTGTGTTCCTAATTAGATTCTAAATTTCACTTAGGGTCATCCACAGAGTGGTTTTTCTCCCTTTGTAATCAAATCTACAGAGTCTCAGGATGGTGCATATTATCCTGTATAGTTTTAGCTCTGTTAAAATCAATTCACTTTCTGCTCCTGTTGGTTCATGATTCTTTCTGACCTCCGTACTTGTCCAGATCTGGCCAAGCTTTTCTATTGATTCCTGAGCCTTGATTTTTAAAAAGGTTAGTGATTGGGGTAGTGGTAGTTGGTTTTAAACTTATTTTGAAAGAACTCCAAAGATAAAACCCTTTTTTGACTAACATCTGCTGCTCCATGCTTCTGTGGAGTACAATATACAGCTGGCGTTCAGTTTTGTTTGGGATGAGCTAATGATCTCAGACATGTTTCAGATAATTAAAAAAGCCCTGCTTTGTTGCAGAGACAAATATGGATAAACTGTCAAATTCATAATACAGCTTGTATTATAGCTGCAAAATTTTCCTACTTTCCTACTTTAATTGGTCACTGTGTGCATGATTTATGGAGCAAATATCACCTTGAGTGCACTGTCATTTTGGTAGGATTTGTCTGTATGGATTTCAATGCAGAAATCTAGCAACAGGCTATATAAATATCATGTCTCTTGCTCCTCCATGTCTTCTTTTTATTGCGCAAAGACTGGTGAGGTCATGGTGACTGACCGTGGTGCTTTGTGTTTGGCACTGCTTTGTGTCCTTTTTTCAAAAAGGAAAAAGTAAGATCTTACTGAAAAAAAGTTTCAGTAAAAGCGAAACCCCTTTTATCTGTCCTTGTGTATTACTGGGGATGAATAATACTTTGAGATCATCAGATGAAAGGTGCTGTTGAAATGCAAAACTCTTTAAAAACACTATTTAAGCCTTACTATAGCTCTGTGAAGGATGGAAGTATTATCCCCATATTGCCCATGGGGAACTCAAGCACATTGTGTCCAAGGTCCCATAGCAATTCAGTGGCGCCTAGGAGGTCTGATGCCTACTCCCATGTCTTAAAGGCTAAATAAAACATTCATTTGTGATTGACTGCAGTGGCACGCTTTGGTAAGAGTTACTCAAAGACTGCAGAATTAAGCCTAAAATTTGCTGTGACCATTATCATCATATAAGTAATCTACAACGGTGCCCTTCATGGCCTTCATCACTATTGGACTTGTATGTGTAAGTATGCAGATATTCACGGGAGTTCTGTGTATGGCTACATCATGGGAGCTGGATAGGTTACATTGATTAAATGTCCTTGAGTGCACACTTAAAACAATGGCAAAATTATTTTTTTTGTTCATGTCATATTAAATTCATAAATCCGAAGGTGAACGGTAGCCTGGACAATTCATTTGTTAGCTAAGAAGCAGACTCCATTAGTACGGCATGGATTGGTGCAGGCTGTGACAGTGTAGTCTTGTGTCACTACTTCATATGCTGATGCTTCAACTACTAGAAATTAATCTTAACACACTGCAATTGCACATGTTTGGGTGTGTATGAGAGGGAAGAGAACAGTGAATCTTCGTGCCCCAAGTAGGGATGGATTGGGACAAATCCCAGATCAGAGCACCCACAAACTGGAAAAATTCAGCTGTGGATCAGAACCTGGCTGTTCACACTCATCTCTAATTTCATATTTTGACAATCTCACTTTAAATCCTTGCACAATTGGGATATCAACAGAAAATATCACTGATCACTTTTGAAGGGGAATCCTATGTACCTGAGTATGGAACACAGTCCAGGACTCCTGCCATGGTAGAATCAGAACAGAGAGGAACCCAAATATCAAACATGGGGTGCTTTTATGTGGTATGAATTTAATAGAATTACACTAGAGACAAATTTGTTCAATTAAATGCTCAAGAAGAGAGTCAATAGCATAACTGGAAATGGGTGGCAGATGCGTAAGGAAGAGCTCATTTGTCTGTTCCACTGGATAAAATGAATTAAACAAATCACTGTAATATAAAGTTTTCTTGGGTAATGTTGTCAAACATCAGGCTATGCAGGAGGTATTGGCTGCATATATATTTATCATCTGAGTTAATTTTCCAGTAGCAGCTGAATGCACACACTGGGCTTTGAAAGATTTTTTTAAACTAATTAACTGGTGTTCTTATTACAGCCAATTCACAAAATATTTCTGAAGAACTACACCCATCAGATTGGCCCCGACAGCAGCAGGTGCAATTTATGTGACTTGCATTTATGAGGCAGCTGATGTGCTTAAACTTGATTTTGAGAAGAGAATATTTCTTCACTGCGTTGATTATCCAGATGGATTGTCAGCTTCAAATATGACTCATGTGGCAGTCTTCCCTATCAATGTTGTTGCCTTTTATGACACTTGGCACTTACCTAGTTTCTTGCTTTAAAATCCCTGAAAGAACTTGGCAAATGCTAATTAAGCTGCCCCTGAGGTCACTTCAGGGGATAAACAAGCATGGAAGTCAAACTGCTGCTGGCCAAATCAATGGGAGATGTGAGTGCTTGGCATTTCTGAAATTCAGGCCCAGTATGTCTCAGGCTGGAAACTCAAAAATAGACGCACCCAGAATTTATGGCTACTCTGGAAAACTTTGGCCTAACATGATTTACTGGAGGTCACTCAGCAGCCAGAGCTAGGAATAGGCCTGGCTTGAGTGTCCATTCTAAACATTAAACCTGATCTCCTCACCCATACTTGTGGGAGCCAATATGAACAAATTCTGATTGTTTCTTGTGCTTGAGTTTCGATACATCCTCCTTAAAGTACAGCCTTGGAGTTCGTTCAAGATATAGAAATATTTATTTACAGGTCTGCCTGTTAGGCTCAGTTGCTTTAACCTAATGGATAGAGTCAAGGGCTGTTCTTCACCTATAGTTCTGCCTTTGGGAAGAAAACGAATTGTACGCATCTTGACATATGAAGCATGAGACACTTATTGAGCCCTTGTTCAAGTGTGTGCAGGCTTCAGCTTTGAAGTCACCACAGATAGCATCATCAACACAAGAATAATCTCTTAATGCAATATGAACATGAACAAACTGTGCTGTTACTTGTTTCCCACCCGGTGCTGTGGAAATAAACTACCGTGGCTGCCTGCAAATGTTACTGCTTTGATATTGGTGGAGTATAAAGTGTAGAGGCCAGGTTAGGACTTGTGTTATTCCTTTATTTAGTTATACCTCTTTTCCATATGGCTAACAAAATTCTGTCCAGATACCTATGAATTGGTTGGTTTTTGGGGAAGGAAAAAAATGAGTCCAAGCAAATTGCATAACAGAATAATAATAATAGTTAAAAAAAAAAAGCCTGTAAGATCTGGCATAATACCTCAGGATAACATGGCAAATAAGGGCATGCCCTGAGCTATCGCTACACAATAAATATGAATTAATGAATGAATAACCAAGAAAAAAACACACTCAAATGATTGTACAGATGACTTATGTGGAGGCTGTCCTTTATCCAGGCTTTATCATGCGTATCATACATGCATACATCTATTATAAATATCTGTAGGCTCACATATAGAGTGAACAGTGTGTATACACACTTGTAACTAACTTTAATGAAGTTACTGATTTACATCAGTGTAAAACTAGCAGAAGAGATTCCAGTGTTGGATGCAGGTGTGCTGTGTGTGCACATAGATCTACGTGGGAATGGATATTGAAAACATGAAAGGCAGTGCATTAAACTCTGTAGGTCTGTCTTGACTAGTTAGGTATGATTGGAGTATCAACAAAGAAGCAGACTTAAATGTGAAGACTTTTAGTACTTTCAGTTCAAGAGACACTTTCACATTATTATTGTCATTATTGTCACTCATTTTTATTTGAAAGAAAACATGAAGGTGTCTGAGGGGGAGCTCTGAATGTAGCTTTTGTTACCTTCTCTTCCTTCAGATCCCTCCTAAAAACCTCCATCTGGCCTTTGAAAAATGACTTGCATCAAAGTGGAAGGAACTAAACAAAAGTTATCTCCTCATGTGGATTTCCTATCTTTAGACAGCAAGCTCTTTAGGACAGGAAGGGACTGTCTACTTTTTGCATATTGTGTTGGGCTGAACACTTTGCTGATGATAAATAATAATGTGTCAAAACTGGTATGTACTGTACGGACATATAGGAGAACAGAGTTTGCTGAGAGCCTAGAAATGATGCTAATTACAAAAGATCTTAGGCATTTAAAAAGATAAGCAAGCTCCCACTCCACCATTTCTCCTGTTTGTACCTTTGTTTATATTGCTAGATCACAATATCTCTACATTTTTATAAATGACATTGAGCCATAGGGCCAACTTTATTAAGCATGCATTTTTGATTCAGCAAAACCAAGCTAGGACATTACATTGTTTCATTATATTGTTTCTCAAACACTTATGCACTTTTCCAAGGGAACAGAATTTGTCTTATACATTTTATAATGAGTTTGAGATGCAGCAAATCTTAAAATATTTTCAGGAATGTTTAATTTATATACATTGCTGGTAAATTACCCACGAAATAGTACAGAAGGATTGTCAAGGGCTGTTAAATTACAGCTTTTACTACCAAACTTTGAGAATGCAGCTTTATAAAATGCACCTTCTAAGGGCAAGAAACCATCTGGCAAAAACCTTTAACTGGAGATATAAGCAACACTAGATCTTCAGCTTGACTGAATTCCTAACTAGAGACATTAAAAAAAATGGGATTTTCCTTTGATGGAAATTTTGACACTTCAAAATTACTTTACATTCCCAATCAGGGGGAAAAAACTGCAATTTTGGAAATATTTTTGCAAAATGAAAAATTCTGAAAGTTTGAATTGGAAATGTCAAAAATGAAACCTTAAACATTTTTCCATAAGAAGATTTTGACATGTCAAAGTGGAATTTTTCATTTCAAATCACCCAACTGGAAAATAAGCAATAGTTAAAACTGACATTCTTATGAAACACTTTAATTTACATGAAACCACATTTTCCAGGAGGTACATTTATTTTGGTCAAAAATGTTGACCAAATATACTCTTACCTCAGACTGAGCTTCTGATCTGGATCAAATTAATTGGGCTCTTTAACTGGGGTGAGAGCTAGGACCCGCTGATCAGTTTTATAGTTCCCTGGTTCTGCCCCTTATTGGCTTTGGCCAATCAGCTTTCTCCATTTCTTAATACAGTTCGCCCTCCCCTCTTTTCTTTGTATATATATGTGTCTCTCTCTCTATATATATATATTTCCTTGCCCATTAAAACACTCTCCAACCACACTGCTTATGGTCAGTAAGAAGTAAGAGGCCCCAACCAACAAACCACCCATAGCTAACAAACCTATACTAAAACAAACCAGCAGTCTAATATATAGCGGATTCCACGCTATGGGGAGCTGCGATTCTTGAAATATCATATTAATTATATCAGTTGGTGCTGTGTACAGCTGATCAATTTTTTTTTTGAATGAAGAGTTTTTCCTTGAATGGCCTCTTGTTTTTAAACAACATTTTTCACAAAAAAAATTGTCAAAGATTTCATTTTTTGTGGCATTCCCCCCCCCCCTTTTATTGAAATGGTTAATGGGGTTTTTTTGGTGGTGGGAGGGGAGCAGGTGGGAGGGGACACTAATAAAAGGTATGACTTTTTACATGATAAATGGGTCCACCTTGTATGCTTCAAAATATAAGCAGCTTCAAAATTTAGAAGTTTTTCACAAAATAGGTTTTAATTTTTCGACCAACTCTACTGGCATATAAATAGTCGTTCTTGTGGGTCCCTTCGCATGACCCAAATCAGCTCAGCAGCAAATGCTGCCTTCCCTGGAGGCCAGAGAAAGTTTTACCAAGTGTTGCTCTAAGGTAAGAATGCCCAAATCTCTATTCTCTCAGGTCTCATCTACACCCAAAAATTGTACCAATCTAGCTATACTAGTATAGTAAAATCGGTACCCCCCCCCCCCTCCAGTCTGGATGCAATTATACCAAAATAAAGACACTTATAACAATACAGCATATCCCCATATTGGAAGGGGAATAAGCTATACTGGTATAATTGTGTTGAATGAAGATACAAGCCCAGTGCTTCTCTCAGTGAGAATGTGCTCCCATTCAGGTAAACGAATAGGGTTCAGCACTAGGCAGAAGTGTATCTGGAGGGGTAGCAATCACATATTGAGTGCTTTGGTTCTTTGTGATCCTTTTGGCAGCTTGCAGGGTCAAATCCAAAATGAGTAAATTACATCCATTTAGAGAAAATGAGCTCAGACCTTATCACATCCTCTTTGTGTTTCTTAGTGACTCCTCCAGATTTCCTTGAGTTATAGCCAAACCTAATCATGTTGATTAGAGAGACACCTCTTTTTTTTTTTTTCATGGACTGAATTCCAAGGAAGGTGTAATAATGAAGAACGGCATTTTCAGCTACATTGCTGCCTAAATTACTATTGCCTAGACTTAAACTTGCAGTGTCTCTTATTTTAAATTCAGGAATTTACATGCATAAACTTCTGTAGGACCCACTGAATAAAACACCTCTTTCTGTGCTCAATCCTGCAATGTGCTGAGCACTTTAGCTCAGATCCAGCAAAACACTTAAGAATGTGTTTAACTTTTAAAAACCTGATTTTCCCATTGACTTCAATAGGGTATTCAATGTGTGTATACAAAATTTGTTTCTGCATCCAACCTGTGATCTGCAGATATAAAAAGGATATACGCAGGTTTGCAGGGCTCTGTCAATAGGATGCTAGACACACAGATACTTGTAAAACATTTTCTGGGTGAAAAACATTCAAGGAACTTTTTAAAAGTATATTCTCAGTTTTTAATGGCAGACATTTTAGAAATCATGCGGGGGGGGTGTGAGACCTTTTGTCAATAAAAAATATTGTATTTATATTTGTCCTTTTGTTAAAAAAAATTAAGATAGAGTTAAAATACGACGATTTTAGTGGGACCCTAATGGAAATACTTGCAGTGTGTAAAAATATGCATATATGTAAATGTTTGCAATATTGAGTCCTAAAATTGTAAGCTCTTTGGAGCAAAGAATGTCTTATACAGGTTTGTTAGAGAGACACAGTGGGTGAGGTAATCCTTTTATTGGACCAATTTCTCCTGGTGAGAGATGCAAGCTTTCGAGTTTACACAGAGCTCTTCTTGAGGTCTGCATTAGCCAATGTGTGTACAGAACCTAGCATGACTTATAACTGAGGCTTACAATTTTTGATTGCTTAATGGATACTGATTCAAATGTGCTCACCTAACTGAAAATAGCATTGACCTCAAAACCAGGACAGCTAATTAATTAGCCACATATAGTCAGCAGTAGTTTATATAAAGTTAACATGGATGTTCTGCTGCTGTTGTAACTCTCCAACATTTGAACCTCATGGAGCTTTCTACTTGAGAGAAAATGCAGCAAAACTACAGTTAAATATAGAAAATGATGAACAAAATGAAATCACAAACAAATATGCTCTGCTTGTTGCTGTGAACTGAAATCTGATTTTAATCAAAATAAAGCCTTATTGTTTGTAGCGATAAAAAGTACCCTGATGGGCAGGAAGTTGTATTTACATTTATTTGCCACTTTAAAGGAAACATTTGATATTCCTGGTGACTAGACAGATTAAATTAAAGATTTGTTAATGCAAAGGATTAAAATAATCTTAGTAACATGCATAAAGATGTAAATGTTCCTTTGCATTTTATCTTCTTGCAGATTAATGTGGCATAAGGGGAATATGGAAGGGGGACAATACATCCTCACTCTGTGAATTGCAACATCTGCTTTAACACTGCACTCACGTGGCCATTAAGTATTAATGTTTTCACTAGAACATGTCTGAACATAGTATTGTAATTGTAATAAATTTTCTCTTATTCTAATTAATTTGGTAATCACAGAAAGTAATTAGAAATCTGTGTCCAGCTTCAAATTTATAAGACCTTCTTGGTGTATGGTTGCATGCATTGCGGATTGCAAGGAACTGTAAAACTGTTAATGAAACAGCACTTTGTTTTCTTTATCTTATGGTATTTTAAAGAGCTCATCAGAACAGTTAGGAATTTAATAGACTATTGGATCCACCACAGGATTTCAGGTGCTTTCCCCATCTCTTCACCCACTCTTCTTGCCACCCTCCAATGCAAACACAAATAAAGACCAGAATGGAAAATCACGTGCTTTATTTAGGAGCCCTGATGTATATTATCAAAAATTTATGATTTAAAGGAGGAAGTTAAGGAGCAGATGTAAACGTCACTAATTGTAAATCATTTATGCTCTGTTATGTATTTTTTGCTGCTGTGGAAATGCTCTTTAACTGACCCTTTGCTAAACAGACGGTAACATCTAGGAGACGTCACATGGAGGCATAAGGACTTTCTATTTCCCGTTTTTCTTTGATGTTTCAGGCCAAATGTAACAGTCAGGTTTTTATTTATGGTAAATTTTCTAAAATGAGACTTTGTACATGAAAAGCTATCCATTTTTACTATGTAACATGAATCCACTGATTATTCTTAGAAAATATGAGAATGATGTGCTTCTAGAGTATCAGTGTACCAAGACCTGTATCTATTATGTAATTCAGCTGATATGAAATAGAAGTGTCTGTTACTTTCTAATATAAATCTTCAAAAGGTTTTGAATAGTTAAACATCAAATAATCCATATAATAAAAATCATAACTGTGTTGTCTTTGAGCAGGGGAAAGCTGTGCAAAATAGCTCTGTGTAATTTTAGTGGTTGTTCGTTCTTCGTTGGAATGTCTGTCTTTAAACCTAGGGAAAGTTAAATTTTGTGGAGCACCAATTAAATGCAGGAAAAAATTTGCATCTTCTTCCATGCTTTCAAATTTCCCTACAAAGTCATAGTCTATTAAACATGGGCTGCAAAGCCTGTTGATGTGATCCCAGTGAATGTCCATGCCCACTGGCCTATGTACATCTAGAAGATATTGAATGAACTCTTTAAATTTGACTCCAGAACCTGTCCTTAATGCTTCTTTGGAGGCATTGACACGGTATCTCGAAATGATAGCTTTTCCAAAAACAGGGTGGTAGTAATTGTTCGGATGCTCAAACTTGTCGCGAAATGCGGATACCAACTTTTCAAAGGGTTCGCGAATGAAAAGCATCTTGGTGTAAGTGTTGAGTCTGTGATAAATCCCTTTGCGATCAAACCCATCCAGCCTTTTTAAGTAATTTCCATAGTGCACTGTGTTGTGCTGTATATCTTTTGTGGAGGAAGCCAACCCATTGAGAACCATGAGCACCCGTTTCCAGTTAGAACAGCCAGCTTTTGGAACTTCACAGTATAAAATTCTGTATTTATCTTCTACAAATATTCTGGAAACGTGATAAGGAGTGATTATCCTTCTGTTATTACTCTTGTATTTGGAACAAGTATCTCTCATTATTCTCTTTCTTTCTCTTTGGATTTGATAGAGACTTTTCCAATTGTTGTTGTTTCTGTCCTCAGATTTAAGCAGAGGCAAGTTGAGAGAAGAATTGTTCATAGCAATCAGTATAGGGCTCTTCTTAATTATAAATCTCCTTCTCCGTTTGTGGAGCCCGATAGGATTAATTTCTGCATCTTTTTTTTGACGGTCTTTCATCACAAACATTATATTTTGCTTTCTGTCTGTACTTTGAAACTGAGTTGGTATGTTCACAGGTGGGTATAATGAACTTTTCTGGTTTCCCATTGCTAATTCCTCTGCAGAATTTTTTCTTACTCTTATGTCCTGATTGTTGCTAGAAGTACAGTCCTGTTGGAAGAAAAGTCCCAAGAAATTAGTAAATGAGATGTTATCAATAGTGATAAATACTTTGTACCGTTTAATGGCAGACCTATTCATTGACTCTCAGTTCAGCTAAATTATAAAATGACATGTATTGCAGCACATCTGAGACTCTGTTCCTGCACTAGACTTTTCCATTTCCTTGTCTTTCTGTTTTAGGTTTGTTTAGACATCAAAGCTAGAGGTAAGCCTGAGCTGGCAGATGGAATGTTCCCATAGTTTGGGGGTTGTCTGTGTCCAGGATTCTGGTATGGATCCATCTCTGAACTATGTATCTGTGGCATGAATAACTTTTGTACTCATTGGAAATGGAGGGGCAGGGGGAGGAATTAATTAGCTGTATGGTGCTCACCGTGTTGCCATTTCTCTGTCTGGTGTGATAACTTTGGAATGCATTGTAGCAATTCCAAAATTGCAGGGAATGTTCTAGGCACCATGGGCACAAGACTATTGATTTTTGTGCAAACTGAAGTACCAGAAAAGCCTGATTCACAGGAATATCCAGGCCCTCAGACTGCATGGTGCTGCAGGCAGAGAAATCTCTGTCTGCCCATTGTTGCTACCTTAACTTGTTGCATGAGGACACAGGGAGGGTTTATCAGGGAAGCTGCAGTGCTTAAAGTCAGAGAGAGAGTGTGTGTGTGGGCATGTGTACTGAGGGGGGTTGCATACCCCTCCATTTAAAAATCAAGCTGAATCTCTGAGGGACACACTGTAAGCACTGTCTCATCAAAGCTGCCGCTCCCACATTATGGTAGGCCCCACACTTTTCTTCAGATCACTGTAAGCACTGGACAACAGGGATGCTGGTGTGGGGAGGAGCCCTGAATGAGGGTAGGAGGGAAGCAGCAAGTATCAGAGGGATGGGAGGGGCAAGGACCTGGGGCTAAATGGGTGGTTGGGGGCAGGGGCAAAGTAGGGACTGAGACATGGGCGGGGGGAGAAACCAGAGCCTCAGGGAGGAGGAACAGAGATGAGGAAGGGAGATATATGAGTGCACACAGAGTCCCTGCCATAGGGGAAGGGGAGTGGGGGATGATGGTATGTGGGAACGGGACATGGAGGACACACAGAACCCTTGGCATGAGGGAGGATGGGGCTTGCAGGGAGTCCCTGAAATAGGCCTTATGTCTACACTGCAGCTGGGAGTGAATCTCTTAATCCAGGTAGACAACACAGGGGCGTGAATGGGAGGGGGGAAAGCAGGGGTATGGGCCAGCCAATAATCTCTGGGGACACAGAACTCCTCTGGCCCCGGGGCTGCAGGGCGGAGAGTGAGCTCTTCCGACTCTGGGGCCATGGTGAGGAGAGCAATCTCCTCTGGCCCCTGGGCTGCTGTGGGGGTACAGAACCATGCCTCTCCAAAAGTAGTAAAATTTAAATTTCTGCACATGGCCCTGACAGACAGCGACGGTGGGGCTTGAGCTAGTATGTTAAAAATAGCAGTATGGACACTGGAGCTCTGAAGCTAGCCCATCAATCCCCTCGGCGTCAGAGCCTGAGCCGTAATGTCTATACCATCTCGAGCCCTGCAACACAAGTCTGTCTGCCCGAGCTGCAGCGCAGACATAGGGAGTTTGGGGAGGAGAATGGATGAATGCAGAGGTACAATCCACTGGATTGGTACCTATTGGTAGGTACAATCCACTCATCTTCCATATGCTACAAATCGTGCATGACCTCCTTGTTACACTATTGCCTAGTCTTTCTAAGCAGGCTGCACTGGTTAATTGCCTTCCAGTCCCCAGCCCAGGGAAATTAAGTTCCTTCCATTTTGACACACCTAAACTAAATTTCTGTCTGTATCTCTAGGGATGAAATTTGCTCCTGTAATGAGATGCTCCATCATTCAAGTTCTGCATCCGCCTTGTTTTGAAGGCTTAAGTAGGGCAACGACGAGTACAGGCTACCTGCATGGCAGTGAATGTCACCCTTGGAGAAGTCATTTTCCAGTTACTAGCTAGACCATGATGCTCTAGCCCCTAGAAAATGAGCCATCTGCCTTAGGACATGTTCCGGGAGATGGCATCTTATACACATTCTCACTTTGCAGCAATTTGTGCCATTTCTTTCACTCAGCAAGATCTTGCTGTCTTTAAAAATATGCATGTACATATTACAAGAGGAACACAACATAGATTATGCAGGTGAGCCTGAAAATGATGACCCAGATAGGTTACAGTTCTGGCAAGCAATCATTATTCAGCATAAAATACTACTTTTTATTATAGCTATTAATGGAGGCTTGAAATAATTTCACCTTTAAATGATTTTACATGCTTGGCATGTCAGGAAGAAGAAGAATCCCACACTTGGTTCCAATGAACTTCCTCACTTTGACTTGTTTGCTCATTAGTTGTTGGAGTGTGTTTCAAAGTGAATGTTTATAAATTATAGCTGTCTTTATCGCCCTAATCCAAAGGCCAATGAAGTCAATGGGAATCTTTCCATTGACTTTAATGAGCTTTGGATCTGGCTATTTGGAGTGAAAAATGGTGAAGTGGTTGCAAAGCAAAGACAGTCTGTGCCTCTTGCTGACCATTTTCCTATCTCACCAGAGTGGGATTAGGGGCGAATTGTATGGATTAATTAATTAATTAATATGTTTGCATTATCATAGAAAAACTATGTCTCCTGCTTTGACTAAAATTTTGTTTAACTGGTTATTATAACTGTGGTTTTCCAAAGATGTTATAGTTCAGATGGAGGGCGGAATGGGAGGGCAGGGAATACGCAGATATAGCTGTTCAGCTGGTGAATACTTTAGCCTAAAATACTTTAACATTTAGAGGTAAACTGTGATGCAAATCACAATCTTTCCTATCTTCGCCTTTCACCTGCTACTTGATAATGATTAAAGATGTCCCAAAACTTAAAAAATCAGTTTTAGATTTGAAATGAGTATTCTTTCTTCTTCATGCTGAAGCACTTTTGCGAATTATCATGGTGACATCACAGCTCTTCTGCCTGTTCTCTCAGCTGAGCAGGGGGAATCTGCAGTTTGGGCTTGATCCAATCCCCTTGAAGGCAATGAAAAAACACCCAGTTGACTTCAATGGGAGTTAGATTAGCCTCTCTGTGGCCCAACAGAAATCTTCACAGGGTTTAAGATTAGGCTGTCAAAGAATAAGAACAAACCTTTCCTGCCACTCAGTTACAAAGGGGAAGCTGCAACTCAGGCTACATCCCCATCTGGCATCGCTACTGATTTACTGTATTTTCCCAAGTTCCTCCTTCAAAGGAGAATGGGTTTTACTTTCCCTCTTTTTTTTTTCCTGGAAAAAGTTGCTTCAATATTCATCATCAAAAAGCAATGAGCAAAAATCCAAATGGTGCTAGTAACTCATTAACTTCTGTTCAGAAATAAACTGGAACTAGTCACTATTAAACAAATTCTAAAAGCAGCTGTGCGTAATAGTGGAACAAGGGCGAGGTGGAACACAGTCTGGGCTGTCTCTTCACTTCTTTGTATACAGGACGCTAAGACCCAAACAGAGCAGAATGTTCTCTACACTTGCTTCCTTTTGTAACTGTTCAGAAAAAGTTATACTTTTTTCTAGAATGACTATGTAAAGTTTTTCTTACTGCTTTGCTATTGCTATTACCACGTGATATAGGCTGACTTGGAAACCAACTCATTCTGGTACTCCCATGTATAGGTGCCTGGGGGGGCTATGCAAGTATTTGATTGCTATTCTGTTGAGATACTTACCCTGATGTAAATGCATCAAACTTATATTGCAGTTGTCTTGTGTATGTAAATGGCCAGCTGTTTTGTTGTATTTACTGCATATTGCTCTTTACTGAGTGATGTGGAAATCATATGAAGAAATCAGACTTATATTTGATAATTCGTACTTATTCCATGCTAGGGTACAGTCCTCCCCACAAAAAACCCAACACTCCACATTGCTGATGATGAATCTAAAACTAGCATTTCCACCATAAGCAAATGTCATAATTTGAATTGTGGACAAAATTCCTATTCACTCCCATTCGAAAGGTAAGTTGAACCTGCAGAGAAGGAGTGATATGAACTACATCTCACTAAGTTCCCCCTGGAATTTGGATACACAGCTGGCAAATTCAAGCATTGTTTCAAGTACTTGCATTCATCCCTTAAACTTTAAAGAAGTAAGAGATATAGTCACAGCTACTTTGAATGAACTAGTAGCCACTAGATGGCACACTTATACCAGTATTTTTCTTTCTAATATTCTAAGTACACTCAATCAATTCTTTTATGCAATAAAATTTCATACCAAATATGAATATGCAAATATCTTTCAAGTTTACAGTATCTTTTAGGAATATCTAGTCTAGCAAACAACCATAAAACTAAATTTTCATGGCTTACCAAATTTGTATTTTAATAAAAAATATTTGCACGCCAGGGAAAAGCTTTAATGCTTCATTCCTGTTTGATACTCCAGTCTAATGGTTTGCTCTGAGCCTTCTCTCCCACATTCTGTATTGCAAATATGTCTTGCTCTATTTTCTTGCATTTTTTTCTGAAGAACTTACTTTTTTGGGTTGTTGGGGTCCCATGTTATATTTTATCCCTAAAGAAAGAAAAGGAAAATTACAATAATATTTGGTAAAAATACATGACATGCTTATCTTGCACCACTGAGATCAATAAGAGTTCTACCATTAACTAGAATGTGAGTAGGGGCAGTCCCTATTAGAACAATATTAGATAGACCTGCAATGTTTTATATCAATGTATAGCCCATAGTAATAATACTTAACTCTTTTATAGCTCTTATATCTGTAGAACTCAAAATGCTTTACAGAGTAGGTCAATATCATTATTCTCATGGGGATAATGGGGAAACTGAGGCAGAGGTGAAATCATACAATTATAGAAGATTAGGGTTGGAAGAGACCGCAGGAGGTCGTCTAATCCAACCCCCTGCTCAAAGCAGGACCAACCCCAACTAAATCATCCCAGCCAGAGTTTTGTCAAGCCAGGTCTTAAAAACCTCTAATCACATCCCTAGCTAACCCATTCCAGTGCTTCACCACCCTCCTAGTGAAATAGTTTTTCCTAATATCCAAACTAGACCTCTGCCACTGCAACTTGAGACCATTGCTCCTTGTTCTGTCATCTGCTACCACTGAGAACAGCCGAGCTCCATCCCCTTTGGAACCCCCTTCAGGTAATTGAAGGCTGCTACCAAATCTCCCCTCACTCTTCTCTTCTGCAGACTAAATAAGCCCAGTTCCCTCAGCCTCTCCTCATAAATCTTCTGCCCCACCCCCTAATCATTTTCGTTGCCCTCTCTCCAATTTGTCCACATTCTTTCTGTAGTGGGGCCCCCAAAACTGGATGCAATACTCCAGATGTGGTCTCACCAGTGCCAAATAGAGGGGAATGATCCCTTCCCTCGATCTGCTGGCAATACTCCTACTAATGCAGCCCAATATGCCGTTAGCCTTCTTGGCAGCAAGGGCACACTGTTGACTCATATCCAGCTTCTCGTCCACTGTAATCCCCAGGTCCTTTTCTGCAGAACTTCCACTTAGCCAGTCAGTCCCCTGCGTGTAGCAGTGCATGGGATTCTTCCATCCTAAGTGCAGGACTCTGCACTTGTCCTTGTTGAACCGTGTCAGATTTCTTTTGGCCTAATCCTCCAATTTGTCTAGGTCACTCTGGACCCTATCCCTACCCTCCAGCATATTTACTCTCCCCCCAGCTCAGTGTCATACATGAATTTGCTGAGGGTGCAATCCATCCCGTTGTCCAGATCATTAATGAAGATGTTGAACAAAACCAGCCCGAGGACCGACCCCAGGGCACTCCGTTTGATACTGGCTGCCAACTAGACATCAAGCCGTTGATCACTACCCATTGAGCCCAACAATCTAGGACTTGCTCAAGGTCAGCAGGCCAGTTGCAGAACCAGGAATAGAACCCACGTCTCCCGAATCCCAGGCCAGTGCCATACCCACTAGGCCAAAATATCATCTCATAAATGCCTGTCTTTAAGTTAATGAAAAATTGCTGTTAATTGTGCCCACTTTGATAGTTCTGAATGTTTACCAGTTGGCATGCATGCGTTGTCCTATAATCCCTTCCCTCTACTGTGTTATGTATATAGGAGGTAATATTTGTAGAGCATTTTGAACATACTATGGAAAGCACTTATCACTTTTACAAGTATTATGCCACATGCTCTTAGCTATTAAAGAGGGATCCAATCAGGAATATAATGATAAAGATGTGAGTGTCTCTTAAGACTAAACTAAGAGAACTTTGCAATTGCTTATAGTTTGTTGTATGAAGTGTTGTTGTAGCCATGTTGGCCCCCGGATATTAGAGAGCTGAGGTGGGGTGAAGTAATAGCTTTTATTGGGCAAACTTCTGCTTGTGAGAGAGACAAGCTTCTGAGCTTACATAGAACTCTTCTTCAGGTCTGGAAAATGTACTCAGCATCTGTACTTTGAGTACATTTTTCATACCTGAAGAAGAGCTCGGTATAAGCTCAAAAAGCTTGTCTCTCTCACCAACAGAAGTTTGCCCAATAAAAGATATTCCCTCACCCACCTTGTCTCGCTTATAATTTATGACCACTGTTGCAGTTAAGCTAAAGTGTATGCTATTGAAAACACTCTTTTGTTTTTGGAATCAGTTGAGATTTTTGGTGCATCTCTCTGGTTTGAATAGTGCCACTTGTCACTGTCAGTACTGACTAAAAAAGATTTCAGTTTAATTAATGGGGCTACATTACAAATCTGCAGCCGTTGACAAGGACAATTGCAGGTCAGCATACCACTTTACAGTACCTTTGTACTACAAATTGAAGCACCACCGGAGAAGCTCAGTCCCATCAGATTAATTTTCATTACATCATTCAGGTTCTCATGAATACTGTGTGTGTTTAAAGTTATTCTATCAGTCCCCTGACTATATACCGCTTACATTAATGAGTTTCTTGCAGCTATAGCACCTGCTCCAACAAGCTGATCTTTGGCTTATTTTTTCAGAAGTATGAACAGATATTAAGGGTTGTACCTATTTCTGTGTTCCTATGGCTATGTGTACATGTTCCATACCAGCAATTTGTTCGCAGAAGGCATGAGTTAATGTAGTACTATGCAGGAAGGGCATGAGACAATGCATACTATGTGTCTGATTCTACCCCATTAAAGTCAAAGGGACTTTTGCCATTAACTTCAATGGGAGCAAGATCAGGAGGTGCCTTGTTTTTGATGAGATGCAAGTCCAAAGTCCCCTCTTACTCAGTTCTAATATAGTACCTGTTCAGCGGGAAGTGGAGATCTTAAGGGTTTTGTTTTTGTTTTTTTTACTCAGAAGAGTGGACACTAACTTGTGGAGTCCTGGCCAGGATTCTTAGGTAACAAAACTGTTCTGGTGCCCATGACTGAGCGATATTGTTGAGTTTTTATTGGTGGCTATATTTGTTGATGCGGTCAGTGTAAAACAAACATTTAATCCATGGTTTTGTAAAATGCTATGGAATAGTGAGTATGAAAACTGCTATGCAAAGAGAGGCCTGGAATTCCAGAGTTCTAATCCACTTGTATAAGAAATATGTTTTAACCCATACAGACATCATGGTAGTCATGATATCTGACTCTGAAGGCACAATTTTATACCATTTGAGCTAGACCTCTATTAGTTGCTTGGGCACCATCCTGTAGTGAACCCATAGACACTACTAATATATTTGCCTTTAGACTGGCAATAGTTGCTCAACTGTATAGATACAGCCTGTGGAATAGCACCTAGGGCTGTTCTGTCCAGAGACAGCCACTTGAGTACCCCTTTTGATCTCTGCTGCAGCTAAGCACAAGAGGTTGATATAGTCACACACATTAATCACCACATTTTACTGGCTCTGCATTGACTCCCTTTGTGGCCTTTGGCAAGTTTGTACCTCTGCCTCAGTTTCACCATCTGTAACCTAGGGTTAATAGCTACCTCCCTTAATTTTGAACGCCCTTGCTGTGGTAAGTAAGTAGCTCAGGATTAAAGTACTGTAAAGTGTTATAAATGGCAGATATTATTAAATCAGAATTTTTTTACCCTCTCTAACTCTCGTGCCCTATGGAGTGCATGAACCCTAGTCTGTTGATTCTTCTAATTACTCCTGTAAAATGGGTTTCCTGGTAGCATAGATACAGGTTGAAACCTCCAGAAAGTTTGAATGTTCTTTTCCTTATCGGTTCGGAATGTTGTAATGAAATCCTTTTTGGGGGGTCAGAAATTGTATATATTGAATACTGAAAAGTCAAATGTTTAATTAAAAGAAATCCGTGGATTGGGTTAGGCAATTAGCTTGTTTTATATGGAGATGTTTGGTTTCTCATGTATAATTGCTAACATGCATTTAGTAATTTCCTTGTGTAATAGCATCATTACAGGCAATAGTCCATTCAGAGTCACCAATATTATTCCTCTGCTTTATACTTCAGCTTTGGACTTCACTGTTTTTAATATCAGATTCAGCTTGTTAAATCACTTCTCATCCTCTGTCACAGATACCAGAGATTTACTTTGGTTGTCAAAACTGTCAACATGTATAGGCAAGATTTTACATATTTAAATATTTATCCTTGCATGAACTAGTTATGCCTACCAATGTAAGACAGGAGAGTGGTTGTGTAACCTACTTTCCTCCCTGAAATTATAAGATGTAATAACATCCAAGGGTGGTCTAACATTTTCAATGCCATGGGTCGGATGCTAGTTTTGGAGCAGTTCTGTGGGCCAAACACAGAAATATAATTCCCAATTCTAGAATTGGATCACTTTTTTTTTAAAGGACTTATAAGCACACTTTCTCTCTGTATCCCGTCCCTGAGAGCCTTCAAGCTTGCCAAAATTGAAAACCAGACTAGTCAAGAGAACTTGGTCACTCACCAAAATGCAAACCAGTATTTAGACAGACTTTGGATAAATTTTTTTAAAATTTCTTTTGCCAAGCTTGTAATGAAAGACTTAGAGAGGGGGTTTCAAAAGAGCCCTCTGAAGCACCTGGCATTGGCCACTGTTGGAAAACAGGATACTGGGCTCAATGGACCATTGGTCTGTCCCACTATGGCTGTTCTGTTGTTCTTATGGGCATAGTTTCAATGGTAGCAGAGATGGACCATTGCTGGGAGCCTTTGAAAATCCCTTTCATAACATATAATTACCTATTTAACTTTCCTGTAAAAAATAGGGATCATTCTTGTACAAAAAGAGATGAAGGTATTATAAATGCTGTCTGAGCTATCTGTTCTTAAATTATAAAAGAAAAGGAATTAATGATGAGTAATGCACACTTTTATTGCTAACTACTTCAAAAGGTGGCTTGTTTTTTTATTAGAGTGGATATCTTGTATTTTTGTGCTGTACTTCAGTTATTATGTCTAATAAAGAAATTCCATTAGCTGGAGGGAAGAATGTGTATCAGAACTGAGACTTCAATTATTGGTGCTAACGTGGTCAGAACAACAGCGAAGAGTACATTCTGAATGGAAGATGTATGGTGGAGCTGGTTGCTAGTCTCTTGAATGTTTCTTGAGGCATATGACTTCTAAATTTTGTCTCTTCTCAGCTCTCTCTTTCACCAGCAGCAATCTGTCACACCAGATTTAAACCTACATGGAGAAAACCATTCTTAGGTGCAGTGAACTCAGCCAGTAAAAACACATTGCGCAGTTCTGTTCAACTAATCAGATCTAAGTTTAATGTGATGCTGCACCCATGGTATTTTTGGCACTGCTAGCTCCTAGATGGTAACCAAAATGGCAATGTAATGTACATTTGTGCCTAGGTTGGACACATGTACCAACTATATAACTGAAATCGGTTATGTTAAAGAATAATTATAAAATGTGGTGCCAGAAACCACAACATCTTAGCAGCAAATAGATAAGTAGGAAATCAGATAGTGTTACTTCATTGTATGCACAACGCTTCTGTGGGTTCTCTTTTTCTGCATGAACTTGACCTTCAAAGACCCTGGATGGGCCTGACACTGATATCTCTGTTCTTGTTGTCTTTTATTATGCCCAGCTCCATTCAGTCTTCTCATCTAACTGCTCCATTTCCCTTCTTGTCTCTCTTCTTCCAGGTGCCTCACACCTCCTCTTTTTCAAATCCCTCCTGGCTAGCCTTTTAACCCTGTTCTCTCCTCTGACACAGTACTGGGACTGGGCTTAAATAGAAGTTGATTTCACTTCTATATGTGTGCCCCTTAATGTGCTTCCATGAACAATGTTTGTTTGCTTTTTTTTTTTTTTAACTGCAATATCACTGCAAAGGGAGAGTATCAATTCTTATGCAATTACATAGTTGCAAAAATAGATACTTCAGAAGTGTTGTGAACATTTGTGCAAATATGTTCATGTCACCAATGACTTATTCAGTGACTCCAGACTGTTTTTATAATAGCTTGTCAACCAATCAGGCAGTGGGAATGATAACATATAACTGAAGTGGCCAATCACAGCACCGATAGCAAATTATGCTAGTGAATTTTCCAAACAATAGTTTTGTGAGTAGCATTCAGATTAAAATTTATTTGCATAAAAATATCGGCAAACAAATTTGAAAAATGTAACTCAGCTTGTGGACGATTTATTAACAGAAAAAGGGGTTAAACTTTTTGACTAAGTTGTTTGCTATGGATAGATTGTCCAGCCTGGTCTGCACCTAATCCTGTGCCTAATCTTTTATCATGTATAGTATATTGGAGTTAAATTGCAAGCTCTTTCAAGCAGGAAATGATTAAGTATTTGCAAAGTGCTGTTGCCATCTATGTTACTGCCACATATCTCATTCTAAATTAGAAATAATAAATTGTACATTTAAGAAAAAACTCCCTGTAAAAAGACAGACAAGATTTCTATTTTGAGATGATGGCCTAATCAATGTCATAAACTATATATATTTTTTGCCCTTCAGTAATTTCTTATCTCTAAAATGATGTCTTATTTGACAGTAACAAACCTTAATAGTCCTATCTCAGCCACATATACAGTCCCCAGTTTTAATACACAGAAAATTAATGAGATGAAGCAAGCAAGGTTTAATGAAAGTATAGAGTGCCTTGCATAAAGTTGCCATTGAGAAACAAGTGAATCTGTACAATGAATTTCTTGTTCTCAGAGAAGTTGCAAATACTCAGTGACATTTTCCATAGATGAGAACTTTCACAGTGAATGCTTTGAATAAAGTGCCTAGCTCCCTTGAAGAAGAGTCTAAGTTAGATATCTCTTGGTGTCAAAATCCTGAGCATATTCTTTACAGAGAGTCCTTGGGCAGTATATCCATCTGACCCTGCAGTGACTTAGTAGTTCATTTTAGTTTCAAACTAATTGATTTAATGGCAAAGATGTTGTAGTATTTATTTATGCTAATCTCTATGCATGGTAGTTATTACAGGGAAGACCTTGAGCTTCCTGATCTTTTAAGAACATTTATCTTGTTCTTCATATGAAATGTAGTCAAAGGCAAACCGTCACTATGCTGCCTTGTATTATATATAGCACCTTCTTATATTTGGTGACAGACTAATTATACACAAAGCAAAAATGACTCTGTGTCAACAGCAAAAGAGAGTGAATTATAAGAGAACTCATTTGTAATAAATGTTTTTTTTCCCCAGAAACTGCAGGATTAGGTGGTGATAATAATTAATTCTACACTTCACTGCTACAATACTTACACAGTGATTTCTGCCCCCCCCCCCCCCCGATCACAAAGTGCTGCACAAATATGGTTCATAGTTATTCCAGTTTTACAGATGGGAGGCAGGAGAGGTTACAAGCCAAACTTTCAAGTGTGGTCTGACTTTGGGTGGTCGTATTTTTGATTACCTTAATACTTAAGCTGGGCATCTTAAACTAGTCACCTAACAATTGAGGAACCCCAAATCAGTGGCCAGATTTTAGGCTGAAAACCTAAGACAAGGATCATGTAGAAGGTTGGTGTTAGAGTCTAGACTAGAAATCAGGTGTCCTGACTCCTACCTTGCGTTCAATCCTCAAGATCACAGCTGCCTGTCTACTAACTAGGTGCAGTTAGTTAATGTGAGTCTTGCATTTGGAGCACAACATTACAGACATTGTGCTTCTCTTTAGAATCATTAGATGCGATAGGTGCAATGACATGCTGCTCAAGCACTTGAATGATGCGCACATGCTGCATGTCAGACGTTGGTGGGATCCAGGTTGGAAACCCCTCCAGCAAGTCTGCCCCAGAAGCTGGCTCAGGATGGGATGGGACACAGCTGGACTGGAGATGCACTTTTCAGTGAGCTGCTACTTTCTGTAAGAACGCTGTGGAGTGGGAGGGAGGGTGGGAGTATTGCTGGCTCTCACCTGAGGTGACTGATGCTTCCAGTGTGGCTGCTCCTGCCCTATGACCCCGGAGGTGAATCTGGCCTGATGCCTTGCAATGACACTTCCACTTCTGTGGCAGTGTTAATGTTTCTCTGCATATAATTAGCTGGTCCTTTCTAGAATTTAACAACCATCTGATCTCTATTAGCTTAACATCCGACAGCTCCTTCATTTGTGCCTTCCCCACCTCTCAATATTCATTCTTCCATTCCTCCCATTCGCTCCCTTTATCTTTCTCTGAAGGGTCCTCGGCTTCCGGCCTCAAGCTCTTCATGATCCAGTGTTTTCACAGTACAATGGAAACTGAACACATTAACATTCCTGTAATCAAGGTGTGTGTATTTTATTAACTCCATTAGTTGGTATGCCTGAAGTGGCGCCAGCTGAAGTTTTGTTATCTTCCTACTGTTCTTGGAGCTGTCAGTGCTGAAAACGTCTTACACAACAGACAAAATCTTACTGGGATATTTCACATTCTGCAGAGAGATGTCAAGAACAAAATCTGACACAAATTGCATTTCTTCTAATAAGGAACCACACTAGTTAAAAATTAGTTATAGAAAACAATTTCTTTGCTTTGTTTTTAAATAGAAAACATGTTAAACTATTTTCACTATTTTACTTCTTTGTATTTCTCTTTTTGGATAATCACAATAGACTAAGTCAGTTTCATTTTTTGGCCGTCATGCCCTTTCACAATACTGCAATGTTTGGATTGCAAACGCTACATGGGAGTGAATTTTTTGTCTTTCATTTAGAAATTATTGATTCCTCTGGAATGTAATTCATGGAAACATTTTTATTTAAATTTTGTAGAAGCTTTTTTCTTAAACCTCAATTTTAAATTTCATTTGTTTATTCAGTCTTGATTTACATGGCTTTATTTTTGACGCCCTCACTCAGAAATGGTGTGGATTGTTTCAGAACACAATGCATGGTTTCACAATACATTACTACTTTCACTGCCCAAAAAGGTACAAGTGATAGCTAATCTTTCCCATACCCACAGTATACTCACATATAAATCAAGGGGCCTGATTTTTGACTCCACCCCACTGACTCAAAGAGGCTGGAAACACAGCAGATCTGGTCAGCTGGGAATTTCCTCTGCAGACATGGATAGAGTTAAGGACAGGGGCATGAACAGGACATCTCTGGCTATTTCCAAACCTCCAGAATAGCTTTTGGATGCTATAAGTAGTCAGGCATGACTTGCAGCAGCCTTGATCTAAGGATGATCTAAGTTATGATTAATGATGGACTGGGGAACGGCAATGCCATGAATGTCTAAGAAGTAGGGCTGTCGATTAATCACAGTTAACTCATGCAATTAACTCAAAAAAATTAATCGCACCTTTAATCGCACTGTTAAACAATACAATACCAATTGAAATGTACTAAATATTTTTGATTTTTTTCTACATTTTTATATATATTGCATTCTGTGCTGTAATTGAAATCAAAGTGTATATTATTTTTTATTATAAATATTTGCACTGTAAAAATGATAAACAAATGAAATAGTATTTTTCAATTGACCTCATACAAGTACGGTAGTGCAATCTCTGTTGTGTAAGCGCAACTTACAAATGTAGATTTTTTTTTGTTACATAACTGCACTCAAAAAGAACAATGTAGAACCTTAGAGCTTACAAGTCCACTCAGTCCTACTTCTTGTTCAGCCAATCTCTAAGACAAACAAGTTTGTTTACATTTATGAGAGATAATGCTGCCCACTTCTTATTTACAGTGTCACCTGAAAGTGAGAACAGGTGTTTGCATGGCACTTTTGTAGCCGGCATTGCAAGGTATTTACGTGCCAAATATGCTAAACATTCATATGCCCCTTCATGCTTTGGCCACCATTCCAGAGGATATGCTTCCATGCTGATGATGCTCTTTAAAAAAATAATGCATTAATTAAATTTGTGACTGAACTCCTTGGGGAGAATTGTATGTCTCCCACACTGTTTTACCCGCATTCTGCCATATATTTCATGTTATAGCAGTCTTGGATGATTACCCAGCACATATTGTTTGTTTTAAGGACACTTTCATTGCAGATTTGACAAAACACAATCTTTGAGATTTCTAAAGATAGTACAGCACTTGGCCCAAGGTTTAAGAATCTGAAGTGCCTTCCAAAATTTGAGCGGGACAAGGTGTGGAGCATGCTTTCAGAATTCTGAAAAGAGCAACACACCGATGCAGAAACTACATAACCCAAACCACCAAAAAAAGAAAATTAACCTTCTGCTGGTGACATCTGACTCGGATAATGAAAAGGAACATGCGTCGGTCTGCACTGCTTTATATGGTTATCGAGCAGAACCTGTTAATAACATGCACACGTCCTCTGGAATGGTGGTTGAAGCATGAAGATACATATGAATCTTTAGCGCATCTGGCACATGAATATCTTGTGATGCCGGCTAAAAACAGTGCCATGAGAATACCTGTTCTCACTTTCAGGTGACGTAAACAAGAGGCGGGCAGCATTATCTCCTGCAAATGTAAACAAACTTGTTTGTCTGAGCAATTGGCTGAACAAGAAGTAGGATTGAGTGGACTTGTAGGTTCTAAAGTTTTACACTGTTTTGTTTTTGAATGAAGTTATTTTATGTACATAATTCTACACTTGTAAGTTCAACTTTCATGATAAAGAGATTACACTACACTACACTACTTGTATTAGGTGAATTGAAAAATATTATTTCTTTAGTTTTTTACAGTGCAACTATTTGTAATCACAAATAAAGTGAGCACTGTACACTTTGTATTCTGTGTGGTAACTGAAATCAATATATTTGAAAATGTAGAAAATATCCAAAACTATTTTAATAATTGGTATTCTTTTATTGTTTAACAGTGTGATTAATCACAATTATTTTTTTAATCACATGATTAATCACTATTAATTTTTTTAATCACTTGACAGCCCTACTAAGAAGGGTGAAGATTGTGGTTGATCAATTTAGCAGAGTAATTGGCCTGTGAGAGCCCACTTGTTTTAAAATGGGAAGGGGAGGGATCAGTGTGTAGCTAAAAGCACAAAACATGGTGTCCTCTGCGTTCCTGGCTCTTCCATGTACTGTAAAAATGTGGAGATTGTCCTATCTCTTGGGTTTGTGTAGCCTGAATTTACTAAAGCTTGGAAGGTATTTTTAAATGGAAGGCTCTATTAAAATGCAAAGTAGTATTTATTGCATTCAAAAGAAATCAGTTCTCCAGTTAACCTCCTCCTGTTTGACTAACAAACCAGCTTGGTGATGCATACACTACCAAGCTTATGCTGGATGCTTATTTGGACTCAAGAGAATGCAAATTTGTGCATGTTGCTCTTACCTGGCACAAAATTTACTGTTCACTTATTGTTACACTATCTCCATTACACCCATTTTTCAACTGATGTGCCACCACTTCACTACCAGTAAACTTAGCCCTATGTATATCCAAAGGGCTAACAAGAGCCTCCATTCAAAAATACAGTTGGATCTGAGGTATTGCTTTGCTAAAAAAGCAAGATAAGGAGGGAGATGTACACCAATATACCTGAGCTCCAAGACTCTGCGTAAAGTACTATTTATACTGAGAGAGTGCCAAGGAGTTCGTCGTGGATGAGAATCCCATTGTGCTAGGCACCATACAGACACATAACAAAAATGTTCCCTTCCACCGAAAAGCTTGCAATTTAAGTATAAGACAACAGCTGGATACAGATAGACAGATGAGGGAGCACAAAGAAACAATGAGACAATATTGATCATCAGGAGAGACAGCTGCCTCATCACATCAACTGCCTAATCATTGTCAATTTTTTTGTAGGTATCATGCCAAAGGAATGCTTTAAGGAGAGATCTGAAGGACAATGACATGGTTTTCCTCAACTGTTTTCTGGAGGGGAGTTTCTTGGTATCATAGGAGGGTTGGGTCTTGTTCATTCTATGATGAATGAACTAGTCTCACTTCTCACCACCCACACATCCACCTTCCTTCCCAGTGCATCTTGCCAGTGGTCCTGAAAATTGGTTAGCCCCCTCTGAGTTATGAAAATGGGCACTACTTTTTTTATCTTGTGACTTTAATTATTTTTAGAAATGGCCCCAAACATGCACTTGTTTCCAATTCTTCCTTCTCAAACATAGCTGTACTTTGCAAATGGGTCATCTCTAACTGTATTGTATGGAAAAACCAAAAATAAAAAAAGGCAAAGGAAACTCAAAATGCTTACTGTGGAAGCATGTTATGAATATTTTTGGAAAAGCTATATTTGTCCCCACTAGCTGCTATAGTGAAGTTATCAAATTGATATAGTTTGTTGCTGTTACTGAAGATGACATTTCCAGAGTCAGCAGGAACCTGGGAAATAATAAAGCTCCAATTTCTATAAAAACCAACTTGTGGATACTGTTCCTCCAAACACTGATACTGAGGGCAGTTTATTTTTTTATTTAAATCCCATATACATATATCTTTAATTTCCATTTTCTGAGTGGTTTCCCTGCATTGTTCTCCACACTACCCAAAATAATTCATTAAGAATCCATGAGAGAAATATTTCCCCCCACCCATTAAGAAATGGTTGTTTTCCATGTTGAAAGCGATTACATTAATAGTTAAGCAGAATTACAGACACTAAGGTATAATGCAAGCATATACCAATGATAATAAATAAGATACAAAATACTTTGATGTGCCCTAATGTACTGCAGCTCTCATCTAGTGCTGTTTTCCTTCACAGTAAGTTATTTAAATGTTTCCTATTTATCAACTGAATAAAGAAAGCTACTGAAGGGTATATATTCTGTTTTTTTACTAATCCTCATGGAGATTTTTTTTTATTGCATTCATGCTGTGAGAAACTGGGGAAGAGATTTTAAAGACTGGTTAGCATTTACTTAACATGGAATAGTGAAACGTTAGCACTTGCTACTGTCATGCCAATTTACAGCCTGCAGAAGTAGGTGGTATATTATTGGAAGGGATTTTGAATACAGGCACCAAAGAAATGCTGAATAAATTCCAAGAGGCAATAGTGAAGGGGGATGTCGTATTTCATGTTCAGAACACATGCTTTAATTATGCTGGCCTTTTAGTACCTAACTAATCATTAAGAATGACTGGCCCAGTGCACTTTAAGGGCCAGATTCTCAATGGTGTAAGTTGGTGTAACTTCATTGAAATTAATGGATTAATTTATACCAATTAAAGCTCTGACTCTCACAATGAAAATCACCCCAGCATGGAGGGCCTCTGCAAAGCCCATTGTTCAGCCAATGCTTTGCATTTTCTCTCTAGGATGCAGAGAGCCATACAAGGGGGTTTGTGCCTCCTGTGGACTTGCATTGGACCCATATCGGCAGGCATTGGGTCTGAGATGGATAACTGAAAGTGTGATTATAGATCAGGTGACCTGGAGGCAGTGTCTGCAGTCCACAGGTTGGAATAGTGGCAATGGAGGATCTGCACTGCAGTATGGTGTGTGTACTCTAGCCAATTAAAGTACAATTCCTCTGGCTTTCAGTCACTGAAATGACATTGCAGCTTAATGAAGCATGGGAGTTTTTGGTCAGGAGTACAGTACCTGGGGAAAGTAATGCTATTCTGAAGGGCATACAAAAATAATTGAGACACCAGGTTAATCCATTAAAAGAGCATGAAAAATTTACAAATGAAGAAAGTCAACACAGAGATCAACTGACATTCTTAAGGTTGCTGTTTGAAACCTGAATTCTTTACAATGGGAAAGTCTTCAATTTTCTCAATTCATTCATAATAGAAGTGTCCAGTCCTTCCCTCATCACTCAGGAAACACTCCCAAAGAAGTGCAGGGCTGGAACACACCATGCTGCGATGTGGCACTGCACTTGCCCCTTCTCAGTTCAACTTTTGGTTCTCCTGTTAACTCACTCATAGCCAGGAGTTTAACATAACATTCCCCCTCTTGGAGACTAATTTATTAAGTCCCCACAACAAACATGGTTTTGCTACCAGTTTCAACCTTCTCCTTCCTCAGGGTTTCCAATTTCCTTTTTGCAGGACTTCAGACTCCAGTTCTTTCAGCTGCCTGGTTCATCTCTGCCAGCTCTTCCCCTAGGTCTCATATTAAGCCTCAGCCCCTGAGTTAAAACATCTTCTATGCTAACTCCTTTGTGGGTTTTTTAAAGTTAAATATAGTAAAATTTCTAAATGAATCATCTTTTTGAAAGGAAAAGTCAGAATTTGGTTTTCTGTTTTTATTCAGCTGGAACTATTTGCCAAATTCAACCTGAATTTGCAGATAGTTGCATTTGACCAAGAAATACATTTTTCTGCAAATAGCCTATTCACCCCCCGAATTTGCTGAGCTCTACTACTGAGTCTGACTCTAGGCTTCCTCTCTGAGCTAAGAGCACTTCATTTTACTCCTCATCAGGGGATCACATGACTCTATCCTCCCTCCCCACCTCTAAAGCTGGTCTGAAAACCTTCCCTGAACTACCTGTTCTCCAACGAGACATGCCTTGGAATGGTATTGGCCTCAGGCTCCCACTGCCCTTAAAAGTGACAGATTACCCTGTTATAGGGAGTCTTGGGTATGCAAGGACCACTGGTCCAGTTAGTGCTGGTGCCCGAGTGTAATGATCAGAACTGTACACAGTGGTTTCAGAGAAGCATGGAAAGGCAGCAGGGTGCAGTGATCCCCTGAGTTCTACGTGCAGCTTTGCTGAGGGCTTATTCTGTGGCCTTAGACAAATCACTTCCTATCTGTGTCTCACTTTACTGGTTAGAAAAATGGGGATAATACTTACTCCTTTTGTAAAGTGCACTTAACAAACTCCTAACCATGTAGAGCTTACCTAGTTTCCAGTTTCACTACCAGCATTAAGCTCAGATCATTGTTTGTTAAAAGGCCCCATAGCCTGTGGATTGTCTTTTGGTCATGTGAAACTCCTGTGTGTGTTTAAAATTTTCTTTCATGTGTTTCTACACACATTCAGGTGGAAGCGGTTATTTCAACTACATTTTGCTTTGCATTTTGTGGGTTCAGTGGAACCTCAGATTCAAAGCAAAAGAGAGAGGGCAGCAAACTCATATGGATCAAAACAAAAGAAAATGATGCTAGGAATCACGGCCAAATGAAAGCCTCATGTATTACAGATCTGCAGTAACTTTGGCCAGCTATAACTCCTGAATGCACGAATTCTACTCATCTCACAAAATGACTTAAGCTGTATTCAAACCTTGTAATAAAATATATAGTAAGACATCCTGTCTCTTGCACTCTAAACAGACAAGATAGGGCCAACTTTTTGGAGAAGGGACTGAATGGAGAGTGCCTAGCACAATGGGGCCCTGATCTCAGTTTGAATCTCTGTTATGTTAATAAAAAAAGACATGAACTATTGTGCTTGTTACAGGTAATAACCCCATGTTCTAAAATATCCCAAACTCATTGACTCCATTCTACACACTTGCAATCTTTAAAATTTTCTTGATAACCAATAAAGAGGAGGAAAGTACATAATACCTTTTTCGTGCAAACTTAATGGATTTAATACAAGAAGCTGCTGCTTGCAAATTTATTATGAGGAAGGTAGCACTACTTGTTTGCTTTGTCTTCTCTGAGCTAGTTAGGCATCCTAATTAGGAAGTGACATTTTCTGCACTTAATTTATATTCAATAAGAATTCTTCAAAGAAAGCAGAAAAGCCAAATCTGTGCTGTTGCATTTCCCATTCCTCCTATGGACCTATCCATGGGAATATCATTAATTAGCGTCATTAGCTTTCAGGCACTGTCAGCAGTTACTTGCAATTTCTACTTAGCACCTTTCAGTTATTCTCCATTGTCACATTGAATATTTGCATGAAGGCAGCCTTCATACACAGCCTGACTTTGACAAGGACGCTAGACTTTGTTCAGTTTTATTAAAAAATAAAAGCTGAGGTTTAAAAATATAACACTGCATTTATAATTAGTCGCCTGCAGGAATGATCTCGGTAGCCAAAAGAACTGTAATGAATTTCAGTGCAGTGCTATCTGCGATTCTTGCATGCAGCAGGGAAACAGTCACCCAAAATAATGCAGCTAGTGACCAGACCATTTCGGGAAATTGGATACACAGTACATTACATGAAGCTACCGTGCTTTATTTCTGCCTAATTTAGCAGAAAATGTCTGGGCTACTTTCATGTGGCTCCACTATTGAAGACACTATTTTCCTTTCCAGAAGAAGAGAGATTGAAAGAGAGGAGAAAGCAGCAAGTAACACTCATTGGGTGTTGGTAAAAATGCAGCTTTATGCAGTGTGTTCTGGAACACTTTTTTCCTCCCCCCAGTGGATATAAATAATCATAGGGTACTGTCCATGTTGGTAGCTGCCTACATATGTTTAGTGGTAGTTCAAGAAAAGTACAGTATAGCACACTTGGGAAGAGAGGTATAAAGATCCTCAGCTGGTGTAAATTGGTGCAACTTCACTGAAGTCAAGTAAACTATGCTCATTTACTACAGCTGAGAATCTAGCCCTTTGTCTTTGTCTCCAAAATCCTGCTTTCTTTGCTCTACACCCTCCCTGTATTAGTGACCACCTCTCCTTTTTCCTCCCTCCAACTTTGGCTACATTCAGTGGGGATGCTTTAGCTGACAGGTTTGAAATCATGACGGTCAGTGAAAGGCTCTCGTCAGAGGGGATAGTGTTGTTAGGGAGTGATCTGTCATTGTGTTATCCTGGTGTGCTTTATGTGGCTTCAACTGCATTATTTATCTTCTAAAAGATTAAGACTAAATCACCACATTCTCCTGCCTGCAGCTTCTAGACAGGGAGGCTATATCTATGGTACTTCCTCCAGCTCTCCACTGAACCTCAAATTTCATCACCTTTTAGAGCATGATGAAAGATACTTTAAATGGATGTTGCCTCAAGAAATATGTCAAAGGTACCCAACATGGCTATCTGGAAAACATCCCAGTGCCGCCCGATCACTGCAACAAATGTGCAGAAAGGAGGGGCAGAAGAGAATTCTTCCCTCTGGAGGTAACTGATATAGCTTTAATCTGGTGAAGCGCCTAGATGCTACTGTGATGGGCACTTTAAAAAAGTCATACACTAATGGGAAGGGGAGCAAAGCCAAAGTGCAACCTAAGGAAAGTGACCTTGAGCCCTATGAATAAAATATGAAAGGAGAAGAGAATGACGGAGATTAGTCTAAGTCAAGGTTATAGTTAGAGAGAACATGAGGCCATGAACAGAGAACAAGTAAACAGGGTCATGCCTCTTCCTGACAAAACAGTGCCAGCAGGAAAAATAAAGAGTCAGATATTGTTATTGCTAGTTGGGGTCACCAGGCATATCAGCAGGCAGTTCTCCGTCAGCAAGGTGGCAATTTCCTGCCTCAACAATATCAGCACCTTGTGTGTTTGTACTTTTTACCCTGCCATGTCCATGTCAGTAGAAAACTGGTAGACACCTGGAAACCCAAGCTTTAAAATTAACTAGAGGACATTATCTCTCTCCCACCTACCTACGCATTCAGGAGAATGTTTGGGGTAGAAAAAAGGTAAATAAGGGTTTTTTAAAGAAAAAGAAAAAGACTATTGCATGTATGTGGATTAGACAAAGGCAGCTACATTAGGGCAGATGGAGTCCACTTTGGTGTGGCTCCCTGGGAAAGTCAACCATTGAGTCTAGGGGACAGAAGAATCCCACAAGAATTTGGGGAAAATGGACTTCCCTTGCTATAACCGGGGCTATCAAAAGAAGGGATGGGAGGGAGTCAAAATCACCAAAACTCTGCCTGGGAGAAATTTCTCCATCAACCTACCTAGAAGCATGTGTTAGGATTGCTTGCTCTCCTTCAGATATTGCCAACCTCCACTGGCTTTTGAAAGCAGAAAGCTGGATTGTTATGCAATCTGAGGTTTTCTGTTCTCAGAATCCCCGTTCTTACTAGGGGATGACAACCTATTCAGCACTGAAAGGTGACATTTTCTATGCAAACCTATCTGAAATTGGATGAGAGTTGAAGGCTTTCAATACTTTACAGGATTAGATACTGTATTAAATTGAGCTGTAAAAGATGGGGCCTCATTGCTCATGCTGTGGTATATGCTATACTTCACTCTATGCTCCAACTCCCTTAGCTGTATCTTCCTCAGTGATGGTGACTAACATTGAAAACTCATTGGGGTAGCATGTAAAATCTGTGGGAAGGTCGCTTTCCAGACAGGGTGTCATCCTACCAGCTGCTGAATTCCTCCTGTTGGGAAAATGGCAGTTGAAGGCACTCAGCACTTCACAGGAGATGAGATGCTCAACACCATGCACGTTCAGGTGCTTGAGGAGCATTTGGCTTGAGTTTAAGGAAGTATATATCATGTGACCTTACAGCCCCATGTAAGACCATTTCCGTTAATGTGAGATAGGCAAGACTTTGCTGTACTATCTTCTGCTCAGTGGACTGTGATCACTATCCCAAATAATGGTTGCCAGTGACGCTTTTTAAAGTCAACTTTTGGGTGTCTGCATCTTTTTGCTTCAATAAGTCCATGCTACAGGTATGCGAGAGCACTGGAGTAACTGTGAAAGGGATCATAGATCTCAAACTGCCTACAGATCCTTTCATCACTGAACTATCTGACAAGGAAGAATATGCATAGTCATTCAGTACTGTTTATCTGTATCTGCTGGGTGAAAGTCCGTATTTTCCAAAAGGACCTACTATTCATCAGTGAACCGGGGTGCTGGAACAATTTGTATAGTGGGGTGCTGAGAGCCATTGAACCAAACTGTGAATCCTATATATGACGGAAACCACTTCAAGCCAGTGGGTATGGCAGCTCCCCTAGTTCTAGCACCTATGTCAGTGAAAAGATGTTTGGCCAAGGGGAAAACCAAAGCGTCCACAAACTAGAGTAGAGGTCTCAAACACGCGGCCTGCAGAGTTATTTCCTGCAGCCCACCATAGGTGCTGACTCCCCCAGCAGCCAAGCTCCGCTCCCTCCCCAACCTCCCTCCTCCCGAGCACACCACGTCCCCTCTCCTTCGCCTACCTCCAAGTGCTTAGGACTTTCCAGAAGGGAGGGGGAAGGAGCGGGGATGCGGTGCGCTCAGCGGGGGAGGCAGAGAAGAGGCAGGGCCGGAGTGTGGATTTGGGGAAGGGGGTGGAATGGGGGCAGGGAAGGGCTGGGAAGAGGCAGGGCAGGGGTAGGACCTCATGGACTAGATGAGCAGTCTGAGGTATGAAGTTCAGCATGTATGATTCTTTGCTCTGATTCTTTGCTCTGCTCTTTGTATGATTCTTTGCATTCTGGGAAGAATGTTTGTTAAAAGTGGCAACGTATTTTGTATGAATAGTTACTTTTAAAAGTTCCTGCCATTACAGCTATGTTGATAGACTGTTAGTGTAGATCATCATCAGTGTTACTGACCACATAAGGAATAGTTACAGGTGTTTATATTTTATTAAAACCCCTCTTCGCATTACCGTTTTTAAAAAGTTAATACATTGACTTTTAATAGCATACTATATTCCTCTTCATTTTTTTGACTTTTGACTGTACTTTTGTATTGTTGCATGAAAAGGTTTCAGTGATGCAGCCCTCGGGCCAATGTACTAGTCCTCATGTGGCCCTCGTGGTGATTTGAGTTTGAGATCCCTGAACTAGAGAGTCACAAATGCTTGAAACATCAGGAAAAGAAGTCAGGATTCTACAAAGTAATAGAAACAAGCAAAAGTAACAACTACCATAATAAAAGGTGGTGTCCTTTCACTTGTGGGAAGAATGAAACAGATTTATAATAGGAGATGCTTTAAATGTAGGGAGTAGTACAGTGGCATCAAGTCACACAAATGTGGTTTTACATTAGAAATGGGTATAAATTGCAAAATTCAGATCTGCAATGTGAACTTTTTTTGGTGGGGTGTCAGTTCTGGAATTTTATTTGCCCATTTATTTATATTAAGGTTTTTGTTGAGTTTTTCCTTACAATATAAACATCATAAAAAATAACATTACAAAGATAAGGCCTGCTCTGTTCAATCTGAGTTCAGATACCAAATACCACGAATTCTGTGGGTGTTTGGATATTGTAGAAGAATCCATCGATGACAGCATATATGAGAGAGAGAGAGAGAGAGAGAGTGAATGTGTGTGTGTGAATAAGTATCTGTGAAGACTAGTTTGTTGTCTGAAATGTCATGCTGAACATAATGTGTCAGCCTTTCCCCATACCAAGTGCTCATTTGGCTGATTATTATGCAGTGTGTGTGAGGATCAACAGCGTCAAACTAGGCAGGCTTATTTTGTGGAGGTTCATGCAAACATTTTCTTCATTTGTTTACATCCCATGAGTTTGTGAAACTCACTTCAAACTGTGGCGTTTCACTGAGTTTTGTTATGTGAAACTCTGTAAATCCATGCGGTTTTCTTCTAGTTATGGTAACACGTTAATCCAAACTAACTCAAAACTTTGTTTGAAAGTTTTGCAAAACATGGCAAGCTGTTTACTTAACCAAGCTGTGTTCTGAATTTGTAACAAAGCCCCAAACAGGTAATTTTCACATGCTTTGCGGTTTCATTGTGAACATTTTGTGGAGATTCCAATGAACCTTGCAGAGGGTGATGTGCACAACTACCTGAGAACTCCATCATCCAGGAATACCATTTATTAGAATGGTCTAGGAATTTTTCATGTTTTTCTGTTGGAAAATGCCAATGCATAGAAATGGAAACTTTTGTACAGAAAAATATTTGTTTCAATAAAACTTCTATTAGGAAAATTTCTCAGGTTCAGAACGGATTTTCTTGTGAGCACACAAGAGAGAGAAACCTATTTACCCAGAATAGTTGATAGCCCAATGGTTAGAAAACTTCCCTGGGACATAGGAAGCCGTGGTTCAAGACTTGGGTTTTCTATGTCCAAGGGGAGTCCTCTAACCACCAGGCAATTGAATTTTCTGTGGTGGTTCTCTTTATGAAAAATTTAATTCTAATGCAGAGTGAAAAAAAAACTTCAAAACCTGGAAATATTTTTTGGAAGAGTTCTTGTTCTGCAGCCAGCCCTAGTAATTTACTTGCTGTAGGAAAGTCTTACAGAAGTTTCATTGCCCAAATGAAAGGATCTGGCCTCTCTGCTAAATTCTCATGGCTTATGCCCGTGGCTGCAGGTTTTGTTTAGTTCAATATTAATTGTTTACTAGCTCATAGCTTGTCTTTCTGCTGGCACCCCTACCAAACCCTTCATCTCAGTGACAAGCATAAGACTAGGTAGCAAACTCTGAATAAATATGTTGGTCAAGTCATATGAAAAATAGGCCCATTTACATCTGGACACTCCAGCATACTAGATTTCTTTTCTATTTAAACCTATAGTATAGATATCCACGTAGTGAATATCTGGATTACGTTTTCTGCATATTAAATTAATGATAACTTTCCATACAAGTACGGAAAAATCTATAATCAGTGTTTTAGGTTGGGATTTTCATAGGATGTAATTGTCGATTTATTTTTTGTTTAAATTCATAAAACTGCAATCTAGGGCTGTAGTAACCAGACAATTATGAACAAATATACATAGATCTCAGATCAAAAAGACCTGGACCTCCATGGAGAATCCTGGTCTAGCCTTCCTGGTGCCCCTATCCAGAAAAGCCTATCAATCTCAATAAACCATGCAGCCTGCCCCCAAGGCTGCCAAATTCAGGCTCTGTCAGACAAAAAGGAGAAGCAAATTCCAGAGTAGAGGGATCCTTCACTGAGAACACCCTACTACCAAACCAGTCCTATTAAGACCAGGAACCCAATGGCTCAAATGAATGAACTACCATGATATCAAAGGGGAAGAGATGTATGCTCTGTAAGGCAGCTCAGACCATATAACTTAATAGGTTACACTCAAAATCAACACCTTTCACTTCAACCAGAAACCAATGTCTAGCTAAATTATTGTTGGTTAATAATAATTATTAGTTAGGAGTTCAACATATACTTCACTAGCTGAGAGATTAAGCTGCTTGTTTTAATGTCAACAAAATTTCAGAAAACGATAAGGTTTCTATTTTAACATGGAGAGGTACTCAGATTTCACTGTCATTGCAATGATCATAAATGATCATTTGAGTTCAGAGGGATGTTATGGGTGCTTCCTTAGAAGTTCATTAACATTCTGTATGTGCTGAACATCAGTTAATGGACATCTAAAGCAAAGTGTTGCCACTTTGTATTATATTACAGCTCAGATATTCTTCTGAGGCATTCAATTTATAACTGTAGATATTTTCTAAAACATGAAACACTCCATTAGCTGACTGTATATTTTACACAAAGTAATTCAATATTGCTAAAACTGTTTCCTGATGTATCTGCCTGAATGTTGATTAAAACTTCAGGGCTGAAGCAGAAAGCTGTGTGCATCCAAGACTCCACCAATATAGCCACTTCTCATTGGCTAATTGGAGACTTACCTGAAATCCTGTATGGATGAGGTAAAAGTGTCAACAGACTCATGGGACCAAGTTATGAGCTAGGCACAAAGAGATGCATTGAAGTCTGTGATAGTTGTGCAAAAGTGCACCAGGCATCCACATTGGAATTTGTTTTGCAAAGTTTTGTGTAAAATTATTTCCTACTTCTTTCTACTTCTAAATCACTGCTCATGATTTTGATGTGCTTTGCCCTTATTTTGCAACTCCAACCACCTACAAGTAGAATGTCCATTGACTTTAATGCGTGTCTTGCAACAATTGACTTCTTAAGTTCTCATTGCAAATACATCTAGATTAGAGGCTGTGTAAACAATAGATGTGACTTACTTTAAATGCTGCAGGAGGAATTTAACAGTAGATTTAACTGCAGCAGATGAACTTGTTTATTTGTATCTTTAATGTTTCTTCACTGACATACATCAATTAGGTTTATTGATGAATATTTTCTCCAACTAGTTTAGGTAATACAGTGCCTTCAGACTCCTGATTTCTTGTTTTGCTCCTTTGGTCAAGATAATTTCTGTCTTTAAAGTTGTTACTCTGCTGCAGCTGCAAGTCAATATTAAATTTAAAGTGGATATTATTTTTCAGAAGGAAACATTTTACTGTTTGCAAACCAAATTTTACTCCCTTTCATGTAGCAATTGATACTCTACAGCTCTTCACTTGATGACTGAGTTCCTTAAAAAAATGTATTTTGCTCATAATTAATAAATGAAACATATAATGACTGTAGTCATAGCTATCTAGACAGTCGCTCCTCCAAGGGTCAGATGTGGAAGTATAATTTAAAAAAAATATTTTTGGTATGGTGGTGTAGCTTTTAATATTTAAACAATAATTATTTGACTCCTCTTTGCTCTCCTTCATGGCCTAATCCTGCACTATGGGAACCTTGCCATTGACTTCAGTAGGATCAGACCCTTCATGAGCAAGTAGTAATGGTAACATGATGTTGCAAGGAATGATCACCTTCACTAAGCTTCTCAGCCACTTGCTCTGACAGCTGACTGTTCAGTTCCATAACCCATATGGGTTGGTGACTTAAATAAAAATGAATAGTCTACTGAATAGTACCTTTTATTCATTAAACTTACTTTCAAATACTTTCTTGTTGTTTTTGAACTATTCCAGTTGGAGGCAATGGGGACAGAAAGATGTCTGTGTGAGGTTTTTTGTTTTTTTTTTGGTCCCTTTATTAAAAAAAAAGTCCTGAAAATCCAAAAACTGAAAATAGAAAACTATTATTTTTTGGTTTCCAAAACTGTAGCAAAAGAACTCTGAGTCAAAATGAAACAAAGATTTTTGTTCAGAATCAACATTTGAAAACTGAATATTTTGTTTCAAATGTCCAGATAGGAAAATAAAAACATTTAATCAAAATTGACATTTTCTCATGGAAAAATGTCAATTTTGACAAAATGACATTTCATAATGACTCTCTAGTCTTCTCCCTACAGAATTCCATCTTCTTGGGCCTAAAGAGGCTACGATAACCAGTGTGGAATTACTTTCACACTATTCACTCTTTCTAACTCCTAAGTGACTTTGTTTTTGATCCATACTCACTGTCTTCCAATTTCCACAAACACTTAAAGCTTTCAGTGATGCTGAGATGAATTGAAACTTAGGGGCATCTTATGCTATTTCAAAGCAGCTATCATGTACATAGTACTATACAGGATCATCACGGTCCATTTATTTTGAAAAAATATTGTAGTCTTGGCCTTGAACTTTAATATATATAAAATATATTTATAGTATATACAAAATATAAAATCAAATATACTTTACTGCAGTTGATCTGCATGCTGGTGAAATTCTTGACAGATCAGCTCCCTTAAAGGCCTCATGTGCCAAGTTATCCTGAATTACACACTGACATTAGAAAAAGCCTCTATTTTGATTGGTAAATAGGGCTGGTGATTAGGTGGTGCAATTAGTATTCGTAAGTGAGGAAGAATCCATTTTACACATGGTATCAAGTCATTCAAATCATAGCAGTCTTGTCCTGATCTACTCTGACTACTTCTGACATCTGAATGCACAGCATAGTGTTACTAGCAAACAAATGGGTCTTCAAAATGCTCATTTACATCATGTGCCTTTTTCTTCTCATTAAGGAAGGTGGTAATTGCCAAACTGTTGTCAGTGAGTGCTGGAAAAAGCAATATGAGTGATTTCCTTGGTGACTGTCAGGATCTTCAGATGAGGCTGTTGAACTACATTCTTAATAACTGAAATACACTGTGGGAAAAGACAGATGACAGTGTCTTTAGCAAGCTTGTTTCATGTCGATACGCCCAGGATGCTCTTCCAACTCCCAGCCCTTGCAGCATGGTGCTAGTGTGTGAGTTTGGGGAACAAGTCTGAAAGCTTGAGTGTGCTGAATGATGTGCTGAACTCCTAATACGTTGCATGGAAAGAGGTAGTACCATCCTTTTAAAAGACTAGACATTTGAGTGCCTGAATCCCAGTGAATTTGTGTTCTTCTCCTAAAGGATTAATTATGTATTTCTTAAACAAGGTTAAATGTGTCTATACAGGTCTCCAAAATTAAATCCCAAAGCAGCATTTTTCTGGTCTGTTTTTTCCTTCCTGAAGCAAAGTAATAGAAGGAATAATTGTGAGTTCTTACTTAGACAAACCGCTTTTGATAAGCGGCTAAAAATGTTGCAAACAAGATCTGCTTACCACAAACTGTTTTCATGCCTCATCTTTTTCTATTTTTAGTGGCTAAATTTTCAAAAGTTTTGAAGGCTAGTAGGTTTGAAATCCTTTGTGGTATAAAGCCATGAACTCAGGAAGCCCAACTTACCATGTGTCTTGGGCAACCCATTGAACCTCTCCGTGAAAAGCGGGTAACGTTTGCCTTCCTCAAAGCGGGGCTTGGGTATTAATTGTTTAATAAGAACACAGATGCTGCCATGCCAAATCACACCAATGATCCATCTAGTCCAGTATCCCATCTCTGAGAATGGCAAGGCCTTCGGAAGAAGGTGTAAGAAATTCCATAATTTCTTCCTAAATGCTTTCAGATTGAGATTGGTTTATGGCCTGAGGCATGTCACTCTCCCTCCCTTAGGGATTCTTACATGGTTTATATTTAGCCTTTTAATCTAAGATTGGTGGTCAGATTCTCTGTTAACATGGCCATTTCTGCCAATATTCATGCATTGCACGCTAATTTGATATTTTGGGTTTGTTTCCATTTACTATGAGCAGATGTTTTTAGCTGTGCATTCTCTCCCTTTGGTCACACACAGCTAAATCCTGAATGGAATTTTGCCTAAGGATGTACAAAAACACTAAGAACTTGAGGATTGAGCCACAGCTCGTTATGTCCCAGTCATATGCAAACACTCCATAGAATGCTGGAGCGTATTATGCAGTTGGGCCTCACTCAAAATTTCCATTGATCTCAGTGGGAGTTTTATGTGCAAGGTATTTGCTGGCTCTGGAATATAGAGATTTTCACCTTGTTGTTTGGGCTGAATGACTTCATAAGGTAAATAAGCATAATATTATTTAAGTGATTGATTCTGATTTTCTGAAATCATGCCTATACTTTGCACACGTTGCTATATATAGGCACTCAAATCAAGTTTTGCATGCAATGGCTAAATACCTTGCATAAGCCAGACTTGTGTGTATACAAGTTAGGTACACAACAGTTTATACAGGTGCCATTAGATTGATTTCTGCTTAATCTATTTTTTTGGGTTTATATAGTGTTCCTAAGCACTTTACTGGGTAAATTAGATTTACAGTAATCAAACCAGCTTCTGAATATTTTTGAAGTATTGGCTTCTACTTGTACGCTCTTACACACTTCCTGAATAACTGCTTAAAATGAACTAGTTGCTGAAATGGTGAGTGGTGATTTCACTTCCACCCATCAGATAAGACAAAGTTCCTGCATGTTAGTTTTGGATTTCTGAAACCTTAATCTGTCTAATATCTTTGTTCAATTGATATACCTTTATTAGCCTCCAACAAGGAATTACTCTGTATTCCTGTGCATCATTTGTCCCCATAGAACACTACCTGCTTCTCCTTCTGAGTGTCTTCTTTCTTCTCTACCAACACCCTAAAGGTATCAGAGCAGCTAAAATGAATATACTGGAACATTTTGAGAAGGTAGAAATCCCTATTAGGATTTCTGATCTGAACATTTTCTGCCTTCCCTTATTTGCATATGGCTTTGTATAATCAACAAACAACCTCATCATTAGAAATACAGCTAGGGACTTCTGTATAAACAATGACTATCTAGATTTTGCAAAAAGAAAAGGAGTACTTGTGGCACCTTAGAGACTAACCAATTTATTTGAGCATGAGCTTTCGTGAGCTACAGCTCACAAAAGCTCATGCTCAAATAAATTGGTTAGTCTCTAAGGTGCCACAAGTACTCCTTTTCTTTTTGCGAATACAGACTAACACGGCTGTTCCTCTGAAACCTATCTAGATTTTGTACCATTCTTTCACTTTTTTGCATTCTAAAGTATTATCTATAACATAAATAAATGTAGTTACTGACAGAATGTATTATTTTAATTTGACAATGTACCTTTAAGACTCTCACACAATTCCTAGGTGCAGTTTTGAGTCTGTAAGAAAACTGAAACCTCCTTCCCACCATGTTTTGTATGGTCTGGTTTCTAAAGGAAAGTTTACATTTCACTTATTGTTACTTCTGTTAACCTGGATACAACTGTTTTGTTGTAAGAATAGCCCATGTAACAACACAGACATGAAGATGTAAGTCCTGTAACATTTTCACTCAGCCCATTATTTGTTTGTTTGATATTTACAGGTCTATAACTCTTCTTAAAGCATGTTATAAAATATACAATGGAAAATGCTGATGATGGCTCTTCAGACCCATAAAATTATCTTTATTATCTCTTGTAAAAGTATGTAGTGTAGGTGGAGTCTCATCTTTACTCAACCCATGAACCATATGCAGAGACTCTCAGCCTGTTTCGCACAGACATCCCCTGGAATCCTTTGCACCAGTTTCCAAGGTGCCCCACTCACCCAGACCAAGTAATTTCCTTCAAGCTTCAAGTTTTCCACCAAGCAAAGTAGAAATGTTAAGTGGGTAGATGTGCATACCTCATGGTGACCAATGGTGGAAGCCAATGCCAGCTCATGGGAAAGGAACAATGCGTCTCTGTCTGCTTCCTTACATCACAGCAGCTAACCCAGTAAACATGAATTTTCATCACCTACATTGCTATAAATCTTGCTTTAATATTGATTTCAGATGTTCTAGATAAATCCTTAACCTTTCAGCTAGTCTATCTCATAATCCCATATCACTGATGACTCCAGGCAGTGACAATTGGCACTGTTAAACTCTGCAGCTTCTCTCTCTCTCTCTCCCTCCCCCCCCCCATACTACCTCTTTGGAGGAAGGTGGGAATTGGGGGAAAGCCAGTGTTCCCCAAAGGCCACTCTTCACAAATAACTCAGAGTGGGACAACTGGTCTGTGAAAACCAGAAGCTACACTTGCAGCAAAATGTATGGGCTTGCTGTAGTCAGTTTATCAAAACTTGTTTTTCTAAGTCCGGTAGAGCACTTAGATACAACAGAGTAGCTTATTGTAGAGAAATGCCTGAGCTGGATAGATAGGAGTCCAGCTGTCACCATGAATAAACTGTGAAATGGATGTAATGTTTTCAAAGGCTACCGATAGGTTGGCCATCTTGGCAAAAAGGAGCAAAATGCACCTTGCAATATTTCTAAGCACAAACAGAAGGGCCGGAAATATTTTAAGACTTCCAGCCCAATGTTGCAAACCCACATAAGGTTTATATAGGTATCAAATAAGTTGCTGAAGTGTAGAGTGTTCATGAAATGAAGTTGAGCTTGCTACTGAGTTTGAACTTGGGTTTGCTGACCCGAACCACTGCAAGTCAAGAGGGACTAAACAGGCATGACAAAAAAACCCAACCCTAAGCCCATGAATGATACTATTCCTGGTGCTAAAGCCAGCAAGAAGGTAAATATGGCTAACAGTGGCCTTGTCTTCACTACAGTGTGCTCTTAACTGAAGTTAACTAAAATGAGTTACAATCCTAGTAAAGACAAGGCACCTCGTAGTTTTCACACAAGTTAGCAAGTTAAGTTAAAACTTGGCTCGTCCGTCTTCAACTTGATCTGCTAACTGATGTACAAATTGCCTTGTCTTAACTAAAATGAGTTACAATCCTCATAAACCTGGGTTAAAAGCACAGTGGTTTTTTTTAGTGAAGACAAGGCCAGTATCATGCCCTTGCCAACCCACAGTGACCCATCATGGTGAAATTTTGGCCAAATCATTCAACCCCAATGGACACGGACTGCTGAAGAGGTCTTTCTGCTGTAGCGAGTAGTAAGAGATGATCTGAATGGAGGGTCATTCAGCCGAATTATTGGAACAGGTCCATGTAGTGAAGACAAGCATACAGGCCTAATCTTCTAAAGTGCTTGGTGTTCTCAACTCCCAACAACCTTCAGTAGAGCTGAGAGCACTCAGTACCTTGCATGATCAGGCTCAGTCTCTAAATTTTCATGACTGTATTCAGCCGAGTCTTGTTTTCAGTTACCTGTAAAATGGGTATAATTATTCTTAATGACCTCTCAGCGATGTCATGAGAATTAACATTTGCAAAGTGCTTTGAGATCCTCTGTTGAAAGGTGCTGTGTAAGTATAAAGCTTCATTATTTTAATAATATATTTCTCTCAGAAACTATTCATTCTATTACATCACTAAGAATCACTGCAGAGATTTTGTGCTATTTGTTAATTTATTTAGATTAGATGCTAAAGTGAAAACTTAAACATACTGTCATCTTCAGACTCTTGGACAATTAGAGTGCAGCTTGTATTATAGTTTTATAATCAAATTGAAGAAGCTTACTGAAGTCATAAATTAAGAAACTCATTAAATTCTCAATTGTATTAATAGGAAAATTCAACTTATTAAATTCTTCAGTAAAACCTAATAATGAAGTATTGAAAATGTCTTTATTTTTTTTCTCCATCCTCATTCATTCTTGCTGCCCAGATAGTTCTGAAACATTTCCCCTGCTCACAATTCAGCAAAAAGTAATAAATAAAACAACAGGACTAGAAATTGCATAACATAATTTTGTTACGTACATTTTTAATCTGAACGTTGTGTGTCACATTTTAAAGATTTGTTAAAAATTTCAGGTGTTTGAGAGCCAGCCCAGTAAATGGCTGTAGGCATTTAAGCTGTAAGATACCATTGTCTTTGTACTCTGTGCACCGAACCGCCCTGTTTACAGCAGGATGTTGAATTAATGACTAATTATACTACTTTTGTTTAGCAGTATACGATACAGAATTTAATGCTATAAATCATTCTATTGAAAGAAAAAAACATTTTAATATATCCATATTTTATTTCCAGTAACTGAAATTTGAGCACATATGTACTAGTGAAGGTCATAGGGATGGGGAGAACATTATTCCACTCAATAGGCCAAATCCAGCCCTGGTGAAAATGGATGCATATCTGTTAAAAGTCAAAGGGCCAGATCCACACCTGCTGTAAATTGGCACAGCTCCCTTGACTTCAGTGAAATTGTCATTTAATACCTGCTGATAATTTGGGGTCCAAAGTTTTTTTTTTAAGTCAGTGGAGTTGCACCCACTTACATCAGGGCTGGATTTGGCCCAAGGTGTTGGCTTGCATTTATACATTTTTCATGAGCCCTGCATCAGTGCTCATTTCAGAGATATTCTTCACTCCCTTTGTCATTAAATTGCTGAGACTTGGTAGTGGAAACAATTACTAACAGCATCTAGTGTGAATGAAGAAGAAATCTACTAAGCATAAAACAGATTGCTCAGTAACTAGCCAGTCCAGGCAAGAATACTCCAGGGAAGGGCACCATTTTTTGGATGCTTTGTGGGGTTCATTATAAGAATGGTAATCTTTCTTAATGGTGGTCTAACAAACTGGGACACAAATCAGAAGGTTGGTGACCAAAAGAGTAATTATCAGGGGAAAGACCATTTTCTCCACATTTGCACACACACTACAAACTTGTGCATCTACTACCCATTAGCACATGTAGCTATCCAGTTGGTGCACACAAACAGGTACACATAAACAGCTGTGTGTGCACATTCCCTCTTTTCAAATGCAATGGATATGCAGACAAGCACATGACCTGTACCAGTAAAATCTATCTCTAGAGATGTAAGAGACTTATCTAATGCCCACTGAAATCAACAGACTCCCACTGACTTCAAGGAGCAATGGGTAGGGTCCTTAGTCAGGGACCCCATTAGATTATCAGCAGCTAGGATTTGTTTCTGCAGAACATGAGGTACTTACTCTTTATCCATATGTGATACGGCACATAATGAAGTATTATCCTTTAAATGCCCCTGTCCCTATTAGAGGCATTGACATGCCTCACTGCCTCTGTTCCTTCCTACAGGCCAGCTAGTTATTTTCTGTTTTTCTCCTGTGAAAGGTAATATTGTTGAGTGTACAGAGTGTGTGCATTTGCTACCAACATTAAATGTGATGTATCTCAGAATGTTTTGGAACCTTAAAGCAGTGTGGCAAATGGAAAAGGTATGTAGGTTTTGATTTGCTTTTATAAGTCAAGCCTCATATCTGCTGCATTTGTAACTTGGATGCAACGGGCTGCAGTGAAATGCAGGATCCTGAAGAGGATTCAGTGCAAATCTTAGGATCAAATCATGATCCATAGTACACACATGAGCAGGAGGGTATTGGTATTGTGGACAACAGAGCAGGGGGACAGATGCCTCTTAAGGGCTGCTATTTTCCATCCTATGCATGTGGGCAGGGAGTGGTTTGGGCAGTGTGGAATGTGGGCAGTGGCTTGACTTCACCCATCTTCATGCCCAATCAATGCAGCTGATCTGATACTGAGGGGAAAATACATTGCGCCAGTTAAAGTGCTGACTCACGGTGTTGCAAAACCTTGTGATTTCTGGAGTTTCTTCTTAAAGCCCCCATTTCCGGAGTCATGGGAGAATCCTAAGTTATCATTTAATACAAAAAAAAAAAAAAAAAAGCCAGCTTCTATCCCTGGTGGTTGCAGAGAAAAGCCTGAAAAACAGGACACAAGTGAATCCTACATGCCCAAAATCCAGAAAGCAAATAAAAAGAACCCGAGTTTATATTTTAAAACTCATGGTTTTTAAACCAGTCTCATGATTTTTGAACACTCAGAGTTGGTAATATTGTGCACAGATTACTTCTCCTATTGAGACAGTGTGCTTTATAACTTGGTCTCTGATCTGCTCCTAACCCAGGGCTTGTGGTAACTCCACAATCTAGCCTTTAGTGAGATTTATAGTAAGTCTTTTGTTGTCTTTTACTTATCTGGCAGAGACCAAAGCAAGCTTCCTGTATGTTGCAGCCTCCAGTCTAGTTAGCATCCTGTTTTCCTCCCCTTGTGTTCCATCTATTGCAAGTCCTCCTTCCATTCACAAAAGCATTGTGAATCCATAATAATGTGTGCCTATCCCTGCTAACTGCTGAAAAACTCCACAGTAATTTTCATTGACTCCAGTTACTCTTATTACTTAACTGATCACTTGTATCCTCCCCTGCTGCTGAACTCATCCTGAAAACTGCTTATGACTGTGCCAGAAGCTGTTTCCTTGCTACTTTAAGCTATTGCTTAACTTCTTCAGTAAAGTTTTCTTACCTCTTTGGGGAAAAAAAAATTGTGGAATAGGTGAAATGAAGAATATCACTAACTAGCAGTGGCAAGATCCTATGTGTAATCTAATATAATCTAACCTATTTAGGATTTTCTACAGCATGGGTAGTGTCTAAGCACGTCTCAAATAAATGGAATCTGTTTACTGAGTTCCCTACTATTTTTCATGGAGTCTTTGTAGATACAGCATATTAATTTTAAAACTTTAATACAATTCGTATGGTTCTGTTTGGGCTAGTAAGTATAACAGCTTTCTCCAAAAGTTTTAAAACTTAACAATGCTTCAAATTTGAACGGAAAACCACATGCTGTCTAGTTAAGGTCAACATAGCTGAGCCTATGGGGGCATTTGGGAAACCGAACATTAGTCATGTATAATCCTCAAAGGCTGGCTCTCAGGAGATTTCCTAGCAAACTCATGCTCTGGTCTAAACAATATACCACCTCGTGCTGGGGAGCAGAAAGTGATAGGGTTGCACTGTGAAATGACTTAATTTGTACTACTTTCTTTCTAACTCTTGGCAGCATGAATTTTCCTAACTTCCAGACTTGTAGTTTGTAGCTGTGTATAGTACAGCCACAAATATCTGTGATATGTCAGGTCTGTACTACAAGGCTGGGCTTATAGCTGTGTAATGGTGTACTGAAGGCCACCATTCTCACATGTACAGATATAGGCCCCAGGAAATCACTTTGAAAGTGTGCTTTGCTTCGAACTTTAGTGCTGAAATGAAACATATGCTTAAGCGTTTTCCTGAATAGGGATACTTACCTGAATCAGGTCTCGGTGCAGAGTGGTCTCCTTTGTTTTGCATTAATGATTGTTTTATCTTAATTCCACGACGTGTAGAGTCATACTGAACTCTTCAATTAAAGTAAGTGTGGTACTATGCATTGATTATAAGATGTGACAGCCTTTCTTTAAAGGCAGAGCAGTAGACTTCGTGTCTGACTTTTTTTCCTTTGTTATAAGAACATAAGAATAGCCATACTGGGTCAGACAGATCATTCATCTAGCCCGGTATCCTGTCTGAGCATGGCCACTGCTAGATGCTTTTGGCAGTCAGAAGGTAAGGGACACCCAGAGCATAGCATTGTGTCCCTGACCATCTTGGCTTATAGCCAATATCCTCCATAAATTTTCCTAGTTCTTTTTTGACCCCATTTATACTTTTGGTCTTCGCAACATCCCATGGGAACAAGTTCTACAGGTTGACCATGCATTTTGTGAAGTGCCTCCTTTAGTTGATTTTAAACCTGCTGCCCATTAATTTCATTGGGTGACCTCTAGTTCCTGTATTACATGAAGGAGTAAATAACACTCCCCCATGCACTTTCTCCATACCATTCATGATTTTATAGACTTGTATTATATACTCCCTTAGTAGGTGTGGTACAATTTAAAATATGTTTTGGGTATATTTCTTTGAAAAAGAAAGATACAATTAAACTTATTCAATAATTTCACTAACCTTGGCCCATCCTTGCAATAAGAATCTTTTTAATTGGCTAAGCGTACTACAGATGTGAGATCTATGATTACTGCACTCTGCCAATCTATAGACAATGTGTCATTTTTAATGTGACAGCTGTATTCCAACAATCAAGGGTTACAGCTTCTGGCAGCATGAGATTCTCATTAAGCCATTTCTGCTCTGTAGTAAAATAATTATTTCAAAGCAAGCTGCTTCCTTCTCACCCCCAACCTCAGTACAGAAGACTTCCTGTTTATTGTTTTGTGACTTTTCATCTAATTATCATCTGCTGCAGGTCTATTCATGCTTAAAAAGTTATGATGTTCTCTTAGGGTGGCCTAGGGTACACTGCCGAATAGTTTTTTTTTTTTTTTAAACACCACAATATCACTTCCCAAATGCATTGCTTCCTCAAGAAAACAAACTGAGAATAGGCTAAAAATCTTGGAGATAATTTACACCTGTTTAATTGTGTTATACAAAAATTATTTTCACAAACCTATCGGTCTGCTAGCATGTGTGCTATCAAAAGGAGAACTGTCTAAAATGATCTCATCTAGGAAATTTAAAAATAAAAGCCATGAATATATGTCTTCAGCAGTAGCCACAGCAGAAAGCGGAGTCTGCTTGATTCATTTCACGAGGTGTTTACAAAAAGGGATATTTTTAGTAGAGGCAGGGAGCTGCCCTTGCTTTTTTCCATGGGATACAGTACAGTTCCTTCAAAAACCAACAGGCACATGGACACACAAAGTGAACTGTTGAGAAATGCTGTGTAGTAGCAGAATAAAATATACTCCCAACTGTGAAAGTCAAAATCTTCGGTCAAGTTTTTGAAGTTTTTTTATACAGATTCTGAAATTGTTGGGGGCAATTTAAGTGTGCGTGTGTGTGTGTGTGAGAGAGAGAGACAGAGAGAGTGCCACGTTTCAGAGAATATTCAGCTTGTTTTTCTTTTTTTTAAAAAAAAGTGTGTGTGTGTGGGGGGAATAGCCTTAAACAATTCTTGAAGTACAAGTGCATGATCAAAAATAGAGAATCAGGTTCTCTGATCTAATGAATGCAGTGATTGGTGGTAGGATGGAATTGATGGAAATTAGAGCAGCATCTTGCAGAGAACTACATTTCATCAGTACATGATTTTAAACAAAGCAGTGTTGAATTTTAATGTTTAATAGTTTCCTTAATGTGCTCACCTCAAGTATAACTGAGAAATCAATATCTTGGAATTTTCATTGAACTTTTGCCTTTTCTACTTTAAAGACCATGTTTTGATTCAAATAACTGCAAATTTTTAACATTTTGCAGTAATTTAAGAATTGTCTCTGACTCAGAGAATAATATAGAAACAGTGCCCTTTGGCAACAAAGTGTTTTGTAACATTACTCTTATCTAGCAGAACTCATCTTATTAACAGTCTTATTAGTGAGCCACTTATTTGCAGGAAAATTGCAAGTAAACTGTAGCTTTACTCTCTGCCAAGCTTACTGTTTTCTGTCTATCTTCTGGCAATATGTCATTTTTTTAATGTGACAGAAATGTTCCAACAATCAAGGGTTAGAATGCTAACAGCATGGAGTCCTCATTACATGAATTCTGAACTACTGCAAAATAATGATTGTGAAGCAAGCTGTTCTCCATGTAACACAGCATAACTCATAAGACTACCCATTTACCAGCTTCTGGTTATGGATTCAATTACTTCATGCCTCAGGTTTGTGGATGTTGGAATCATGTCATGCATCTGTCTTGAACTGCACCATAAAAAGCATTCAAAGTGAATAAATTACAGGTGATGTTCCCCAGTAGAACTGTGAAGATTTTGCTTTTCCCCAAGCCACTGAAGGCCCTGTCTTCGGAAAGTTTAATGAAGGTTTTACAAACCATAAAAAGCCCGCCCACTTCCCCCCGAATGTCATGACCTTATCTCAGTTTCTGATATTGAGCAAATCTGTTTTCTGCAATTAACAAGGAGAAGAGTATTGTACCTGAGAGACATCATCTAAATGCTACCTTTATGCTCCCAAATACATATTAAACCAAATGGAAGAGGTAATTCAAAACAATAATTCACATGGATGAGAAGAACTCAAAGGGGTACTTTAGTTTCCTGATAATAGGCCTTTGCATCACAGGGCCCGTTTTTACTCTACATATTTAAAGAGAGAAACTGATCAAAAAGATGAACTGATAAATATATAATTCGATATAGAAGTTGATTTATGTAAAAGTAGAGTGGTCATGCATAAAAATGTCTCAGAAGATAATTCTGTCCATAAAGCTATCTCAGTATCCTGTAGACATATATTATAAGGAATACTGCAAATAATGAGCTATTGTCAATTGCCTTAGATAACCAAATAAGTTTTAAGTCAGCCCACTGTATAAACCATATCACAGTTACAGCTCAATTATTGATCACACTCTTATAAGAAATTTAGCATTAGCTGTTCGTTACTGTCTGCTGCCCTGGAGAATGCAAAAATATGATTATTTGAAAAAGGAAATAATGACTCCAGTTAGAGTCCAATTTTGCTTTGTTCTTTTTTTCAGCCATGCCCTGTGGAATTTCACAGAGAATGAGGTATTAAGGATACTAAAAATAATCTTAACTCTGGTCTCCATACCATCCAGTTAGAGTGTTTATATGCCGTATAGCCACATTTGTGCTCTTGGCTCACACTTTGCCTTGCAATTCCACAGAGCTGATCAGCAATGCTAGGAGGCAACTACAGTGTCACATATTTCCATCACTTCTCAAGCACTGTGAAGGATATGACTGAAAATTAAGTTTGGCATGGTAAGCCTATTTTGATGTGACAGTTAAGGGGGCATTCTGCACTGAGTTCTTAACCATTTCAGGAAATTGGCATATTGCAACAGGGTGCCAAATATTATTTCCTAATAAATTTAAAGGTAGTGTCCTGCCGCAGATGCCTGTCAAAGGTATCAGCCCCACTCAATGAAGTGCAATGGCAGTGCTGTAAAATACGGCCATGTGGCTGGAATAAGATTCTTATGTGTGGAAGTAGCTCTTCTCATTCTTCTGCTCTACAAAAGCACTTTTTTTGTGTCTCAGCAAATGAAGAATGGATTCCCAGTGGGTGAAATGTATGAAGGAATGTTTAGAACTAAACACATGCTCTCAAACTGTTGCAGCTATCTGGTAAATTTAATTTGTGGTCAGTGGACATGATGAAAGGATACCAACAAGGAATTCCCTTCATATGTACTCTCAACTAATAGGCACTTTTCAGTTTCAAAAGTGCTAATCAATCTGCATGACATCCCTGCTAGCTGAGTATTACCCTCATTGCAAAGAGGGATAACTGAGGCAAGAAAGAGAACTTGCGGAATACAAGACAGCAAATCAGTGGTAGAAGGAATAGAATCCAGGATTCTTGGCTTCTGAGCCTTCCTCAGACTAGTAGGTATGTAACTTTACCTAGTTACATATTTTTTATTATTTTCCTCCCCAAATTATTTTTGCAGCTTTTCCCATTCTTCCTCTTTTCTCTTGTTTTCTAAGATGTCCCTGACTTGCAGCACGAATCAGCTGCGAAAAGAGATATGGTTTCATGTAATTAGTTCCTTATAACCTTGGCATTTATACCATGCCTTTATTTTACTTCTCCATACATTCAGCTTTGACAAAAGATCAAGGATCATAAAAACCTAGGGATGCTATATTAAAACAATTTCATTTCAGAAATTTCACTAATGCATACTTGCGTCCCTGAGAGGGCTTGAAGTGATTACTTGAATTTTGTATGCTTTTAGCTAACATGCATGTGTCAGCTGTATGTATGTAAATGATGATGCAATATTATGCAGGAAAACAGGAATCATGTTATCCCTACCTTTTGGCTATGCTAATATAAGTAGTGAAAGAGTGGTCATGTATGTTTGTGTATGAGGGCAACAAACTGTAGCCTCACCACCATAAAATCATTACGCTGCAATGCATTAAGAGTATACCAATTGTCAGGTATTGGAATAGCAAGTATTTTGTTACACTAAAATAAATAGTACCTAGGGTAAACTATTTCACATTCACTACATATTGCATACATCCAGAAGATTGTAATTTATTTGTTAAAATGCATAGAAATGCACAGGTCTTGTTCTTTTTAATATAGAAAATCATAAAAATTTTCTCATATGTAAAGAGAAAATGAAGATCAAACAGACCGACAGAGGACATGCATAAAATTGAATTTAGCTACTTTGCCTGGATAGACGTGGAGAACTCATTGAGGATAGGTGAGGTCCCTAAGGATGGAGAAGGGCAAACATAGTACTTATCTTTAAAAAGGGGAACAGAGAGGACCCGTGGAATTATAGACCAGTCAGCCTAACTTCAATACCTGGAAAGATACTGGAACAGATTATTAATCAATCAATTTGTAAGCACCTAGAGGATAATGGGATTACAAGGAATAGCCAGCATGGATTTGTCAAGAACTAATTATGTCAAATCAGCCTAATTTCTTTCTTTGACAGGGCTACTGGCCTAGTAGATGGGGAGAAACAGTAGATGTAATATATCTTGATTTTAGTAAGGCTTTTGACACAGTCCCACATGGCATTCTCATAAGCAAACTAGGGAAATGTGATCTAGATGAAAATAATGTAAGATGGGTGCACAACTGATTGAAAGACCATACTCGGAGAGCAGCTGTCAGACTGGGAGGGTATAACTGGTGGATTCTACAGGAGTCATTCCTGTGTCCCAGTCAATATTTTCATAAATGACTTAGATAATGGAGTGAAGCAGGTGACAGTAAGATGGGAGGGGTTGCCAGCACTCTGGAGGAAAGGATTTGTATTCAGAATGACCTTGACAAATTAGAGAATTGCTCTGAAGTTGACAGGACAATATTTAATAAAGACAAGTGCAGACTACTATGGTTAGAAGGGAATAATCAAATGAACAATTATAAAATGAGGAATAACTGGCTATGCGATAGTACTGCTGAAAAGGATCTGGGGGTTACGGTGAATCACAAATTGAATGAGTGAACAATGCGATGTAATTGTGAAAAAGACTAATAATTTTTGAGTGTATTAACAGGAGTGTTGCATGTAAGACATGGGAGTTAAATGTCCCTCTTTACTTGGCACTGGTGAGGCCTCAGCTGGAGTACTCAGTCCAGTTCTCGGTGCCACACTTCAAGAAAGATATGGACAAATTGGAGAAAATCCAGATGAGAGCAACAAAAATGATAAAAGGTTTAGAAGAGCTATGTTTAGTCTTGAGGAAAAAAAAGACTGAAGGGAGACCTGATAAGAGTCTTCAAATATGTTAAGGGCTGTTATAAAGAGGATGGGGATCAATTGTTCTCTATGTCCATTGGAGGTAGGAGCTTAATCTGTGGCAAGGGAGCGTTAGGTTAGATATTAGGAAAAACTTTCTAACTGTAAATGTAATTAAGATCTGAAATGGATTTCCAAGGGAGGTTGCTGAATCCCCATCATTGGATTAAGATTGTTTTTAAGAACAGGTTGGACAACCGCCTGCCAGGAATGGTCAAGTTTCACTTGGTCCTGCTTCAGCCCAGGGGGTTGGATTTGATAACTTGATTCCAGCCCTACATTTCTATGATTCTATGCCAGCTGGGTTGTCCCTGTATGGGATTTGAATCTACCCTTTAAAAAAGAGTCCTATATAAATTAGTAGGAAATATCCCGCCCATAACATGAGAGGCTTGGGATGGATAGGGCAGGGGTAGGAGAGGGTCTCTTAGCCCCTTGCTGAGCATTGAGTATCCTTCCCTTCCCTCATAAAGCTCCTGAGTGTTCCATGGGTATGTGTGAATGTAAGAGGTTTATGAGAACGGATGAGGCCAGGTGTGCTGCTTCCCCCTCCACAAACTTTTATTGGCTTTTTGGAGGGGGGTATAGAGTTCGTAATTGATCTCCTGACCCCTTGTGGTTACCTAGGTCTCATCCTGGGCATGGGCTGCCATTTTTGGCACCCCCTTTTTACTCCATACACTCAGTCTATATCATCTTGATGGGAGGGGCTGCTGGATCTCCCAGTGTGCTGGGGACTTGGTTGAGTGCAGTGTGGGTCTAGAATTAATGGTTCCATGAGGCAGACCTGGCAATGACAGTAAAAGTTCTTACATTCCTCTCTTCCTATTGCTTTAGTAGCTCTGTCTTGGGGTGGGGGGCAGTAATCTGGCAGTATAGTTCAGTGCAGACTGCAGGTTAGCAGGGGGCAGTTTATGGGCCATTTAATTCAGAGAGTGAGTGAGCCAGACAAGCACTGGATTTGGGCCTCTATTTTAGGGCAGGGATGTAGATTCAGTGTCTTGCATAACTTCAGACACTTCTTATCTCATCCCTTAGGCCTCACTTGAGGTATGGGTATCAGGGTGACAGCAGGGTTGAATCCCTTTAGTTCTAGAGGGACTGCTAAGGATACCCCTACCCAGGGGTGAAAGTAAGTCAGAGGACTTACCGGTACGCCCGAGTCCTGAGCAGGGGGCATGGCCTCAACCGGAAGAGGCGTGGCCTTAAATCCCCAGGCCCTTTAAATCTTGATTTAAAGGGCCAGGGCTCCAGCTGTGGTAGTGGTGGCTGGGAGCCCGGGGCCCTTTAAATCACCCCTGAGCTACCAGCTGCAGAGGCGGCTGGGAGCCCTGGGGCTCGGGGGTGATTTAAAGGGCCCAGGGCTCCAGCTGTTGCTACCACAGCGGAGCCCCAGGCCCTTTAAATCACTGAGGAGCCCTGGGGGCTCCCAGCTGCCACCGGTACCCTGGGGCTCCACTGTGGTAGCAGCTGCCGGAGCCCCGAGCTCTTTAAATCCCCGCCTGAGCCCTGCTGCCCAAGCCCTGGGGTAGCGGTGGCCGGACTCCATTGGGGATTTAAAGGGCCCTGGGGCTCCAGCCGCTGCTACTGCCCCGGCCCTTTAAATCTCGGCCAGAGCCCCACCGCCGCTACCCCAGGGCTCGGGCAGCAGGGCTCAGGCAGGGATTTAAAGGGCCCCGGGGCAGTAGCGGCGGCTGGAGCTCCGGGGCTCTTTAAATCCCCACCAAAGCCCTGCCACTGCTACCCCAGGGCTTGGGCAGCAGGGCTCAGGCTAGGATTTAAAGAGCCCTGGGGGGGTAGCAGCGGCTGGAGCTCCAGGGCCCTTTAAATCCCCGCCGCAGCCCCGCCTCCGCTACCCCAAGGCTTTAAATTGCCCTCTCGGAAAGCCGGTCCTGGTACTGCGTACCGGCTCCTACCGGTACGCACCGGCTTACTTTCACCTCTGCCCCTACCCCCTTTTTCTGTAGGCCACTTGGAAAAGCCACATTGGAACAGGAACTGCTGGGTAGATGTATGGATGCTGTTTATTTGGTTAAGCCGTTTATTTAAGTTAATAAAGTAGCAGCTTCTACTTATAGCTTTGTGTCTGTGCTTCATTGTCCTGCATCCAAGTCAATAGTCTTCCAGTAGTTTTTAGAACCATCCTATAGATTTATACAGTATAGAATCAATATCCCTGCTATAGAAATCTATAGGATGGTCAAAAAGGGAAATCTTTACTTTTTAGATACTAGAGGTTTCTACGGTCATTTCTATGAAATGTTTGTAGAATTCTATTGGTTTCCTTATTATGTAGGACTCCAACACTGGGAGTATGATTGCATGGAGGGGTGAAATCCTGTCTCTTTTGATGTCAATGGTGATCTTGCCATTGAGTTGAGTGGGGCCAGGATTTCATCCTAGATGTTTTAAACTGGCTTCTCAGACTGGTAAGATGCAGGTGTATCTGCACATGAAGGGTACTGATTATATGAGATACCCCCTGCCACTAAGCCAAGTACCGTAGGTCAAACTTCTTTATACAGCTGGCTAGTATGTCAAAAAGAAACAAAAACATTGAAATAAATGGGACATTAATTGTAATGGGGTCAAAAGACAGAACAGTAAAACTTCTAACCTTTTAAAAAAGCCCCAATCTATTATAATTTAATATTTCTCATATCTCTAGAAACCTCAGCACTTTCCCTTGTACCACTTCCTACCATCTACTCAGCTTTTTCTGATTCCTATCCTTTAAAAGGGAAAACCGATTTACTAGCTTGGATGCACAAGTCAATGCATCCTGGAGCATGTGTCTTGGATTCAGATATGTTATCACACCTGTGGCGCACATTCTCACTGTCTATACAAGTTATACCTGCAGCTAGTTGGCACTTCATTGTAATGTGAAAAATGCCAGGGTTCAAAATTAATATTGTATCTTTGCTTTCACAGACAATACTTTCCTTCTAGTTTATTAAACAAGCTCTCTACAAACTTGGAATTATTAGTAGCACTTAAACCCCAAAGTGATTTTTATCATAATACTGTAAATTTGTACATTGCTTCCACACAAGGATTTCAAAGTGCCCTTGCATGCTTTATTCTACAGCTGAGCTTGCTGTTAAGCCACTCCAGATATGGAAGGAAATGAGATACGCTGAGAGCTATTGAACACAGAATTTTCACAGTGGATCAGCACAAATTTATTTAGCAGAGGTGTCTCTGTAACTGATGTACTGTGAATTGTTCCATGGCACTCAGTGTGACACTTCCACCTAAGTGGTGTACAGGGCAAAAGCAGGAACACTAAACTGGAACACAAAATGTAACAACATATGAACTCACTCCTGGAGTTTGCTTTGTAGGCTACTTTGCTTGTTGATGGGTGGTTAGCTGCTTCTCTTAACAGAAAAAGCATTCATTTTTTAAAATGTCAAAATAGGATTTGCAAGACTAGTTTGAATAGGGAACCTCCAGTATTATCACCAGTTTTCTGGGATGGGGATATAATGTACTATATAAACCTCTACATAAATAAATACATTAGTCACTTTCCATGTCTTAGTATTCACTCTAAACAGTAGCAAGTTTCAAATAGCAAAATATTTTGCTAATTTTTTATAACATTAGGTGCACAGTGGTGCTTTAAACTGCTTGCACCATGACAGTGATTGTCTGGACAATTGTGGCAATTGTGCACACAAATCACCACTTGCATGTCATGACAAAACCCTTGTGTTTCGTACTCACTTTTCTGAATGGAGTGGGCTTAGTCAGTGTAGGCCTATTACCACCACGTATCCAGTTCTATCCTGTTTGATCACAGAGGTGGAGGATAAACTGTTGTTTGGTTAAAGTTATTCCTAAATGCATACACACAGTGTATTACTGTTTAATTTAAAAAATACAGTGTATTAATAGTAAAAAACAAACAAACACCCTCCAACCCAAACCTTCAAGGTTTGCAAAAGGCACCAGTGATGATGATATCTTATATACCAATGAAGAGGTAGCAGATGGTCTAGGGCAGGCACATGCATACAGGGAGGTGCTGTCATAATTCCCTAGATATATTTTCAGAGAAGACCTAAAATTGGCCATGTGGTCATTAAGGGCCCAATTTTCAACATTACTGAATACTAGGGCTGGCTGAAATTCTCTCTCCAAACTGTTTTTGAGAAGACAGAATTTTTCGTAAAAAGTTTCTGATTCTCTTGGGAAATGTTGACTTTTTTGTCAAAAACCCAAAAACTTTTATTTGAAATGCTGTTGCATTGCCTCATGGGAGCTATAGTTCAGGTACGTTATGCCCCCAATCTTCTCTGAGCTGGGTTCCCCAGCTGGACGAAATCTCCCATGATTTATTTTGGCCAGACACTCCCATGATGCACCACAGTGGCTCAACAAGAGGGGAGACCCTGATACATTATAGGAGGTACAGTCCAATCAGGGAGCCTGGCCCATATAGGAGAGTAGGGGCATGAGATGCCTGATCCACAACTCCCATGAGGCACTATGACAACATTTCCAAATAATTTTGACTTTTCAGTTGGAAGTTTTTAACCAAAAATTTTTAGGTTTTGATTTTTGTGCCAAAACTTTGAAATTTTCCAACTCCATCCTTCCCAATTTTCTGACCCACTCTACTGATCAACCTCAGCTGTCACTAACTCTAAATGGAGTTGTGGGTGCTCAGAACTTCTGAAAATTAGATCTCCTGTAGGAGTTCTCTGATGAAATAGGAATGATAACACTGGAGTCTGGCTCCCAGCAGAATTTCACTTTGGGTAATTAAATTCTGGTTACCTCAATTTCTCCTGCAGTTTCAGTTGCATATGATATTTCTCTTCTGTCCTAAAACAGCATTACAGTGTGATGTTAAAAACAGCTCTCTGGGTCCCACGGGCCGCTGAATTTTGGTGAACAGTTTTTTTTTAAAGTAACAAATTAAGGGAAAACCTCCTGTTCCCTGGGACTGGAATTCTTCTCCCCCACTTCACTGTGTCCAGCTGGAGATCTGGAGTGCAGCCTTTCAGTCCTGGGGTACCAGGCTGTAGTTTCTCACCTCAGGATAGACCGAGAAGGACCGTCACTCTCCTTCCCCACTATATTATAACACACCAAACATTAACAAGTTCTAACCTTTGCTAAGGTCTAACCAGTATTTATGGGGTCTCCCTGCCTGTCTCTCCTGGCTGTTTGGAAATACCGTAGTTTATTTGGGATACCAGGAACCTTTGCCTGAGGTCTAAAATGTTATCAAATATTTGTGCAGGTTTTAAAAACTATTTATTTTCTATAAAAACAACAAGGAGTCCGTGGCACCTTAAAGACTAACAGATTTATTTGATCATAAGCTTTCATGGGTAAAAACCTCACTTCTTCAGATGCATGGAGTGAAAGTTACAGATGCAGACATAAATATACTGACACATGAAGAGAAGGGAGTTACCTCACAAGCGGAGAACCAGTGTTGACAGGGCCAATTTGATCAGGGTGGATCTAGTCCACTCCCAACAATAGATGAGGAGGTGTCAGTTCCAGGAGAGGCAAAGCTGCTTCTGTAAAGAGCCAGCAACTCCCAGTCCCTATTCAAACCCAAATTAATGGTGTTAAATTTGCAAATGAATTTTAGTTCTGCTGTTTCTCTTTGAAGTCTGTTTCTGAAAGTATAGCTACTTTCAAATCTGTTATAGAATGTCCATAGATTGAAGTGTTCTCCCACTGGCTTTTGTGTGTTACCGTTCCTGATGTCCAATGTGTGTCCATTTATTCTTTTACGTAAGGACTGTCTGGTTTGGCCCATGTACATGGCAGAGGGGCATTGCTGGCACATGATGGCATATATAACATTAGTAGACATGCAGTGAATGAGCCTCTGATGGTGTGGCTGATGTGGTTGGGTCCTCTGATGGTGTCACTAGAGTAGATATGGGGACAGAGTAGGCAACAAGGTTTGGTACAGGGATTGGCTCCTGGGTTAGTGTTTCTGTGGTGTGGTGTGTAGTTGCTGGTGAGTATTTGCTTCAGGTTGGGGGCTGTCTGTAAGCAAGGACTGGCCTGTCTCCCAAGGTCTGTGAGAGTGAGGGATCATTTTCCAGGATAGGTTGTAGATCGTTGATGATGTGCTAGAGAGGTTTTAGCTGGGGGCTGTACGTGGTGGCCAGTGGTGTTCTGTTATTTTCTTTGTGGGGCCTGTCCTTTAGTAAGTGATTTCTGGGTACCCGTCTCGCTCTGTCAATCTTTAAGAGTGCTTGATAAAGATCTTGTAGGTGTTTGTCTCTGTCTGAGGTATTGGATCAAATTCCATTGTATCTTAGGGCTTGGCTGTAGACAATGGATCTTAGGGCTTGGCTGGATGGAAGCTGGAGGCATGTAGGTAAGTATAGCGGTCAGTAAGTTTCCTGGTATAGGGTGGTGTTTATGTGACCATCACTTATTTGCACTGTAGTGTCCAGGAAGCGGATCTCTTGTGTGGACTGGTCCAGGCTGAGGCTGATGGTGGGGTGGAAATTGTTGAAATCCAGGTGGAATTCTTCAAGGACCTCCTTCCCTTAGATCCATATGATGATGATGTCAGTGATGCAATGTAGTGCAAGTAGAGGAGGGATACTAGGGGATGAGAGCTGAGGAAGAGTTGTTCTAAGTCAGCCATAAAGATGTTAGCATACTGTGGGGCCATGCGGGTACCCATAGCAGTGCCACTGACTTGAAGGTATAAGTTGTCCCCAAATCTGAAATTGTTGTGGGTGAGGACAAAGTCACAAAGCTCAGCCACTAGGTGTGCCATGGCCTCATCAGGGATACTGTTCTTGACGGCTTGTAGTCCATTCTCATGTGGAATATTGGTATAAAGAGCTTCTACATCCATGGTGGCCAGGATGGTGTTTTCAGGAAGATCACCAAAGCATTGTAGTTTCCTCAGAAAGTCGGTGGTGTCTCGAAGATAGCTAGGAGTGCTGGTAGCTTAGGGTCTGAGGAGAGAATCCAAATAGCCAGATAATCTTGCTGTAAGAGTGCCGATGCCTGAGATGATGGGGCGTCCAGGGTTTCCAGGTTTATGGATCTTGGGTAGGAGATAGAATACCTCTGGTCGGGGCTCTGTGTGTGTGTCTGTGTAGATTTGTTCCTGTGCTGTAGCAGGGAGTTTCTTGAGCAGATGGTGTAGTTTCTTTTGGTACTCTTCAGTGGGGTTAGAGGATAGTGGCCTGTAGAATGTGGTGTTGGAGAGTTGCCTGGCGGCCTCCTGTTCATAATCTGACCTGTTCATTATGACTACAGCACCTCCTTTGTCAGCCCATTTGATTATAATGTCAGAGTTGTTTCTGAGGCTGTGGATGGTGTTGTGTTCTGTATGGCTGAGGTTATGGGGCAAGTGATGCTGTTTGTTCACAATTTCAGCCTGTGCACGTGTGCAGAAGCACTCTATGTAGAAGTCTAGTCTGTCACTTTGACCGTCAGGAGGAGTCAAAGCAGAATTCTTCTTCTTGTAGTGTTAGTAGGAGGGTTCCTGTGGGTCAATGCATTGTTCAGTGGTGTATTGAAAATATTCCTTAAGTCGGAGACGACGAGAGTAGGCTTCCAGATCACTGCAGAACTGTATCATGTTCTTGGGGGTGGGGGGCAGAAAGAGAGTCCCCGAGATAGGACAGACTCTTCCGCCGGGCTAAGTGTGTGGTTGGATAGATTAACAATATTGTTAGGTGAGTTGAGGGTACCACTGTTGTAGCCCCCTGTGGCATGTAGGAGTTTAGATAGTTTACTGTCCTTTTCCTCTGTAGAGAAGTGAAGTGTGTGTTGTAAATGGCTTGTCTTGTTTTTGTAAAGTCCAGCCACATGGAAGTTTGTGTGGAACTCTTTCTCTTTCTGGGCATTCATAAGACTAGAAAGGGGATCTTACCACCTGATGGCTGACTACCCAATGTGAGCTAATTGCCTGGTGATTTTGTATTGCAGACACTTGCACTAGGAACTAGAGTGAAACCACTCAAATAATTTTACTGAGACCACTGAACCTCTATCTGACAGTAATGACTTTTGGTTACTACAGACCTGTGCTGGATTCAAACCAATGACCTATAGATGAAAGGCTCCATATCCCATAACCATCCTCTGAGTTAGCCAATCTTGGCTTGTTTTTATACTCCTCTGCAAGCAGAGGAATGAGGGAATCCTATTGCCTCTGGAATTACCGACTGAAACAAGCAGTAAAGAAAAGATTCTGTTGCTTGTATTTCCACTTGGGTTCAGCGATCAGAAATAAATGTGCTGAGCTTAAAAGGCCTTTCTGGTTTGCTTAAATGTTTGCCACAATATAAATGTGACAAAAGTGCTGTGTATTCCAATTAAACTTAAACAGCCGTACAAGCAGAGAGGGGCTGCTGCGTGGGAGCACAGGATAGGATAGCATTGCTACTGAGCTCCAGACTGTATTTACAAAAGAAGAAAAAAAATCTATTTCAGCAACTTCCCGAACAAAGCACATCTAGTTTTCTCCTTCTCATATAATTCTAATTCCCGTGCTCCAGACACTGCCTGTGGATCACTGCCGGGCTGTGGTCAGTGGGTACATACCACTTTTAATTTCTGACACCTTGTTTTTCATCAGACGTTTTATTACTCTAACTCTGTCCGTAGATAAGGGACACCTGGTGCCATCATGACACCTGCAGTGCGAATGATCATGCTCTAACCTGGCTCCGATCATCTTAAACAAATGGCTCAATCAATATCAATAGCACTACTTGTATAAGTGTGTACCTGTATTATTTTGAGAGCTATGGCACTGGAGTGGGACTCAGGAGATCTGAATTAAATTCTTAGTTCTGCCACAGACCTCCTGTGTGACCTCAGCTAAACTATTCCTATTGTATAAGTGGGGAATCGAGGCATTTTAATTTTTCTGTATCCTGTCTATAAAATGGGAATATCAATACTACTTTTCTCCCACCCTTTGTCTTAGCTATTTAGATTCTAATCTCTTTGGGGCAGGGTTTTTCTCTTACTATGTGTCTCTGTGATGCCTAGCACAGTGGGTCCTGATCTCAGCAGGGGCTTTAGACACTACTGTAATACACATAAATAATAATATTGTAATGCACCTGGGACTTGGCTCATTGTGTGTGGAGGTATGTGTATTTTGGGAGACTGGGTACATACAAATATCTACATGGGTAGCCTCAAGTGGTAGAGTGCACTGTGTTCAAATTTTTGGTTGCTGGGAGCTCCATTCAGCAACAGTTTAAGGTAAAAGATATTTCTCACATTTAGCAGGGTCCTCTCAGCACTGGTTTCAGAGGAGCAACCGTGTTAGTCTGTATCTGCAAAAAGAAAAGGAGTACTTGTGGCACCTTAGAGACTAACCAATTTATTTGAGCATAAGCTTTCATGAGCTACAGCTCCCTTCATCGGATGCGTGCAGTGGAAAATACAGTGGGGAGATTTATAGACTCAGAGAACATGAAACAATGGGTGTTACCCTACACACTGTAACCAGAGTGATCAGGTAAGGAGAGCTATTACAAGAGGAGAGCGAGGGGGAAAAAACCTGAAATGGCCCACCTTGATTATCACTACAAAAGGTTTTTTCCCCGCCGCTCTCCTGCTGGTAATAGCTCACCTTACCTGATCACTTTTGTTACAGTGTGTATGGTAACACCCATTGTTTCATGTTCTCTGAGTATATAAATCTCCCCACTGTATTTTCCACTGCATGCATCCGATGAAGTGAGCTGTAGCCAGAGGTGAAAGTAAGCTGGTACGCCCCAGTACGGCGTACCGGCAAGAGCTGGTGCACTGTACTGGGGTGGATCGGCTTCCCCAGGTGCAATTTAAAGGGTCTGCGGCTTCCAGCAGCGGCTGGAGCCCCCGGCCCTTTAAATTGCTGCCAGAGCGGCAGCGGGGCTGGGGCAGTGATTTAAAGGGCCTGGGTCCCTTTAAATTGTCCCCAGAGCCCCGCTGCCGCTTCCCCAGGGCTCTGGCAGGCTCCGGGGATGATTTAAAGGGCCCGGAGCGGTAGTGGTGGCCAGAGCCCCGTCCCTGGAGCCCTGCTGCCGGAGCCCTGGGGAAGTGGCAGGGGGGCTCGGGACGATTTAAAGGGCCTAAACTGCTGCTATGGCCCAGGGCCCTTTAAACTGCCAGCGTCCCTGGCTGCTGCTGTTACCCCAGGGAGGGGAAAGGAGGCACTTGCCGGTACAAGGTGGGCCGGGGCTGGCTCTGACCCCCCAGCCCCGCCCCTTCCGCCCAAGGCCCTGCCCCTTCCGGGGGCCAGAGCCAGCCACAGCCCAGCCCTGTACCGATGAGTCCCTAGACTTACTTTCACCCCTGGCTGTAGCTCACGAAAGCTTATGCTCAAATAAATTTGTTAGTCTCTAAGGTGCTACAATTACTCCTTTTCTTCTTTCAGTACTGCTAATTCTCAGATGGTGCACTAGTAAAATGTAGTTTTCACTTAGCTATAACTTGGTTGGCTCAGGATGTTAGTCTTCCCCTTGGATAGGTTTGTTTGGCCTCTTAGTTTTGTGCTATAGATGGAAATGACCTCCAACAGGGCCCAGTCAAAACCTGGGAGTTCCTTATGCAATTCCTTTCACAACAAAGAGCTGACCTAGCTGGCAGACTCATAGATATTAAGGTCAGAAGAGATCGTAATAATCTAGTCTGACCTCCTGCACGTTGCAAGCCACAGAATCTCACTCCTGAAATGGACTCCTAACCTCTGGCTGAGTTACTGAAGTCCTCAAATCATGGTTTAAAGATTTCAATTTACAGAGAATTCACCATTTACTCAGCCCATAGACTGTGGCCTTCTGTCATGCATGTGCAAACTGACCAAAAGAAAGCAAGTTTTATTAAGGCTGTTGTAAAAGTAAATGGTTTACTATGCTGAGTCACTGGTAGAGATTAATCTGACTTCCTATGTTTGAAAGGCTATAGCTCATTATGTTGATTTTAATAACTGAAATTTTATATTTGGAAGCAGGGTTGTTCCAGGGATAAAATGAAAAACAACTTCTGTATTTACTCAGGCTCTTTTTGTTGTCTGAGTCCCTTTATGGGTACATGAGAGAGAGTCTGATTAAATGAATTATAGATATAAAAATAGCAAGAGTAACATGCATTTCAGATTTTTTTTTATTTGGTAAAGGGAGCCTTAGGAGTTTAGTTTGACAAAAATTCATTTTTTTGTTGTTGCTTGCCTTTGTGTGAAATTGAGATGAGGACAAAGAATGCTATTAAAAACTAATTTTCCTGACTCAGAATGGGAAAGCTTGTGAGATAGCAGGACACCCTGTGCTCTGCAAAAATTGTGTAGCAATCAATAATAATGAAATTTTAAACTGTAAATCATTTTACAAGCTGTACATCAGCAGGATAGTAACCTGGAGAATGCTTATGTAGCTTTCAAACAGCTGGTCATGTTCAAAAGTCTCCATTAACTAATACTTAACTAATACTAATTGCCAGGGTATTCCTACTGAAGAACATGCATGCCACCAAAATTCATGAGGTTGCAATGCATTCAAAACTGTAGCTCTTAAAGTGCTACTGAGTAACACAGGGAGGATAGTAAACAAATACTGAAAACACAAGACTTTTGGTTTTTATTTAATACATATGCCTTATTTAATAGCTTTACAGGTACTCATAATGACTGATTTTGCAGTGGGTAATGACTCAGAAAAAATGTACAGTATGCAGATGTAACCTAGAAGTGCAATTCTTCTGTAGTAGCAAAGAGAAATAAATGGGCATAAAAGCTTTTAAAAGTCCATTTAGAGAAAGAGTGAGTCACTATTACATCATTAAAACATTTCCATTTGCTACAATATGTGATTAGGTAAGAAGTAGTATTATCTTTGCACTGGTTTCAGAGTAGCAGCCGTGTTAGTCTGTATTCGCAAAAAGAAAAGGAGTACTTGTGGCACCTTGGGGACTAACCAATTTATTTGAGCATAAGCTTTCTCACTTCATCAGATGCATTCAATGGAAAATACAGTGGGGAGATTTATATACATAGAGAACATGAAACAATGGGTGTTACCATACACACTGTAACGAGCGTGATCCAGAGTGATTACTTAAGGTGAACTATTACGAGCAGGAGAGCGGGGAGGGGGGAACCTTTTGTAGTGATAATCAAGGTAGGCCATTTTCCAGCAGTTGACAAGAACGTCTGAGGAACAGTGGGGGGTGGGGATAAACATGGGGAAATAGTTTTACTTTGTGTAATGACCCATCCACTTCCAGTCTCTATTCAAGCCTAGGTTAATTGTATCCAGTTTGCAAATTAATTCCAATGGTGCTGAGTGGGTATTTTGAACATTCTAATAGGACAATTTCTGCTTAAATACATTTTCCTCTAAAGTTCAAATTCTTTACAAAATGTGGACTGGGAGGAATCAAGTACAATTGTTTCAAACGGGGTATCTGCAGGTTTTCTGGGAACGTAACTATTGAGTTACACATAACACAGAGTCAACGTTCATTTATATGTAGTTAAGGAAAATGCAATACTCATACACAAAAACAAAAGGAAAAAAAGAACCAAATCAACATGAAACAAAAAGTTTGGACATCTATGAACAGATTGTATGGGGGACGCAGGAGAACGGTCATGACAAGGATCAGCAGGAGTGCACTGTTAAAGGAAAGAAACAGCAGCAGGCATATCCGAAGGCCAGGGAGGCTATCAGTTGATCAGATGCTGAGCCACAGACCTGTTGCTTTTACAAAAAGCTGCATGCCATGCTTGGTGGAGACCCCGCACCCCACCGCGGATGCCTCCCAGGAGCTCCTGTCACAGATCCAGGGGTCCGGCTATTCCACAAGCCAGAACTCCATCATAGTCCAGTCAGTGCCAGCAGGGGAACACAGACAAGCCCAATGCAAGGGAAGGAACCTCAGGTAAGTGTGCAAATTAATTTCCCATTACAGTGATGGTGCCTACCAACTTAGTAGGACACAGCTGGTGATTTTTCTTTAATTTACTTATACTAGAAGAGCTAGCAGTATGACAGAGAGGTACAGTTACCTGCTTTTCATTCCCCTGTACAGTTAAGCAGAGGGGTCCATGCAGAGCAATTAATTTATGTACACAGATAGATCCCTTGAATCCTCCTGAGAGAACTTGATGATACTTTTATGGAGGTACTCTGCAATCCTCTCCCAACGCTTTCTAGGGATGGAAGCCTTATTTCTTCCTCCGTGGTAGGACACTTTCCCACACCAGTCGGTGATAACTTCAGCAGGCACCATTGCAGTATGCAGGATAGCAGCATATGGGCCCAGGTGGCTTTGGGATGCCAGCAGCAGTTGTGCTCTCTCTGCCTTTGTTAATCTTGGGAGTGGGATATCAGCTAACATGACCACTGCCTATGAAAAATGGTGCCAGTATTCAGTGCCATTGCCCTACACTCAGTTGCATGCAACCGAGCAACTCCCTTGTCATTTCCTGCATGGTTCATGGAATGTTCAAAGTAGGAATGAAATCAGTGGGATAGAGATGCCATTAGGGTGTGGAGAAAGTTGCGTGATTGGAAGTTGACCCCTTGCTCCCAGTCATCCCTGCTCAACTCATGTATTGCCAAAATTTCCCAAAAGACAGTGTGCAGGTTGCACCCTGGGATACCTCCCATGATGGTGCACCACGCTATACAATGACACAAGCAATACTGGTGAGTTTGTGCAGTGCCAGTGTAAGTTGTTAAGTGTGCATGCACAAAGCAATGTACTAACTGTCAATTTATGTCAATATAACTTGTGTTGACAAAAGTTTGTAGTGTAGACTTGCCCTAGACTAAAGTGGGGAGGGATGAGGGTGGGTGTCTAGGATGAGAGCTAGGTGTCACAGTTCAGGGAAACTGCACTTGTAGTCCTCCTCCGTGGTCCCTTGAAGGCATGAACTGCAGGCTCCCGACTCCTCAACCATTATCTCTGGGGCAGAGACTTGTGTGTCTGTCCCTCCTAACCGGGTCTTTTCCAGGCTGCACAGTTCTCTGACTACACTGTAATAGTCCCAGCGTTAAACAGGCCAGTGTTTGCACTTTGTTCTCTCTCCCCAGAGGCTATAAGCAGCACAACTCCACACAGTTATAAGTTACCATACAGCTCTTTCTACGCAAGCACATTTATTTTTAAGGTGAAAGCATTATAGAGAGAACATGTTAAAACAATAAAAGAACCCGCAGGTATGCTAATAAGCTTCCCAGAAATCACCCCTCTCCTGCACTGACTCCAGCAGGGGCTCTGGTAAAACCCCACAAAGGGTTTTTTCTCTGGTTACAGGTTCACAAGAGTTTTAGCTCAAAACTAGCACACCCATGCATAGTTTGTCTTTTCTTTGTACAGCTTGGGCCTTTGATCTTCCGAGTGCGGGAACATAATGGTCCCCTCCTCAAGGCATAGTTCCAAAAGGCTGGGCTTTTGTATAACTGAAGGTGGGAATTTGCATTCACCTCCTCCTTGAGGTCTCCCAAGCAAACTGCTTCATTTCAATGACGGTGCAGATTACTAGAGGAAAGTAGGAGGGCAGTGCTGCCCCATGCCCAACTGGGTGGGGACAGTGAAAGTAGGAAAAATCCTACCGTAACTGTGAGTCAATGGAACTCAAATAACCTTTTCTCAGTAGAATGAACAGGGTGGGGTGTTTCAGGCATACACTGGTAGCCTGTTACAGCGCCCTTTCACTGCCGGCTATGCACAACTACTGATAATTTAAAGTGCTGGAACTAGGAGATGTAATGGTTAAATTCCCAAAACACGGAGTGCATTGCCTCTAAATATCATTACAGACCATTTAGTCGTCATCACTGCATAACAATATGCTCATTAACTAGAAGTAGGGGATTGCTAAGTAGCCTTAAGTATTGTAAAATATGATTTTGCAATTTTTTTCAACTATCAGGTATTTAAAATAGTCCAATGTATGCCAGTGCAGTCTGTTTACAGTTACTGTGTAAAATAACCAACCTCTTTACTTTTCTGGAGGTTCCCATTTGTGGCTTCTGATTTTCTATGGAGAACTTTGTTATATTCATTATATAGTAAGCAATTCCATTTAAACACTAGATATTACTTTTATTTCTGGAGTACCAAAAGCGTGTGAGGCTCTTTATACATATTTAAAAGATGGATTCCTGCTCTGAAGAACTTACAATCTGAAACATCACAGAGACAATAGAACAGGTGAAAGGCTTCAATACTTCATTTTTGTATCCAGAATCAACATAGAAGTTAATTTATGATAAATAATTGCCAGTAGTTTTTAAAGCTCTAGCAGTTCCTTTAAGGATTATATTTTTCTTTACCCTCTACCATAAAATCTCCAGCAAAATCCTGAAAATAGGAATCAGTCTGCTTTGCAAATACAATGTCAGTCCAGTTTCATGGCTAGCTCTCTGTACAGTGGGGGGTCATAATAAAGTGGAAAAAAAAAAGACAACCAATACTGTTATCCAGTTTCCTTTGAAGTACAAAACACACTGCAGCTGTCAGAATAATACAATATGATCTCAAAAACAGAGCAGATAAAGCTAAGAGAGCTTTCGGTTTCTGAGAATTAAGATACCATTACTTACTGAAGATGTCTGATTATACAATGCATTTCCCTCCCTACCAATATTTTCATTGGGCCAGTTAACAAACAGGAAAAAAGTAAACGAACACTTAAGGTCTAAGTTAACATATCTTTTTTCATTGATGCATTCACTGTAGCTGGTTTCAATTACGAATTAAATATGTGATGAGTAGAAAAATGTGGTATATTGTCTTCTCTACCAGAAATGATTCTCCAGTTAAGTGTAAAAATTCAACCTAACAAAACATTCTCCCTGGGATTAAATGTCATTGCTTCTAATGACTTGATTTATATCCATTGGCTTTACAGTACTAAACAAAATGTAGTGAGGACTATTATAAATCATTGTGGGGATGTTTACAACGGAGATTAGCATATTTTCTGTTTTAGAGACAATTATGGAACAGGGGATCCTAAATCATAAAATTCAAGGGTCCAATCCTGCAAACCCTGATTTATGTGACTGGTACAGCAGGATGTAAAATGGAAATTCCATTTCATGGAGGCTTTCAAAATTGATTTTCATTCCAATCTGAAACAAAGCCTGAAAATGTTGACGTTCTCCTCAAAAGAAAATTTTGGGAAAAGCATTTCAGCTAGATCAAAGCATTTCAATTTCACCTTTCAAAAAATGTTGTATTATGCATTATGAAACAAAAGTTAAAAAATTCAAAACAAAGTCCCTATGAAAGAAATTAAAACATTTTTTTCTGAAAATGCTGGAGCAGGATGTTTTGACATTGTCAGAATTTCTTCTTCTTTTCTCTGAAACAAAATGTGAGCAGAATAGACATGAGTTCACAAAGTATTTCAATTCTGAGGGAACTGCGTTTCCCAACAGAAAATCCTTCTGTCAACATTTTTCTGAATCGCTGTAGTGAGTAGTTCTACTGAAGTCAGTTGGATTACCTTGTATGAAAAGGGTTTGAAGAACTAGGCCTCATCCCTTTGATGGTGGTAGTCATGGGAGTCTTGAGGCAAAACCTTCAACCTCCCATGCTGTTTGTTGCAAATGAATTGTGCTGAAGGGTGCCATGTTTACACCTAATTACATCAATGTGGACCAAAGTATTTTAATGTTTTAAATTAGAAATAAAATACAACGTCTCACTCTCTAAAACTGTGATAAATTAAAACATGTCAGCATTAATTGTAAAATTACATTATACAGTTTTCTGATCTTAGGTCTTACAAGCTAAAATCATCAGTATTTAACATTTCATTACTGGCTCTCTGTGGTCTAGTCTGCTTTTGAATGACTCAAGTTATGCTAGTGTTTGTGATTATTAAATGCTGAAGTATGAATTACATTTCATAGCTAAAAATACTATAAATGTTATAAATTTGGATCAGATCTAGAGGTCTCAGAAGAGAAAGATGTCCTCTCAACCCTGTAGCAGATGGTGTGTGTCCATGTGTCTCTAATTACCATTCACAGAGCAAAGTCGCTGTGCGATGTGTGTGTAAGATTTATCAATTTGTGCATTTGCTCACTCAAAACCTTTAGCCAGTTCAGATAACTACACTGGATCGTGTTTATGGATTGGCTGCTGACTGCCTGATCTGATTTTTGTCAACCACTTAAGTGAAGCAACTTCGATGTAAACTTTATATACCCTGTGGGCTCCCATTGAAATGAATGGGAGTTTTGCCATTGAAATCAATGGCGCCAGAATTTCAACCACTGTTGGATAAGGCTCATGATATGTTTTAAATATTAAAATACAAATGCACCAGAAAACCAGTGATATACCCATGGTACATCGATGATATTTTCATTCTCTGGATGGATGACTTAAACTCCCTCATAGATTTCCACAACTTCAGTAACCACCACCCATCCATTAAACTCTTTCTGGAACATTCCCACACTAGCATCAACTTCCTAGACATAACTGTCAGCTTCAGCAATGGAACCCTACAGACAACTATATACAAGAAACCCATAGGTCACCACACTTACCTTCATAGATCAGTAACCACCCTAAACAGACCAAGAAATCTGTTATCTGTAGCCAGGCACTCAAATACCACAGAATATGCTCTGAAGCGAAAGTCCAGGACATACAACTTTAACACACACAAAACCGCCTCCACCAAACAAGGACACTCCACCAGAGAAGTAGATCACATCATGGAATAGACCACCCAAATTTCCTGAGAGAACCTGCTTCAAATACAAATGTTCATTCGGGGTATTATCAGACAACTACAACACATACTCAGTGGGGCCCCATCCAGAAATAAATATTTCCTGAATCCCGTCTTCTGGCCTTCAAACACCCTTCCAAGCTTTTCATCAGAAGCAAGCTCCCCACGGACCAGGACCAGCATCAGGCCCTGCCAGAGCAACAGATGTAAAATCCACAGACATGTCTCAACTACTACTCACAACACCCCCTTCAAGATCTGTGGGTCCTACACATGTATATCACATGTGGTGTACCTCATGCAGTGCACTGAATGCCTCAAGAGCAACTAGGTGGGTGAAACCAGATAATCACTATGCTCTTGAATGAACTCTCACAGGAAAATGATAAATGACAAAAACACCCCATCACCTGTGGATGAATACTTTTCACAAAGTGATCGCTCTATATCTGACCTATCAGTCCTCAACTTCAAAGGAAGTCTGCACAACACTTTCAAAAGATGAGCCTGGGATCTTAAATTCATAACTTTGCTAGACAATAAAAATCATGGACTGAATAGGGACACTCGATTTATGGCTTATTCATAGAATCATAGAATATCAGGGTTGGAAGGGACCTCACGCGGTCATCTAGTCCAACCCCCTGCTCAAAGCAGGACCAATGCCCAATTTTTGCTCCAGATCCCTAAATGGCCCCCTCAAGGATTGAACTCTCAACCCTGGGTTTAGCAGGCCAATGCTCAAACCACTGAGCTATCCCTTCCCCCATTACAACAATCTATAATCCACTACCAACCCAGCCCTCACAGCTGTCTTCCTCCTCCCCCCCATTCTTTGACTGGAGGGGTGTTCATGGGCTACTTCACCTTGAATGGTCCCTTGACATACGTGTTGACTACTCATGCTAAACGATCTGTTCCACCTTTTAGTTAGCTGTGACACTAAGGGCTTGTCAACACTAGAAGCTCTACAGCAGTGCAGCTGCACCAATAAAACCACCTCCGCAAGAGGCGGTCGCAGCGCTGGCGGGAGAGCCTCTCCCACTGACATAGTGCTGTCCACACCGGCGCTTATGTCGTTTGCGGGGTGGATTTTCCACACCCCCGAGTGACATAAATTATGCTGACCTAAGCTGTAGTGTAGACATAGCCTGAGGCTTGGTCTAGACTAGGAAATTAGGTCAGCGTAACCACGTCCCTCACAGGTGTGGATTTTCCACCCCCCTGAGTGAGACTGTTATACTGACCTAACCCTGCAGTGAAGACAGCGCCGTGTCCTGTTGATCTAGCTACTGCCTCTTGGAAAGGTGGAGCACCTATGCCTCAGGGAGAAGCTCTCTTGTCAGCATGAATAGCCTCTCCATTAAGTGCTACAGTGGTGCAGCCGCATCGGTGCAGTTGTGCTGCAGCCCTGTCAGCAGAGACAAGCCCTGAGTACGTTTCCCAGACTGGAAGAAGAGCTCTGTGTAAGCTCGAAAGCTTGTGTCTCTCACCAACAGAAGTTGGTCCAATAAAAGATATTGTCTCACTCACCTTGCTCTCTAAGGTTCAGCGAAGCTGAAATGAAATGCACCTAGCTGGTTAACCAAATCTACTTGCATAGACACTTACTTCTCTACTGTGATTTCTTGCCTCTTTTAAGAAGGACAGTAGTTATCTAGGACTGTACAATCAATAATGTTTGCACTGGCTTCATAAAAATTAGGCTGTCTTTGCATGTTAGTGAATAATACTGTACCTATTTAGGGCTTAGCCCTGCAAATATAACACCTGGCAAAGTGCTTACTGTTATGAGTACTCTAATGAATGTTACTCTTTGTAACATCTGTTTGGATGGTAGGATCTTCAAGGTAGGGACACATTGTCTTGTAATGTGTTTGACAGACTGCTGCAGGGGGACCCTGATCTCAAGTGTGGCCTCTACCATAACAACGAGATGTATATCACATGAGGTCACTGCATTCAGCAAGTTTTATCAAATTAGTAAAAGTCAGAAGTTTTTTTACTTTTTGTTGTATATTCGTACAGAATGAAAATTTTGACAGCATGGTCAGCATAATGACCACCATAATCCTTATGTGCAGAGGTGCAGTATTAGTACCCTCCATTATACAGGTGGGGCAACAGGTATAGAAATAGCTTCAGGCCACACACACTGGGATGCTATCCCTACACTTGGAAATTTCTAATTCCACAACTCTCTTACTAGTCAGTGTAGGGGAACAGTGTGGCTATTTGTGTACTAACTAGCGATGTAATAAAACAATATCTTAACTGTATCTAGTGTTGTATATTTATCACCATTAATAAGTCTACAATTATCCATGGTTACCATACATTAGCGTGTCTGGGATAGGGCAGCATTTCTCTGTGCTTAGAAATGGAAACTGTGGCATCTCAGATAATTTGGTTTGGTAATTGGTTGCTTATGTTGTCTATGGCGATCACTATATACTAATACTACAACACGTTAATATATTGTTTCCTCCTAAAGGATCTCTAAGAATTCACTCTCTGTAAATTATTTTATACTGCACTTATCAGCATGTCCTTTAATAAACATGCATAGGAGACAAACCTTTGTTTTTTAAAGTTTCCTCCAAAATGATGTGCTATTATATACGTTGTAGGAGATTATGCAAGCTGGATGGCATGCAATTAAAGCACAGAAAAGATTAGCTTGTTGGCATTTAAAAATATGGGTAACAAATTACACACAGGTTTCAGAGGAACAGCCGTGTTAGTCTGTATTCGCAAAAAGACAAGGAGTACTTGTGGCACCTTAGAGACTAACCAATTGATTTGAGCATGAGCTTTCGTGAGCCACAGCTCACCTGATGAAGTGAGCTGTGGCTCACGAAAGCTCATGCTCAAATAAATTGGTTAGTCTCTAAGGTGCCACAAGTACTCCTTTTCAAATTACACACAGTTGTTTCAGTGACAACACAAATGAAAGGAATCATTATGCTATAGGTCTCAGAATACAGCCTATTAAAACTGACTTTCCTTTTTGATGTGCAGTGCCAAACATTTTAAGCCTTTCAAATGTGTTAGTTCCATTCACATTAATAAAGTACTGCACAAGGCCCTTCTACCCTTCAGAGCTATCAGTAAAAAGGAATTTTATCTTAGCTCACAAATGGTTTAGAATTTGAGTTCTTTTTACACAAGTATCCACAGTTTTAGCTTTTATTTGAGCTTTTGAGAATACCTCTCCAGGTTATGTGAGCCACCGTCCTGACACACAACACCTCATCCCTGTGGCTATTCTTGCACAGATGTAGGGAATTTTATGATGCCTCAGGGCATAAACTACAGCATTCATTAAAAATGTTAGAGGTCAAAAACAGCTCAGCAAAAGGGCTAGGAGATTTCACACTTGACAACATTGTTTGTCTGTTCTGATTTGTACAGTTTCACACAACTGCGGTTTTCCTTAAAGCCTCAAACGCATTTGAACCGAAGATGGCATAGATGAAAACTTTAATAATCTAACATGTTGCCTATGGATTTGCTTGACGATGGCTGAATCTGGAAATTCTGTGAGGAGGAGCTATCAAACATGCATGCACATGCTGGTGGGTATGGGCCTTGAGGAGGAAAAACGGGAAAGAAGTAGGTCAGTAACCATCTCCACCCAGGATAACGACAGCTAGCACTTACACAGCCCATTGTTTATACAAAGGGCTGTATATCAATCAAGTACTTAAACCTCACAATAGTCATGTGAAGGCAGGAGTAAGGGGGTTATTATTACTCCCATTTTCTAGATAAGGAAACTGAATTGGGAGGTCAAGTGACATGCTCCGTCTGGTATGAGAAACTCTATAACCACTCCACACACACTGCCACCAAATGAGACAGACTTTGAACTGGAATTAGAACTCAGGTGCTCCTGGCTCGCTGTCCTGTGCTTCTTTCTTCAGATCATACTGCTTCCCCAAAGCCAACTAAAATTGGGTAGGTGTAGCAAGGTGAGACTCACCGGCATGGCGCCTCCTGCTGGTCTTCTGGGAATTAGCGCTTTTCCAGCATTGGAGTGCCCTCTGCAGGCCGGTGTCTCACCTGCTGCTGGCCCCGTGTCCTTCCTGGACCCCGGTGACCTTTACCTTGGGGTTCTGCCCCAGCAGTACCCCCCACACTCTGGGTCTCCCCTCCCACACTCTGGAACCCCCAAGCCTCTAAACCCACCTTGCTTCAGTGGCTACTGCCAGTCATCATCTAATTCCCGCTCACTGGGGCAGACTGCAGTGTAAAGGCCACCCATCATTGGTAAGCTGCCTCTGCCTATTCCCAGGCTGCCCCTCTGCAGCCCTAGTACCTTTCTGCAGCCTGGGGTTTACCAGGCTGAGCTCCGCAGCTCTGTTTGCCCTTCCCCAGCACTGCTCCGCTTCAGGTACCTTCTTCTCAGGCAGCTAGCCCTTCCCACTCCAGGGACTCCTCAGCTTCTGTCCCACAGCCCTCCTATCAGGGCCAGCTAGGCCCTAATTAAGCTGGCCACACTTGTGGTCAGCTACTCAGTCAGCTTCCCTAGCTGTTCTTAATCCCTTTTACTCAGCCGCAGCCCTCTCCAGAGTTACTTTTAACCCTTCCAGGGCGGAGCGGGGTGACCACCCCACTACAGTAGGATAATTGGGTGGAGAAAAGATAACTCCTTCCAGATCAGGCAGCTTCTGAGTCTAGATCCCAGCACAGGCAGCGAGCTATGGCCCTCTAGTAGGCTCCCAGAAGAGGGAGCCATCTTGGAGTATGGTGGGTGATCTAACCTCCCACAGCCTCAGAGATCCAGGGAAAGAAGCTAAAACAAATTTGTGTGGGAGAACAGGATTTCCCAATACCCTGTTGCACTGTGGGCCATTTCAGTGTCACAAGAACCCAAAAAAAGGAGAGACAATTTTTGTCTGTTAGGAAAACAGATGAATACAAATCTTCAGCACCAAATGAACACAATCTCAGAAAAGGAGGGCAGGATCTGTTGGTGAGGACAGTGCAGGTGAAGGGAAAAGAAAATGCTGGAAATGCGTTTTAGATGGAGTCAGGACCCCAGGATCAGAACAATGAGCACATGCAAGGCACACAGTTCTCACACCAGTTCTGTACAATTATTTCCTGTGGTTAGAAGTAGAAAGGTGGTGTCTGGGAGTTCTTCTCCCATCTACTGTATATGCTTATTCTCCTCTGGGATAAGGATGAATTGAAGTTAGTGTCAGCCATTTGGTATAGCCTCACCACTATAAGGTTGGCTTCTGGGCCCAACAGAGATGAAACTTCCCTCTAGCTCCTCCTCTGATCAGCCCCAGTATAAGAGCAAAGCAAGCAGCCTGCTTCCCTCCCCTTGGACAAGTCATTCCCTCAGCATTGCAGCAGCAGCAGTCCTTGGGCTCCTTCCACAGATGGGTACAGGTCTTGGGGAACTCTTGAGCCCTGCTTATAAATGGGTCCGGTGGCTGCTTTTAGTCAGTCAACGCAGCAGCAGAAAAATACACCCCAGCACCAGAAACCTCCCTGGTCTGCTCTTAATCCCAATTAAAAGTGCAGTAGCAGCTCCTCTAATGGCAAACATCGTTCTCCTAAGCAGTAGCATGGGGGGGAATCACAGCTCTGTGAGGCCAAGTAGTCCTGAGGCAAAGCTAAGAAGAGGCTGAAATTCACCTAAGCAGGCCACAGTGAGCCTGTCCTACTGATAGACATACCAGTTATTGATTCTCTCTCATATTTGCCAACAGTATCAGCCTGGCGGGGACTGTAATCCTGGGCTTTCCTGAGTCACCCTGGGTGGCTTCAGTCTTGGCTGGTATCCCGGTGTTGGTCTCCTGTCACTAGGATCTAGGTGGATGGTGAGGTGCTGGGCTCAGCTGCACTTGCTGTCTGTCATGGCCTATTCCTCCCACCTGCAATCCTACTCGTAAGGGGAGGAAGGGATCAACTTGGAGAGGAAGAAAGGTGGAAGAAAGCAGCACCTTGCAACGGGCACCCAGCCTCAGCAGCCTGATATTTGTCAGCTTGGGGGAAAAGAACCCACTTTTCCTAAATCTAATCAAGAGTGCAAGCAGCAAAGCAGCAAGCTGGCCTGGTGGTGCTGTCCGTCGGAGTGGGGGGAGCATATTGGCTGCAGCCACAAGTGTGACAGCTGAGGCCTTGGGTGGCAGGAGGAGGGGGGACTAAGGAGACATCTGGGAAGGACCCTACAGTCTGGGGCTTGGGCCTCCATTAACAGAAAATAGGCAGAAACTAGGGTTACCATATGTCTGTATTTTCCCGGACATGTTCGGCTTTTTGGTTCTTAAATCGCTATCCGAGAGGAATTTTTAAATATCTAAAAACATCCAGGATTTTGCCATTATTTTTCCCCAAAGAAGAGTCGATAATTCAAGAAAGAGAGTGAATGTTGATCATTTGAGAAAGAAAGTGAATGTCGATCACTTGAGAGAGTGCCTGCTTTTTCTCCCTAGCTCCCAGCGCTTGCGCTGCGAAACAGCTGTTTCATGTGACTGGGAGGGAAGGGGGAAGAGGGGGAATGCAGCGCGCTCAGGGGAGGAGGCAGGGCCGGGGTGGGGATTTGGGGAAGGGGGACCAATGGGGCAGGGAGGGGGTGGAGTTGGGAGGGGACTTTGGGGAAGGGGTTGGAATGGGGGCGGGGAAGGGGTGGAGTTGGGGCAGGGCCGGGGGTGTGTCCTCTTTTTTGAATGTTCAAATATGGTAACCCTACAGAAACTGTTTTTTAAAAATACTGAATTTTGATTTTCATCTCACTCCGGTGACCACAGAAGCATAGGAAAGGGAATGCGAAACTGCTCGAGAATGCATGCATGGCCTACAGGGGGCTAAGTAGCAGGTCTGTGGCCTATTGGAAGTACTATCCCTAGAAAAACTTTTCCAGTATTGGCACGTACTCTTCCAGAGGCCCCCATCACGATCACTTTAGCAATATCACTTGCAAATGCATATACAAAAAGTAGACCCACTGATCTATCTGAATATCCTCTATTCAGGGAAATTGGGCCTCTTGCTGATGAACTTGAACAATATTGCCTATAGATATAGACCAATCTCAATAAATGAATGCCTTGTCCAGACCCACCTTCTGCCATGGCACCTACAAGAAATCAGCCAGTGTTTCAGTAACTACGCTCTGGAAAACCAGTATGTGTATATATATTTATGTTTGTTAAAAATTTATTAGATAAAATTGTTGACAGTACACATTTTTTCGTAAGTATTAAGAGGATGACCTGCAAAAGCTAATAGAATACAGTAGAATTGACACAGTATAGATTGTTGTTTTTCATGTAATTTATCCCCAAACATATACTCCATCCTGCTTATGTTGCTTATCTTCTTGGATTGTAAATTGCTTTGGCATAGACTGTGCCTGCCTCTGCATGGCATCTAGCACAATCCTGATCAGAGCCTCTGGGTACCACTGCATTACAAATGTTAAATAATAATAGCTCCTCATACCTATCATTAATCCGGGAGTGAATATTACTAATCCTGCACTTCATGAGTGCAGTAGTATCAGTGTCCTTTGGAGTATGGTCAGTGGTGCAAGTAGAAATCATTTCTTGACGGTATGCTGCACTCATGGGAGGGACACATGGGGGGAGGAAGTGACCTCTCCATGTGACCCCCACGTGACTCTTTCCCACGCAGCCCGGGGCCCCCATACTCTCCCTGTCCCCTCTCCATGATCCACATCTATCCCACATTATCTGGGGAGGGGAACCTCTGTCCTTCTCCTGCTGCGCCAGAGACTTCTGCTGTACAGACCCCAGGCAGGAGGACTCCGGAGATGCAGCTGCATGGAAGTGCTGGGGTCGGGCTGGGGGTGGTACAGCTGCACTGGAGGAGCTGCCAGTGTGGGGCCGGTGAATGGTTCAGGGCTCTCCTGGGAACTGCAATGGGGAAAGGAGCAGAATGTGGGGCCGCTGGGGCATCCCATGCCAGCAGCTCCTCCAGCGCAGCTGCTGTACCGCCCCTCCCCCACCCTGTCCTCCCGTGGGGCTGCTGCACAGACCCCAGGCAGGAGGACCCAGGAGATGCAGCTGTGTGGAAGGGCTGGGGCCGGGCTTCTCCTGTGTCTTTCCAGTACGCCGTACCTGCTATAAATATCTTACTGGTATGGCGTACCGGATTGTACCACTGTACTTGCACTGCTGAGTATGGTTGGGGGAATTCTATATTTGAAGGGCAAAGATGGAACCATTTTTATCAGGTTGTTTAAAATAAATAGTTCTGTGAAGTTAACTAAGTGGAATGGCAGGGGTAGTTTCAGTGAGATGGATTAATGGTCAGAGTGCAGGTGAAACTTTCAGAGGTGCATGAAAAAGGTAATTTATCACAGAATTCTGCAGTCACAGATATGGTATGTGCGCTTTATGGATAATTTACAAACATTCAGACCTGTCAGAGCTGGTTGGAAGAATGAGGGGTTTGTAACATGGTGTCTCCTTCTGCATTTTGTGACATGGCCTACTTGACCATTTTCAATTGTATTTCAGTCTTGTTCTTTCTTTAAACAAAAGATAAAAACACTGCTTTTCTTTACATACCCCATTATGTCTGAACCTTCCCCTTAAAACGTATCCCTGACAACCGCCCCCCGTTTCTCGTGTTATGAAATGGAAGTGGCTACATTTCCCATCCCCACCTTGCGCAATTTGAAAATAAAACGATATTGCTTCTGTCAAACGTGAAAAGAAATCTGCCTTCCCTGAAAACAAAATAAATGGTCTTGCTGGAATTAAACAAGGGCAAAAAGTGAAGCGTTTGTTTGTTTCATGAAGTCTGGTGAATTTTGATAATGAGTCCTTTCAAACATGATCCTGAAGCCTTTCGAATTCAGGACAGATAAGAAATAATGGTTACATATTTCAACTTCAAAGACAAAAGTAACCTTTTATCATCTAATTTAGCTATCTTCTTAGGAAAGTGTTTTAGAAGAATGTGAAAAGTTATTTAAATAATAAAAAAGCACCATCTTTGAATAGCATTTTTTTTAATTGCCATAATCAAAGTCCAAACACACTTCTGTACTGGCTTTAAATAGATCTTCCTAATGACAGGCTTTTCCTTAATTAGGACAAGAACAGACGGAAATCTGAAAAATTTTGGTGTGACTTTGGAATGACTGAAGTTTTGAGTTTGACAGCCCTCCACCAGGATAGTATGAAAACTGGAAATGTTATATTTAATATTCAGCAATAAACTGCTCGTTTGCATTTTTAAATATTAACAACTTAACATATACTTTTAGAAACAACAAAAGCTAAAGAGTATAAAGCTAAAGCTACACTTATTATAGTGTAGGTCACAGAGAGAGGCATATTAAATCAGACTTCCTTTGGTACGTGATACAAAATAGTCTAAGCTTTTAAAAAGTGCCATCTTTGTAGAATATGATCTTTTGCATGAATTTTGTAAGTGATAAACAGCATAGGTGGGCTGTAGTTCTGTATGAATACGAATTGCACTATTCATTAAAAGGTATTGGAACTGAATTCATGTTTCATTATTAATTCCAGTTCCATATTTTCATAAAAGTTACCCAGCAATTTGTTTTAATAGTCAAAGTTATGTTAACATCACTAAAAATATTAAATTTAGATAACTAGTGTGTACCAAATGTATCATGGTTTAATAAAAAAAAAGGGTGTAATATAGTTCATGCTGACTAGAATTTGCTGTTGTACAGTAGACAAGGTAGAAAATGTCACTTCTTGTTGGATTACTATGTACTGTATATTTCAATACACGAGTTTTTGGGCCCGTTCCATAGGTGGATCTGTCTGGAAAAGCCCTATAGACTAAAATAGAAAATGATGATCTAATTAATAATACCTAATAAATAATTAAGATGACATAAAATTACAGAGCAAGAACATAATTCTTCATTAAATAATATGGGGAGGGGAGTTAGAGTAACTTTGATAGAACCCAATTTGATTTTTATAGAACCCTTTTTATTTTATCCCACTTACGTGCAATAAAGTTTCAAGTTTATTATTTATTTATTGGAAAGAAAAGTTTCTAGATGTCATGGTTACAAGGAAAAGCACAAAAATGTGACTTGAGTCTATAAGACGTTGTCTACATTTGGAAATTAACCAGCAGAACTATATTAGTATAATTATACCACTATTATTATACTGGTATAACTTCTCACATGGAAACTTTTATTCTGGAATTAGAGTGTCCACATAAGGAATACCAGTACTGACATAACTATAGCAGTATAATTATATGGTATAGTTCTGCTGGTAAATTTTTCCTATGTAGGAAAACCATAACCAAAGCAGTAATGTCTGTCTGAGTTTGCAAAATGCCTGAAAGAATAGCTCTGAGAGGTACGAACTGCCTTATCCATCTCAGTATGATGTTAACTCCAAAACCCACTGCCCTCTCCTATTGGGGCCTGTAGGATTCATTCAAGGTTCATGCACTTGGCAACTTTCAGGGCACACCCGGAGTGTTGTGTAGGAGCTGTGCACACACAGCTCCTCTCAGAGGCATGAACCTTGGAATCTCGCCCAGATGACATGAACCGTGGGAAGCCTCCCAGGACTGGGCTCAAGGCCTGAGAGCAAGGAATGCAGTAGATAGAAATTGGTAAATAAGAATGTTAAACAAAGCCGGTGTGTTCCTTTTATCTGTTGGAGAATGTAATGCGCGGGGGGAGAGAAAGAATAAAGGAGAGGGTGGAAAGCTGACAGGACCAGTCTGTTGGCAGACCAGCCTGTTTGCATGCTTACAGCTCTGTGCTGTCTTGTATTTGAACCGCAACAACTGGCGCCCAACGTGGGGCCCTCAGCACTCACCTCACCCGGCAAGGGTTTCAGACGCGTCACTCATCCGCTTCGCAGATCCCAGTGAGTATTTTTCATTGTGGTAAGTATGGGAAGCTCCCTCTCTGCTTTGCAAGTGCAACACCGCAATGAGCTACAGTATTTGCTGCGTAAGGCTCAGCATGACTGCCCCACTTGAGAACTCACTCTCCTGCTACAGGAGGTGAGTGCCCAATGCCCGTGGTACCCTGAAGCCGGAACCCTTAAGCTAGCGGACTGGGAGCAGTCGGGCCGGACATTGCACAAAGAGCCTCGGGCGCCCGTGCAGGCTTTACATGCCTGGCAACTCTGCCGCGACGCGATACAGCGTGTCGCCTCTGACAGGCCCTCCCTCGCGGTGCTGGTGCTCTTGCCACTCCCGTCCGCTCCTGCAGCCATCCCCCCTCCTGGCGATGCGACACAGCGTGTTGCCTCGGAAAGGCCCTCTCCCGCACCAACAGAGGGGCTGCCGATCCCGCCATCCCCGTCCGCTCCTGCAACCATCCCTTCCCCTGCTTCGCCCCCAGTGCCTCTATTACCACCGCCTCCCTTGCCTTCCCCACCGGAGCCGGTGTGTGATTACCATCCCCACGTGGGGCCCCATGCTCCGGGGCCCCCCGGGGGGTCGTCCACGTCTGCTCAGGGGCTTTCGCGGGTGCAACAAATGGTTCACGCAGTGAAGACTCGCTCAGATATTACAGCAGAGGAGCTGGCTGATCTGGTCTCAGTTTGTCCGGTGACCTGGCAGGATGATGGCCAGGGCAACCAGGTTGCAGACTGGGTCAGTTTGCCTTACTCGGTGATCCGAGAGGTAAAGAAAGCGATTCGCGAGTTCGGCCTCACTAGCACGTATGTACGTGGTCTCATTGAAGGGCTAGGTACTGGGTACACCCTGATCCCTGAAGATTGGAAGGCACTGTTGCGCATGATGCTGACGCCCAGTCAGTATGTTATTTGGCTTAGTGAGTATCGGCAGATGGCGAAACGCCAAGCCCAGGTATATAGACAGCAAGGTATCATTTATGAGCACTTGGCAGGGGAGGGCCAGTTGCTACCGTTCAGATGCAGTCTCAACTCCCTCAGGCCGTCTTCCCCATTATTTCCACCTGTGCCCAGCATGCTTTCTGGAAGGTCCCGGATTCAGGCAAGCCTACCAAAAGCTTTGCCAGTATCCATCAGGGTGCATCAGAGTCCTTTATGGATTTTACCAACAGATTGC